>NC_092712.1:286334534-286634534 GCF_047496885.1 Scyliorhinus torazame | reverse complement strand
CTGCCCACTGTGAACTTAGGGCACAGGCCGTATGGGTGACCCCCAGTGCACCCTCCTAGGTGCCCTCTGGCTCAGCTGACCCATCAGTGGGATGGGCGTGCTCCAGTGCAACCAGTGCCATCTTGTTGGCTGGGCTAAGTGTGTGTGGGGAGTGAAGTGTGTACATGTGGCTGCAGCTTGTCAGCCTCCCGAGTATCAACCACGGACCCGGCGAATCCCATACCATTTCTCATTGGAATCGATTGTGTTCCACGTGGTGCCAGTGCTAGCCCCTCCACAGTCGTTGAATCGGTCCAGGTTCGGCACCAGTTTTGATGTCGTAGAACTCCACGAATCCTGCTGCGGTGTCAACACTTCGTCTCAGGAACGAAGAATCCCACCCCCTATATTTACAGTTCTTTTTCTTGTCCTTTTAAGGTTCACACTGACTCTTCCTCTGACTGTATCAATGTTATTTGCTGTGGAACGTGTTGCCGATAGTTGTGTTTATTTGTGAGGTTCAGAGTGTACTGCATTGCGACAAAAGCAAATAAAGTGAGATGTCCTCATGACAAGTGTCGGGGTGTCACAAGGTTATTCTGTACAAGGTGATGCTTTTGTTTGTGCATTGTAAGCTAAAAATGACTGAATCCCCAATTTTATTCCTACTGCCGTTGAAAAGTGGCCCGCTTATATAGATTTCTTTGGATTTTACATCTTCAACTTTATACAAATAACAGGACTGCAATCTGCTTCATTCTAAATGGGAAATTCTTCTTGATTGATTGAGGGCCGATAGACAGTGACAGGAACACCACTGGTGCAGCGCATGTACTATTCATCAAAGACCATCTGCTACCCTATTGCACTGCCATATAGGTCACTCTAACAATGACCTGAGGCTCACAAATACTGTTGTTTTATTCTATCAAATATGGCATGTTAAAATTTGAGCCAAGGTTGGGACCTCTGTGGTTTTATTGTGGAATAAGTAAGTGGAAACTGCATCAGAACAAAATCAAGATACTAAACCCTGCACATCACAAAATCAATACAAATGATTAATCCATCATAGCTCAATCCTTCAAAGTAAAGAACCTTCTCCACCCCAGCTTCCCCCAACAGAATACACATGAATAGGCTTTATATTTACCTTTCCTTCAATCAAATGCTGCATGGCAAGGTGGAGATCTGTGACACACATGTTAAGTGATGTCAGGAGTCAAGTGTTCATTGTGTACTTTTAGTTGGTAATCAAGCAAAGAACAGACCAAAAATATTGGTACAAATGATCCCAAAATCTGTTCTGTTTGCAGTCCATTTTACAATTTGGGACAGAATCGTGTGGAGGTGAAGGCGGTCATGGGGGAAGGAGCGTCAGGCGAAATGGCAGGGGTGACTCTCAACAGGGCCTCTCCCTTCCTGATGCCAGGTCCCCATTCTCCGCCCCCCCCCCCCCCTCCCCCCACCAATCCCACTTCCTGATGCCAGGTCCTTCGATAAGGTGCTGAGTTCCTATGACTGAGGGACCCACCTGGGAGGTCACAAGCAACCCCAAGCAGGTTTACTTGGCCTGCTCCCCACATGGTTAAAGCCAGCAGCAGAGGGATGTGGTCGTTCAGTGGGCATTTATTGGGCATTTATCGGTCTCTCTGGGCAGGAAGGCCCACAGGGCCTTTCTACCAGGGACTTAATGGGGGTGGAGGTGGGAAAGTGGTGGGGTGCCCAGCCCGCACCATCCTGCCTGATTAAATGCCACCCCCCATCACCAAACTCACTATGGTGGAGGGCATAACTTTCTCTTCTTAAGACAGGTCAGACCATTCCACTGAGAATTACTGCACTCCTTACAGGTCAGATTACCTCCTGTCTGTTCCCGATCATTTGTGTTTGTCTGACGAGGCCTATGAGCCATTTGTAACAAACCAATAGCCTCCAAAATCAGTAGCGTATGGATGCAGTTGTGGCAAGAAACACCAACCGCTTATGTGCTCCAAGCTATTAAAAGCACTGCAAACAATATAGTAACGGATTGATGAATATTTTGTGCACAGAACAGAGGTCAAAAGTAACACTCCAGACAGGCCTTGGCCATCCTGCTGCTACTAACTCCTATCAAGCTGGAAGGCCTCTGATTGATCTTCCAGCCTCGTGAGTCTGTGAGCCAGGTTTATAGGAACCTGTCTCCATGTCAGTTAAGGGCGAGAGTCACAATGAGTGACTGTTTGAACTCCGGTTTGGCATCCGCAAACAATCTCTGTGTCAGGACCCTGGAGGGAAAATTCAGCACATGCTAACTCCCTCAAATAGCGGTTTCTTAAAAACAATTTACCCACCAAGTTTGGAAATAATAAGTCATTGCAGTAGCCATGACCCTGTAGCATAATGACCATAAACTTTCTTTGTTTTGATCAAAATGCTTATCAAGAAATTCACAGAGTCAAATATAATTTTTCAGGGTAATGTATGTTAGTGCATTTGTCATTTTCTTGCCAGTTGTCTGACTATTGTAGTTGGTGCTAGTTCTGAAAGAGGTAATAGCACATTGAATAATCAGCAAAACCCTTCAGCAAGTTAGTTCAGCACATCAGAATTGCTTTGTAGGTTCAGAGCAAGGAGAGGATGACAAAGTATCATCCAAATTTGAAACGTTAGTTGTGTTCTATTGAGCAACGAGAAAGGATTAGTTGCCAATCTAGGTGTGAGAGAACCCTTGGAGATGAGTGACCATAGTATGGCAGAATTCTTTATCAAGGTGGATAGTGAGGTAGTTGATTCTGAGACCAGGGTCCTGAACCTCAATAAAGGTTAATTATGATGGCATGAGGCTTGAGTTGGCTATGATGGACTGGGAAACATTACTGAAAGGAAGGACAGTGGAAAGGCAATGGCAGGCATTCAAGGATAGTGAACTCCAAAAGGTATTTACTCCTATTTGCGATCGAGTGAAAAGGGAACTGTGGCCAAACCATGGCTTACAAGGGAAATTAGAGATAGTATTAGATTCAAAGAAGAAGCATACAAATTGGCAAGAAAAATCAATGGACTTGACGATTTGGAGCAGTTTAAAATTCAGCAAAGGCAGACCAAGGGATTGATTAAGAAGGGGAAAATAGAGTATGAAATGAACCTAGCAGGGAACATAACAACTGACTGTAAAAGTTTCTATAGGTATGTAAAGAGTAAAAGTTTGACAAAAACGAATGTAGGCCCCTTACAGTCAGAAATGGGGAATTCATACCAGGAAACAAAGAAATGGCTGAGGAACTCAAATTCATACTTTGTTTCTGTCTTCACAAAGGAAGGCATAAATAATGTACCAGAAGTTCTGAGAAACACAAGTTTTACAAATCAGTATTAGTAGAGAAATGGTTTTGGAGAAATTGATGGGCTTAAAAGCTGCTAAATCTCCAGGGCCCGATAATCTTCATCCCAGAGTACTTAAGGAAGTGATCCCAGAAATAGTAAATCCATTGGTGGTCATTTTCCAAAATACTTTGGACTCTGGAATGGTTCCTACAGATTGGAGGGTAGCTAATATAACCCCGCTATTCAAAAAGGGAGGAAGAGAGAAAACAGGGAACTGTAGAGCTGTGAGCCTAACATCAGTAGTGGGGAAGTTGCAAGAATCCATTTGGGGCGGCACGGCAGCATAGTGGTTAGCACAATTGCTTCACAGCTCCAGAGTCCCAGGTTCGATTCTGGCTTGGGTCACTGTCTGTGCGGAGTCTGCACATCCTCCCCGTGTATGCGTGGGTTTCCTCTGAGTGCTCCGGTTTCCTCCCACAGTCCAAAGATGTGCAGGTTAGGTGGATTGGCCATGATAAATTGCCCTTAGTGTCCAAAATTGCCCTTAGTGTTGGGTGGAGTTACTGGGTTATGGGGATAGGGTGGAGGTGTTGACCTTGGGTAGGGTGCTCGTTCCAAGAGCCGGTGCAGACACGATGGGCCAAATGGCCTCCTTCTGCACTGTAAATTCTATGATCCTATGATCAAGGATTCCATAGTACAGCATTTGAAAGCAGTGATATAATCAGACAAAGTCAGCATGGATTTACGAAAGGGAAATTATGATGATACAAAGCTGGGTGGGAGGGTGTGCTGTGAGGAGGATGCAGGGAGGCTTCAGTGTGATTCAGCTGAGTGAATGGGCATATGCATGGCAGATGCAGTATAATGTGAGTGGTGGATCCTCAGCGAGACCTTGGTGTCCTCGTGCATCAGTCGCTGAAAGTAAACATGCAGGTACAGCAGGAAATAAAAAAGGCAGTAAAGAAGGCAAATGGTATGTTACCTTCATAGCAAGAAGATTTGAATATAGGAATAGGAATGTTTTATTGCAATTTACAGGGCATTGGTAATGCCATACCTGGAATATTGTGTGCAATTTTGGTGTCCTTATCTGAGGAAGGATGTTTTTGCTATGGAGGGATTGCAGCAAAGGTTTCCCAGGCTGATTCTTGGGATGACAGGAGAGAATAAGTCGGTTAGAAATGTATTCATTGGAGTTTAGAAGAGTGAGAGGGGATCCCATTGAAACTTATAAAATTCTAATTGGATTAGACAGGGTAGATGCAGAATGAATGTTCCCAGTGGTGGGGGAAGTCCAAAACTAGGGGTCATAGTTTGAGGACAAGGTGTAAACATTTTACAACTGAGGTGAGGAGAAATTTCTTCACCCAGAGAGTGGTGAATCTGTGGAATTCACTGCCACAGAAAGTAGTTGAGGCCAAAACATTTGGTGGGGATTCTGTGATCCTGAGGCTGAGTGTTGACGCCGTGGTAAACGCCGTCGCTTTTCCCGACGGCGTCAACCTGCCCTCAGGAGCAGAAATTCTGACCCCTACAGGGAGCCAGCACGGCACTGGAGCGACCCACGCCACTCCAGCTGCCGATCCCCAGCATCAGGTGGGCGCCGCGGGTCTGCGCATGCGCAGAGGCACCGATGGTACGCGTGCATGCGCAGTGAGACCGGTGCGATTGCCGCGCATGCTCAGTGGTTCCCTTCTCCGCGCCGGCCCCAGCACAACATGACGTAGGGCTACAGGGGACGGCGCGGGACAAAAGAAGACCCCAGCCTGAGAGGCCGCCCTGCCGATCGGTGGGGCCTGATCGCAGGCCAGGCCACAGCGGAGCACCCCCCCCCCCAATCAGGCCACCCCCAGATGCATCCACGCCGAGGTCCCGCCGGCTAAGAGCAGGTGTGAACGCCGCCGGCGGGACTCGGCGTTTTTGGCGTGGCTGCTTGGCCCACCCCGAGGGGCCCTGTAGAGCGGCCCACGACCGGCGCCGCGCCGACCGCGCCAGCGCCAATGACACCGATTCTCTACTCTCCGGAGAATGGGCAGACCGGCATCAGGGCGGCATGGCGCAATTCACGGCGATCCCGGCGATTCTCAGGCCCGGCCCCGGGGTGAGAGAATCCCGCCCATTGTGTGATTTGAAGAAGGAATTAGATATAGCTTTTGGAACTAAAGGGATCAAGGGATATGGGTGAAGGCGGGATCAGGGTATTGAATTTAATCATCAACCATGATCATAATGGATGATGGAGTAGGCTCGAATGACCGAATGGCCTCCTCCTGCTTCTATTTCCTATGTGTGTTTCTCTTTCCACAGTTGCTGTCAGACCTGCTGAGATTGGCCGGTATTTTCTGTTTTCGCTTCAGATTCCAGCATCCACAGTAATTCGCTTTTACCTTAGGCGAGGGTATGAATCAGTCCGATTGCAGTTTGTTATATTATTAAGCTGGGTGGCACAGTGGTTATTCCAGCCTTGAGTGACTATATGGAGTTTACATGCTCTCCTGTGTCTGCGTGGGTTTCCTCCGGGTGCGTCAGTTTCCTCCCACAGTCCAATGATGTGTAGGTTGGGTGGATTGGCCATGTTAAAAAATAATTTTCCCTTAATGTCCAAAGATGTGCAGATTGGGTGGGGTTACGGGGATAGGGCCAGAGAGTGGGCCGAGGCAGAGTGCTCTTTCAGAGGGTCGGTACAGACCTGATGGGCCAAGCGGCCCCCTTCTGCACTGTAGGGATTCTATTATTCTAAATACGACACTCATTTATTTTCTGTATGTAAGTTTGAAGATTAGACAATCCCAGAAAAATAACAATGGAAAGCTCCCTTGAAATTCAAAAATGAAACTTTTTCTCCATGTTCTTAAATTTGAATGTTCATCCGGGGAGTGTGGAAATCAGGGGCGAAATTCTCCGGAAACGGCGCGATGTCCGCCGACTGGCGCCCAAAACGGCGCAAATCAGTCGGGCATCGCGCCGCCCCAAAGGTGTGGAATGCTCCGCATTTTTGGGGGCCGAGCCCCAACCTTAAGGGGCCAGGCCCGCGCCGGACGAATTTCTGCCCCGCCAGCTGGCGGAAAAGGCCTTTGGTGCCCCGCCAGCTGGCGCGGAAATGACATCTCCGGGCGGCGCATGCGCAGGAGGGATTCCTGCGCATGCGCAGTGGAGGGAGTCTCTTCCGCCTCCGCCATGGTGGAGACCGTGGCGAAGGCGGAAGGGAAAGAGTGCCCCCACGGCACAGGCCCGCCCGCGGATCGGTGGGCCCCGATCGCGGACCAGGCCACCGTGGGGGCACCCCCTGGGGCCAGATCGCCCTGCGCCCCCCCCCAGGTCCCCGGAGCCCGCCGGCACCGCCTTGTCCCGCCGGTAAGGTAGGTGGTTTAATCTACGCCGGCGGGACAGGCATTTTAGCGGCAGGACTTCGGCCCATCCGGGCCGGAGAACCGCAGGGGGGGGCCCGCCAACTGGCGCGGCGCGATTCCCGCCCCCGCCAAATATCCGGTGGTGGAGAATTCGGCAACCGGCGGGGGCGGGATTCACGCCAGCCCCCAGCGATTCTCCGACCCGGCGGGGGGGTCGGAGAATCTCACCCCAGATGAGAGGGGTCTGGAGTTGGTTCACTGATATTAGTTTAATATTTATTTTATATGAATAACTGAAATGTCGCAGGTAGAATTTATATGAATTAAGCAACTATCAGGTTTTGTGGCTATTAGTTACAGAGAAATAATTGTAACAGTTTCAGGCAGAAGACCTTTGGTCCATTTGCTCCACCTATCCACAGTATTCCTTTGTTGCATTTCCAATAATCCTGAATCAAACCGCATGTTTTTATGCTTGTGTTCCTCCATGGTTTACATCCTCCTGCCCCCTACCTAAGCAACAGTGTAACTATTGTATTCCATTGTCACTCATCAAATCGAACAATTATCCAATCATCCAGTGCATAAAATATTAAGAGTGAATGATGGAGTATTTGTCTTTCAGATTTTGTATTGTATAATAATGTGCCATTACTTCGAGATAAACCTAAGCAGACTTTAATTATTAACTGCCTCTTTGTGAATATTCATGTCGTGTTAAGCACACTGAGGTAACACGGGCTGCAACTGGATGCAGCTATAACTGAAATAGACTCCAGACCTTGAAGTTAGTTCAATTTGATTTATTGAACCTGTCACACAGTTAACTCAGTTCTCTGTGAGTTTGACTCTCTGCTAACTTAAGTGTGATCTCTCTGACTGAACCAGACTCGCTCTTAGCCACGTGTTGGAGGTGTTATGTGATATATACACCCTGACTCACTCTGTAGGTGTCCCCAGTGGAAAGAGGCGGAGTGTGAGTGCCCCGTGCCTTTTATAGTGGGAAACTATGGAGTGTTCAGCACTTTATGTGTTCTGCCTGCTGATTGGTTATGTCCTGTTCTCTGTGTTCATTAGCTGCCTGTCTGTATCTCAATATGGGCATGTCTGCATATCATGACAGTTTAGTCTTTGTAATAGCATTTAGGAAAGACAGCAAGTCATTTTTGAGATCATGGGCTCGATTTAACGGGACAAAAACAGGGGGCGTCATTCTCCGCCGGCGGGAGTCTCCGTTCTGCCGGCGCCCGGGGGGTTCCCGACGGCGTGGGGGTGCCCCACAATGGGAAACCCCATTGACCGGCCGGTGTTACGGAGACTCCCGCCGGCCGGTCAGCGCAGAAATGTGGCGGGGCGGGTAGGAGAATTTCGCCCTGGGTCCCTTTTTGGGGACTGGGGGTATTTCTCGGTGCCTGCAGCCACCCCACCGCGGCCTCTGGACCCCCCCCCCCCACGGTACCCAACTTACCTCTTAGGGGTCTTTGAACCCTCCCCTCACCCCACCTCTTAAGAGCAAGGTACCTCTGAACCTGATGCCTGGCATGGGCAACCTGGTACCTGGGCACCTTGGCACTGCTAGCCCAGCACCCTGACTGCCCCTGCCAGGCTGGAAGTGCCAAGATGGCTGGGTGTCAGCCGAGTACCAGTATACCACCCTGCCCAGATCCCGACCACCAGGGGGTCTCCGTTGGCCTCTGACCTCCCTCCCCAGGTGCCGCTACGCTCGATCCACATGTGTGGAAACCAGTGCTAAATGGTGCCCTGGTGAGGTCTCCCAGGCATGCCCGTTAGTTCCCGGGCACGGGGAGAATACGGTGCAGAGAGACAATTAAATGAGCCATATCTGGATCTTGCCCAGCGATGGCGAGATCCAGATCATATCTCACGAGATGTTTCGAGCATCACGAATCTTGCAAGAGACGTCCTGTGAGATTCAACAGCCTTGTCACCTCACCAGGCCGAGCCAACGAGACCATTAATTCGTGCCCCATGTTGGATCAATGTTCTCCTAACATGATAGCCACTAGTCACTTGTGGCTAACTGGGAATCCAAATGTGACTAATTGCATTTCTGAATCACAAATAGAAACGAATAATAGACACTGTCATTGGGATGTCATTTCAGCACTCGTATTTGCCCAACCTATGAACCTTTAGGGGCTGGTTTAGCACAGTGGGCTAAACAGCTGGCTTGTGATGCACAACAAGGCCAGCAGCGCGGGTTCAATTCCCGAAGAGGTGCTGGAATGTGGCAACTAGGGGTTTTTCACAGTAACTTCATTGAAGCCTACTTGTGACAATAAGTGATTATTATTAACCTTTTTGTGTGTTTCTTGATAAAATGAATTTGAAAGAGTTTTTAGATCATTCTGTGTGCTTTACTTCCTTTCTTGTGGAATTGCAGCAGATGTTTGTTAAGTGAATATACTACTGTGAAGTATATTTACCTGTATGGCATGCCAGGCATTTTCTATTAAAATTAGCGCATATGGCTAAAACAGTGTCACTGTAGCTACACCTGGGGCTGGACACAGTGTAAGTGTCTATTGCTCAAGAGAGATGTTGTTAAATCCATGTTGGAACAGACTGGTGGTGGCGCGAGGTGGGGGTGTGGTTGGCACATTCCAGGAACACTTTAGGGGCTGAATTTGACCATACATTTATTATATTAAATCAAAAAAAACAGTACCTTCCGCACTCCACCCCTGATGTTCAATAATTCAATTTTAAAAATCTTGCCTTCTGGTTGTTAAAAATCGGAATTTTTAAATTTAAGTTAAAAACACAACTTGGACATATTAAAGCCTTCTGAAGAGGAGGTTTTGACATTTGTACATTGAAAACCTCAATAAAACAGCAACTCGCACCTAATGGCTCTTTTGGAACCCGTCATCGATGCAAGCTTTTTGCCAACTCGTATTTTCCCCTCTCCAAAATGGATGTCTGCAGGGCGTTTTAAAAAAGGGCAACTTAGAATTCTGTTTAGTCAATTGGCAGAATACTTACACCAGTAATCAGATTCCAAATAACCCATGGGAAAAAAGGGACATAAAATCAGACCTCACATCTCCCCCCACAAACCAGGGTGGCTGAGTGTACACTGGAATGTGCTTACATTGAGAGGCAGATTTATGCTTCAGGACTGGCGACAAAAACATTAGAAAGCACCTTTGACCTCTGGCACTAATCCCAGTCTGTCTGGCAGGGATCCAGACAGCAGTCAGACGCTGCAATGAGCTGGAAAACATCATCGTGGACACGCTGTTCTGAATCTGGGCGCTTAAGTATGCCTTCGATTTTTCACATTCACAAAGTCTGCTTTTGAACCTGATTGATATAAATGTCGGAAAATGAATTCAGTGTAACTCATTCCCATCTAGCAAGCCCCATATGCATAAAAGGCTCAGGGAGACTTTGATCGAGTTAAACATGTTGACATGTTCAAAGTGTGTGCTAAAGGTAGCAGAAATACAATTTTTAACCTCTGGGTCATATCACTGTTTGAAGCTTTGTGCCGTGGGATATATTTGAACCCTGAGTGCATCTTTGTAAATTACTACGATTTTTTTTTCAGACAAGTTTTATCTTTATGCCTTAGCCCCGTGTTCTTGAATTCATTCAGCTGATTTCGAGATTAGGCAGGCACTCCTAGCATTGAGTGCAAGTCAGGAAATCTCAGGCCCAATGCCCATGCTGTTCGACCCATTAGCAGTGATGCCTTTGCAACACTGACCCTTCATTAAAAGATTCCGAAAGGTCACACTGCTGTCTTATGGAGCCACCAGGCTGACAAAACGAGAGCGCTTTAACATTTCTGCCCTCCTACCCAAAATCAGTGTCCCTTTGTAGTAAATGAATTGTACAAAATGTGATAAACTGATGCTCAATTTCTAAGCGTAGCAAGCTGGGGTTAAAACAGAAAATGCTGAAAATCCTCAGCAGGTCAGGCATCATCTGTGGAGAGAGAAACAGTTCACCTTTCAGGTTGATGATCTTGGCAATGATAGGTCATTGAGCTGAAGCGTTTGTCTGAGCTTTGCTGCCACAGAGGTGGTCGGAATGGAGGTTTGGAGTATTCGGGTTAAATAGTTGGTTAAACAACCAGTCAAATTTCGGTTTTTATTTCAGATTTCCAGCATCTGCAGTATTTTGCTTTTGTATGTCCTACTGGGTATTGATTATATATTTAATTAACATTTGGGCTCACTGCTTGAAAACGTTTCAATGGTACACAACCTCACACCGCCCAAACCATATGTTCATTTATTGCCTCAAAAGGGCATTTTCATGGGTTGCACCTGAGGTGACTGCATTGCATTCAGGTTGCAACCATAGAGTCATAGAATTTACAGTGCAGAAGGAGGCCATTCGGCCCATCGAGTCTGCACCGGCCCTTACAAAGAGCACCCTACTGATACCCACGTATCTCCCCTATCCCCGTAACCCAGTAACCCCCACTTGACATGTTTTAGACACTAAGGGCAATTTAGCATGCCCAATCCACCTAACCCGCACATCTTTGGACTGTGGGAGGAAACCTGAGCACCCGGAGGAAATCCACGCAGATACGGGGAGAACGAGCAGACTGAGCCCAGACAGTGACCCAGCCAGTAATCGAACCTGGGACCCTGGAGCTGTGAAGCAACTGTGCTAACCGCTATGCCACCGTGCTGCCCTTATATAGTCCCCCAACTACTCCCACAATCCCCATAACCGCCCAGTCCCCCCCTTAGCAACTGCTCATGCCTCAACCACCACCCAATCATCCTCCATAACCCCCAACCCCCTTAACAACCACCCAGTCACCCCTTAGCAACAGCCCAGTCAGAATTTTAGACAAGGGCAGGTGCCCAACCCGGAAGCACATAAAATTACGCGAGGTGTCAGGCGTCCTCATATCATCGTGCTGGCGCCTTTTTTCAGCCAGCTGGCACATGAGTCGCAGGCATTCGCGCTGACAATCAAAAAGTCAATTCAAATTAGTTAATTAAGCAGAAATTGACTGGAATTTTACGTTGCTCATCTGTCTTTACAGTTTAAGTTATAATCTCGATCCAGGGCAGGATGAAAGTCAGGTTAATAGAATTAACAAATGCGCCTGGGGACTGAAGTCGGTGTATGACTGTGGTACCTAGATACTCGTGACACAATTTTTCTACTGATATTTACTTATTCTACAGGTCACCAGCTTCTTCAGACAGGTCCACAGTGGCTGTCCCCCTGAGGGTGGCAGTGCCAGCCTGCAGGCCCCCTTTTCTAGGCCCCCACCCTCTTCCTGCCCCCCCCCAGCACCACTCAGCCTGTGTAGTTCATGCCAATTGACCATCCAGCACAACATCACATTTACAACGCAATCCCGGGTAGGAGTGGTTTTCACATCCACTCCCACCCACGCCAACTTCAGGCTTGCCCTGAATTTAAAACACAGGAACTGATAATCATAGAATTTACAGTGCAGTAGGAGGCCATTCGGCCCATCGAGTCTGCACCGGCTCTCTGAAAGAGCACCCTACCCAAGCCCACACATCTACCCTATCCCCATAACCCAGTAACCCCACCCAACACCAAGGGCAATTTTTTTTAGACACTAAGGGCAATTTATCATGGCCAATCCACCTAACCTGCACATCTTTGGACTGTGGGAGGAAACCGGAGCACCCGGAGGAAACCCACGCACACACGGGGAGAACGTGCAGACTCCGCACAGACAGTGACCCAAGCCGGGAATCGAACCTGGGACCCTGGAGCTGTGAAGCAATTGTGCTAACCACCATGCTACCGTGTTGCCCTGAAGAACAAATCAGACGAACGCTCAGTTAAGAGTATTGCAACAAATATTGACCAAGTCACCTTAGATACCCTACAAACATAGTATCGTGGAATCTTTTAAATATATTTAAACAGGCAGACAAGTTAAAGAGAATATCTACAACAATGCAGCACTAAATGGAAGTATCAGACTACAGTATGGAAAAAAGATTTTTGAAAACAGTAATGATAAATAGAAAATAAAAAATGAAGTTAATGATTCATTTATAAGTGTATTGTTTGTACAGAATAGTTTAGTTTCAAAGAAACAATGCAATAATAATATAACTACTGTCCAAGTCCAGTAACAGTTCCCAAACTGACAACAGACTAAAATGGAGTAAACATACCTAGAAAAGACAGGCTCACCCTGTCTGAGTAATCCCGGGAATTGGCACTTGACTTAGTCAACAAGTTCACTGCCAATGCAAACCCAAAACCATGAACAAATTTTTAAAAAACCTTTGCATCAATGCTGGAGCCATAAAATAGAAAAACAAAAAGAAAACGGGCTAAAAATAGTTCCACTTCAGTGATTCCAGCACAAACTGCACCCATTTTGAAAAGTGGTTTGCTCCCAAACCTCCACTCCCCCAACCTTCCACCGTCAGCCCCACCCCACCGTCCAACACACCCAATATCGCCAACCCTGAACTGCCCCCAACATTCCAGGTTTCAGCTCAAACTTGTTTTCTTATCGCCAAATGCAAAATGTACCACGAAGCAGAACAAACAGGCAGCATTTTAAAATTTATTTTAAAAAAATGTTTTTTTTTTAATCCTTGCTATAGTTAAAAGTGGCAACTTAGTAAAGTTTGATTAATACAGCTGAAAATAAATTACAAAAAAATTACTATTTTAAAATCAGTGTCAATCCATTACTTTTGAGTAATCCAATTTTAAATTACAAAAATGACTTCTAAACAGAAACACAAAACTGTTTTCTAGTTAGATTGGGACACAGTAGTCAATTTCATAGTGTGTTTTAAATTGCATTCTAAAGTTTTCAAAGCATACCTATTAACGTACCCAACTTATCTAATATTGCACCCAAAAATTCTGGCTTAATTTTTGGAGCAGCCTTGAAGGTCTGCAAAAGAGTATAATCAGCCAAAAATCCCAAATTGAGCAGTTGGCCAAATTGTGTGGCTGGGACGGGACTTGAATTCCAGCACAATGTTTTTGGAGATTAAAACACCACGGAAACTCAGATTGCAATCAATGCAATTTGTGCTAAGGTTGTGTGTGGTTAGGTTGATAATAATAATAATCTTTATTAGTGTCACAAGTAGGCTTACCACTGTGCTACCGTGCCACCCTTGATATCCGGGAAATGCGTAGAAAAGTATTCACGGTATATTCTCTTGAAGGAGAAACATAGGACAAATAAATCCAGAGTGCCCTGGGTGACAAGAGAGATAGAGGTGAAGGCGAAAAGGAAGAAGTGCATATATGACAGATGTCAGGTAGAAAACACAACAGAGAATTAGGCTGAACATAGAAGGACCATAGAAGTGAAAATTCAAATAAGAAAAGCAACATAGAACATAGAACATAGAACATAGAAAATACAGCACAGAACAGGCCCTTCGGCCCACGATGTTGTGCCGAACCTTTGTCCTAGATTAATCATAGATTATCATTGAATTTACAGTGCAGAAGGAGGCCATTCGGCCCCTTGAGTCTGCACCAGCTCTTGGAAAGAGCACCCTACCCAAACTCAACACCTCCACCCAACACCAAGGGCAATTTGGACATTAAGGGCAATTTATCATTGGCCAATTCACCTAACCCGCACATCTTTGGACTGTGGGAGGAAACTGGAGCACCCAGAGGAAACCCACGCAGACACGGGGAGGACGTGCAGACTCCGCACAGACAATGACCCAAGCTGGAATCGAACCTGGGACCATGGATCTGTGAAGCAATTGTGCTATCCACAATGCTACCGTGCTGCCCTTAAGAACAAATAAATCTACACTATATCATTTTCCCGTAATCCATGTACCTATCCAACAGCTGCTTGAAGGTCCCTAATGTTTCCGACTCAACTACTTCCACAGGCAGTGCATTCCATGCCCCCACTACTCTCTGGGTAAAGAACCTACCTCTGATATCCCTCCTATATCTTCCACCTTTCACCTTAAATTTATGTCCCCTTGTAATGGTGTGTTCCACCTGGGGAAAAAGTCTCTGACTGTCTACTCTATCTATTCCCCTGATCATCTTATAAACCTCTATCAAGTCGCCCCTCATCCTTCTCCGCTCTAATGAGAAAAGGCCTAGCACCCTCAACCTTTCCTCGTAAGACCTACTCTCCATTCCAGGCAACATCCTGGTAAATCTTCTTTGCACCTTTTCCAGAGCTTCCACATCCTTCCTAAAATGAGGCGACCAGAACTGTACACAGTACTCCAAATGTGGCCTTACCAAGGTTTTGTACAGCTGCATCATTACCTCATGGCTCTTAAATTCAATCCCTCTGTTAATGAACGCGAGCACACCATAGGCCTTCTTCACAGCTCTATCCACTTGAGTGGCAACTTTCAAAGATGTATGAACATAGACCCCAAGGTCTCTCTGCTCCTCCACAATGCCAAGAACTCTACCGTTAACCCTGTATTCCGCATTCATATTTGTCCTCCCAAAATGGACAACCTCACACTTTTCAGGGTTAAACTCCATCTGCCACTTCTCAGCCCAGCTCTGCATCCTATCTATGTCTCTTTGCAGCCGACAACAGCCCTCCTTACTATCCACAACTCCACCAATCTTCGTATCGTCTGCAAATTTACTGACCCACCCTTCAACTCCCTCATCCAAGTCATTAATGAAAATCACAAACAGCAGAGGACCCAGAACTGATCCCTGCGGTACACCACTGGTAACTGGGATCCAGGCTGAATATTTGCCATCCACCACCACTCTCTGACTTCTATCGGTTAGCCAGTTCGTTATCCAACTGGCCAAATTTCCCACTATCCCATGCCTCCTTACTTTGTGCAGAAGCCTACCATGGGGAACTTTATCAAATGCCTTACTAAAATCCATGTACACTACATCCACTGCTTTACCTTCATCCACATGCTTGGTCACCTCCTCAAAGAATTCAATAAGATTTGTAAGGCAAGACCTACCCCTCACAAATCCGTGCTGACTGTCCCTAATCAAGCAGTGTCTTTCCAGATGCTCAGAAATCCTATCCTTCAGTACCCTTTCCATTACTTTGCCTACCACCGAAGTAAGACTAACTGGCCTGTAATTCCCAGGGTTATCCCTAGTTCCTTTTTTGAACAGGGGCACGACATTCGCCACTCTCCAATCCCCTAGTACCACCCCTGTTGACAGTGAGGACGAAAAGATAATTGCCAACGGCTCTGCAATTTCATCTCTTGCTTCCCATAGAATCCTTGGATATATCCCGTCAGTCCCGGGGGACTTGTCTATCCTCAAGTTTTTCAAAATGCCCAACACATCTTCCTTCCTAACAAGTATTTCCTCGAGCTTACCAATCTGTTTCACCCTGTCCTCTCCAACAATATCGCCCCTCTCATTTGTAAATACAGAAGAAAAGTACTCATTCAAGACCTCTCCTATCTCTTCAGACTCAATACACAATCTCCCGCTACCGTCCTTGATCGAAATTCCGCAGGGGAATGGGAACCGGATTTGTAGTCCAGCAACTAAGGTAGCCGATATTCAGGACGCCAAAGCTTGTAATGAGGCAGTGGGGAAGGGATCACTGACAAAGGAGAGTATTTGCAGGCACGGAGATGGGTTGAAGTGTGTATACTTCAACGCAAGAAGCATCAGGAATAAGGTGGGTGAACTTAAGGCATGGATCGGTACTTGGGACTACGATGTGGTGGCCATCACGGAAACTTGGATAGAAGAGGGGCAGAAATGGTTGTTGGAGGTCCCTGGTTATAGATGTTTCAATAAGATTAGGGAGGGTGGTAAAAGAGGTGGGGGGGGTGGCATTATTAATTAGAGATAGTATAACAGCTGCAGAAAGGCAGTTTGAGGAGTATCACCCTATTGAGGTAGTATGGGTTGAAGTCAGAAATAGGAAAGGAGCAGTCACCTTGTTAGGAGTTTTCTATAGGCCCCCCAATAGTAGCAGAGATGTGGAGGAACAGATTGGGAAACAGATTTTGGAAAGGTGCAGAAGTCATAGGGTAGTAGTCATGGGCGACTTTAACTTCCCAAATATTGAGTGGAAACTCTTTAGATCAAATAGTTTGGATGGGGTGGTGTTTGTGCAGTGTGTCCAGGAAGCTTTTCTAACACAGTATGTAGATTGTCCAACCAGAGGAGGGGCAATATTGGATTTAGTACTGGGTAATGAACCAGGGCAAGTGATAGATTTGTTAGTGGGGGAGCATTTTGGAGATAGTGACCACAATTCTGTGACTTTCACTTTAGTAATGGAGAGGGATAGGTACGTGCAACAGGGCAAGGTTTACAATTGGGGGAAGGGTAAATACGATGTTGTCAGACAAGAATTGAAGTGCATAAGTTGGGAACATAGGCTGGCAGGGAAGGACACAAGTGAAATGTGGAACTTGTTCAAGGAACAGGTGCTACGTGTCCTTGATATGTATGTCCCTGTCAGGCAGGGAAGAGATGGTCGAGTGAGGGAACCATGGTTGACAAGAGAGGTTGAATGTCTTGTTAAGAGGAAAAAGGTGACTTATGTAAGGCTGAGGAAACAAGGTTCAGACAGGGCATTGGAGGGATACAAGATAGCCAGGAGGGAACTGAAGAAAGGGATTAGGAGAGCTAAGAGAGGGCATGAACAATCTTTGGCGGGTAGGATCAAGGAAAACCCCAAGGCCTTTTACACATATGTGAGAAATATGAGAAAAGCAAGGTGAGACCATGAAGAGACTTGTAGCTAACATAAAAGGGAATCCCATGACTTTCCATCAGCATCAAAATGGTAAAAGAGTAGGGCTGATTAGAGATAAAAAGGGGACTTGCACAGAGGGCAAGAGAAACCAGGAAGCTGGAGTGCAGCTTTGATTGGGCTAGATTTTGCAGTCAGTGTTGCAGCAATGGCACGCGCCATGGATCTTGAAGGCTGTCCACAATGACCTAGCCCATCTTCTCACAATCCCCTCCAGGACACTGAATCTGGAAGATCTACTTGTACATGCTCCCACTGCTGTCATGTACCCACTGCTGTCATGTTCCTGGATCCAGGGTTGCCAGCAGCCTCCATCCGAACTCCAGAGGCAGCCCAAGAGTTGTTCAAGTGAGTCCCGACACCCAGACACCACATAGTTCTAGATTCTCCACCAACAAACTCCCACCTCCCCAACCATTGAACCAATGGGAAAATTCCACTCTAAATCTCTGACAATCCAATAAAGCTCAATTCAAACACACTATAATTGAACAGAAACCTACCCCAGCATAAAACTTGTAATCATTTCAATGTCTATTAGGTTTGTAAATAAACAATAATCCATGTCAATGGCATATTGTTATTACAGCTTCTTGAAACTGTCAGTCATTCTTGGACTGATCAACTACCTGCTGAGTTGAAACCATTAACAACTTTGAAACGCAGCCAAGCATTCACAATGGATACAGCTGTCGTATCAAAAGCATCAAGACCTTACCATAAATTAACAACAGTTTGTTCACCTACTTTCATTTCAAAATAGAGGGCGGGATTCTCCGCAATCGGCGCGATGTCCGCCAACCAGCGCCAAACACGGCGCAAATCAGTCTGGCATCGTGCCGCCCCAAAGGTGCGGAATTCTCCGCATCTTGAGGTGCCGAGCCCTCACCTTGAGGGGCTAGGCCCGCGCCGGAGTGATTTCCGCCCCGCCGGCTGGCGGGAAAGGCATTTGGCGCCCCGCCGGCTGGCGCGGAAATGACTTTGCCGTGCGACACATGCGCGGGAGTGTCAGCGGCCACTCACGGCATCCCTGCGCATGCGCAGTGGAAGGGGTCTCTTCCGCCTCCGCCATAGTGAAGACCATGGCGAAGGCGGAAGGAAAAGAGTGCCCCCACGGCACAGGCCCGCCCACGGATTGGTGGGCCCCGATCGCAGTCCAGGCCACCGTGGGGGCACTGCCCGGGGCCAGATCGCCCCGCGCCTCCCCCAGGACCCCGGGGCCCGCCCATGCCGCCTTGTCCCGCCGTTCGAAAGGTGGTTCAATCCACGCCGGCTGGCGGGGGTTGACAGCGGCGGGACTTCGGCCCATCGCGGACCGGAGAATCGCCGGGGGTGGGCCCGCCGACCGGCGCGATTCCCACCCCCGCCGAATCTCTAGTGGCGGAGAATTTGGGACACAGCGGGGGCGGTATTCACGCCAGCCCCCGGCGATTCTCCGACCTGCTGGGGGGTCGGAGAATCGCGCCCAGAGTGTCCATCAGTCAATGAAAGAAAACCTGTGGAGGGATCTTTTTTTAACTTTCAAAAACATGGGGTGGAATTCTCTGATAATGGGGCTATGTCCCCACGCCTGCGAGAAAACGGGCGCAAATCACTCTAGACTTTCTCGACGAAGGGAGCTAGCAGGGCCCCGGAGTGCTCTTCGCAGCTCCGGCTGCCGATACGGAGTCTTGCACTTCTGGCCGCAGGTCTGCGCAACATGGCGGGCCCACACAGCGGGCCGGCCCCGACAATATAGCCCCCCCCCCCCCCAGATCACGTGTGCCCGTCAATCGGTGGCCCCCGATCGCAAGCCTGGCCGCCCTGGAGGCACCTCCCGGTGACGGAGCCCCCCGCCCCTTATCAGGGCGGCCGTGGACTGGGTCCGCAGCTGCCACTCTGAGCTCCCATCGAGTGGAACCATGAGTGCACCACGCCGGCGGGAACTCGGCCAGTTGTCAGCGGAGAATCGCCGCGGGGGACTCTTTCAATGGCCCCTGACTGGCGCCGCGTCGACCGCGGGTCTTACGCCCCATTCTCCGCTACCGCGCCGAGTGTGATTTTGGCGCAGAGGCTCGGAGAATCCTGCCCAGGGGTTTTAAGCAGCTGTTGGTCACTTTAAACCACAGCACAAAATATGAGAGCAGGAGCTGACAGGAAACGTGTTTGCATTTTTGATGCATTATGGAACTTCCTTCAATGGCAAAGTACTGAAATGCATGACAACATCTTCACTAGGTGGTCAATGTAAGGGTCAACTTGAAGGACAGATCCCTATGATGAGTCGCTGTGTTAAAAACATATAGGTAAAATCACCATAGTCCCAGATGACCATAGGCTGCTTTCCCCTTTGAGGGGGAGAGCTGACTGGTGGTGATTTAACCTGAGGATCACCACACCTCATTGAGTGGGAAAGGTTGAGAAGGCGCGTCTTCATGAATAACCTCGTTAAAAACATATATATTACTGATAGTGACAATTGAAAGTCTCAAACATTTTAGTCTGTTTAGAATATTACCAACACTTCAGCAGGCTTATTCCGGAGTGCCAAACTCTCCAAGAACGATAGGGTTTCCAAAACCCACACCAGCAACAAATACCATTTGAACCATAGAATAGAGTAGAGCTATAGAACTCCGACAGTGCAGAAAGAGGCCATTCTGTCCATCGGGTCTGCACCAATACTCTGAAAGAGCACCCTACACAGGCCTAGGCCTATCCCCCGCCCTATCCCTATGACCCATAATCGCACCTAACCTGCACATCTTTGGACTGAGAGTAAACCGAGCACACGGCAGAAATTCACGCAGATACGAGGAGAACTTGCTAAGTCCACACAGACAGTCAGCCAAGGCCGGAATCGAACCCTGGTCCCTAGCGCTGTGACGCAGCAGTGTTAACCACTGTGCCACCCCAAATTTGATGGAGGAAATGTGATTTTCTTCTGGTCCCTAGCCTTGGGAGTGATATGTTTGCATTTTGCACCCAAAGTCTTCCCAGCCTCCCAACAGGCCATTCAAAAATGGTATGGGGTCAGAAAGGCAGAATACTTTTTTTTAGCAAAAGAAGACTAATTTCAGCATTTCATGACCCAATTTGCATCTCCTTTTGGGAGTTGAAAATCTGGTCTATTACATCAGTTTCTGAAATGGTATCAATGAGCACAATTTCTCCAAGGAGCAATGGGATATAGTCATGCTGGTGCCAGACAGTCGTCTTCAAACATTATCACTATTGTAACAGAGTGAAAGATGCTTAACTCTTTGCTTTACACATGCTAGGAATGCTTTATACTGACATTGAACCGCTGAAACAGTGTAATCATTCAGCCCTCCCCCAGTCTGAGCATGCTTATCACAGCAAAATGAAATGTTTTGCTTTTAAAAGAACAAGATCAGTACTATTAGAATAAGACCGGAATTAAAATATATCAGAATGTACAATGATGAAGCACTTGCCCCCCTGATGTGCCGTAAGGTAATTTACCTCTTATTCATTTTAAACAAGAGTGCAGGGTTTTTTGAAACTTTGATGCTGCCAGCCTTAAAGCGTTTTGGTCGATGTTCACTATTGGGAGACATTGCAGAGCTGCCAGGCACCTTGAAGCTCTATTGAGGAACATGTATTACAGAAATAGCTTCCTTGTTAATATATATGTGAGTTGCCGAGAGCAATTTGAAACCTCATCATGTCTTGTTGCCAATTGAAACTGTTTTTCTTTGTTTAGACAAGATGTCTTAAACTAGCTTGTTAATTTATTGCTGATAGCTCATGTCAAAAGGACGAGGCAATGTCTATTTTGAATTTCCTGTTGGGGTTTACTTGGGAAGGAACCAGTCAAGTGAAATCTTTACATTTGTAAAATGCCAGGTACCTATTGTATGATGGAGCTGATTGGAACGTATGTAACTTTTAATATGACTGCTGTAACACACTAGTTGAACCTCACCATTTGTATTGACTTATACATTGCAATACTAAGTGTTCTGCATCAGGGTTTCAGACGCCTTTTTGGATATTTGTTTCTCTAAAGTATAAGAATAGGTTAACCTGATGATTTGAATTTTTCCCTGAACAATAGCAACGACCCCTTTTCAGTGCTGTCACTGATCATTGGTGACAATCCTGGACTGCTCCGCGTGCAAACCTAACAGTCCATAGTGCTTTTCTCTGCAAACGTCGTCATTAATGCAATAGGCAAGATGAAATTCTTTTTTCTATATCAATTTAGAGTGCCCAATTCATTTTTTCCAATTAAGGGGCAATTTAGTATGGTCAATCCACCTACCCTGCATATCTTTGCGTTGTGGGGGTGAAACAGACGCAAACACGGGGAGAATGTGCAAACTCCACACGGACAGTGACCCAGAGCCGGGATCGAATCTGGGACCTCGGCACCGTGAGACAGCAGTGCTAACCACTGTGCCACCATGCTGCCCGACGAATTGGAATTCTAACGATGTCAGAGTTAACACCTACTCAACCTGGTTAAAAAAAGTAATTTTTATTTGGTGACCCTTTGTAAGTCAGGGTTTCATCCTGTGCCAGATAGGGAAAATTTCTATATTCTTTATGTGGCTAGTTAGACTAAGTAATGCAGATTAAAGATTGTTTTTGTTTCAGAGGTGTCTTTAAACAGGTTTATTCGTGTTAAGGAGCAACCAAGACATAAAATGTTCCCAGTTCAGTTGCATTTCCGTTAGATTTGTCTATCTGTCCAAGATAGGTTCCTTTAGTGACATTGTTGCCAGTATTCAGAAATAGGAGAGAATATTTGTTGTCTCTGTCTTTTCCTTTGAGGCGCTAACGTAGGTGAGTTTGTACATTTGGACAACTAAATGAATCCAGAATGAAACAGAAAATTTGACCTGTTTCCTGTGCTTATTGTCATGTTTACAGGATAAACTTTTTTCAGTGCATGTTATCATGGACAGTGCTTTTTTACTGAATTCAGAATAAGAAGGAAGCCTTAGACTGAAATTAAATTTCACTGCGGATGTGCATCTGCACTGTGTAACTCCAATTATTGGCTCACCCCCTTGTAAGGCTTTGGAACATAGTAGTATAGCAACATCAGAGTGACCGCTAGAAACCCCTGAATCATTTGGGTCACTGGGTCTCAGGTGAAAAATGTGTGATTGTAGTTTACAATTTCAAAAGTAAATACTCTCACTGTTTTGTTGCCCCCCAGCAGAATTAGATTGACAGTAAGTGCTCAAGAAATTGCCGCACCCCTCGCCAAGCTGTTCCTGGACAGCGACAACACTGGCATCTACCTGGCAATTTGGAGAATTGCCCCACAGTGCCCTGTACACAAGAAACAGGACAAGTGCAACCCAGCCCAATCAGTCTACTCTCCATCATCAGCAAAGTGATGGAAGGAGTCATCAACAGTGCTATCAAGCGGCACTTACTCAGCAATAACCCGCTCACAGACGCTCAGTTTGGGTTCTGCCAGGGTCACGCAGCTCCTGATCTCATTAGAGCCTTGGTTCAAACATGGACAAAAGAGCTGAATGCTAGAGGTGAGGCGAGAGTGACTGCCCTTGACATCAAGGCAGCATTTCACCGAGCTTGGCATCAAGGAGCCCATAGCTAAACTGGAGTCAATGGGAATCAGGGGGGAAACTCTCCGCTGGTTGGATTCATACCTGGCACAAAGGAAGATGGTTGTGGCAATTGGTTTCAATCATCTCAGCTCCAGGACATCACTGCAGGAGTTCCACAGGGTAGTGTCCTAGGCCCAACCATCTTCAGCTGCTTTATCAATGACCTCCCTTCCATCATAAGGTCAGAAGTGGGGATGTTTACGGATGACTGCATAATGTTCAGCACCATTTGTGACTCTTCAGATAATGAAACAGGCCATGTCCAAATGCGGCAAGACCTGGATAATATCCAGGCTTGAGCTGACAAGTGGCAAGTTACATTCACACCACATAAGTACCAGACAACGACCATCTCCTACAAGAGAGAATCTAACCATCACCCCTTGACATTCAATGGCATTACCATCGTTGAATCCCCTACAAAAAACATCCTGGGGGTTATCATTATCAGAAATTGAACTGGACTAGCCATATTAATACTGTGGCTACAGGGCAGGTCAAAGGCTAGGAATCATACACCAAGTAACTGACCCCTCAAAGCCATCATCTACAAGGCACAAGTCAGGAGTGTAATGGAATACTCTCCACTTTCCTGGATGAGTGCACTTCAAACACACCCAAGTAGCTCGACACTATCCAGGACAAAGCAGCCTGCTTGATTGCTCCCCCTTCCACAAACCTTCAAACCCTCCACCACCAATGAACAGTAGCAGCCGTGTGTACCATCTGCAAGATGCACTGCAGTAACTCACCAAGGCTCCTCAGACAGCACCTTCCAAACCCACGACCACTACCATCTAGCAGGACAAGAGTAGCAGATACCTGTGAACCCTACCATCTGGAGGTTCCCCTCCAAGTCACTCATCACCCTGACTTGGAAATATATCGCCGTTCCTTCACTGTCGCTGGGGCAAAATCCTGGAACTCCCTTCCTAAGAGCACAGTGGGTGTATCTACACCACAAGGAACGCAGGGATTCAAGAAGGCAATCACCACCACCTCCTGAAGGGCAACTAGGGATGGGCAATAAATGTTGGCCTAACCAGCAACGTCCACATCCCGGAAATGAATTTTAAGAAAATGTTTTGCTGCAATGCCTCCTCCGGCCACTGCAGTATTGGGGTGGGGGTTTGCTGCTGGAGAGCTATTGGCTGATCTGATTGTCCAAATTTGAAAGTCGCGCCTGATACCAATCAATGCTCATTAGAGTGTAAAACAGCAACAAGCCTGTTGGAGTCAGCTGCAATGTGTTTCCCCCCCCGACAATCCAGTTGGCAGGAGTCAAGCCCTGTAATCTCAAGTATTCGGCTCTCTGTTACAGTGGAGGCAATTGACTCCCTAAAAGGTTTTGCCAAGCAGGGAGGTCGCCCACCTCCATTAAAACTAGAAGTGGATGGATTCAAGGAGTTGGATTCCTGTTTCAGACTGCTAACTCTTTAACCACCCATTCCCAGTCTTTCTGCCCCTCATTCAAATGTACACCCTGTTATTATAATAACAGAAATATCTGGGAAAAAGCAAGGAGGAAGACCTTCATGGCTATTCTGATGCCTGAGGACAAAAGCTACTATCATCGCACAGTGCATAACCCACATTGCTGAACGCAATCTTCCAACTTCATATATACGCAAGTTATTGGAATCTTTATTTTCAATTATCTGGATCAAATTTTCCTTTGGGAGGGGGCTTTGTCGTTAGCATCATGTCTTTCCACTGGTGTCATAAAAATGTGCCCTCCATCAGAAGCCCCCTTGGTTTAGACTGCGATCAAACAACAAGTTTTCCCTTTGAGCTTCTTTTGGTCCCTTCAAATCAGTGACTGCCTTCACCTGCTCCAGCAACAGGTCTGAATTAAAAATGAAAAAAAATGAATTCACCCAAATGTGCACCTAAATCTTGGCCACAGAAGGACAGATAACTAATGACATCAGCAACTACTGGGACCTCTTCCTAAGAAGTCTCTGGAGCCTAATATGACAAATTATAGTAAGAGAGTTAGGTTGGAAACTGTAATATGTAAGATAAATATGTTTTCTTTCATCATCAAGAAAAATATATATATTTTCTTAGAGTCCTGTATTGAACATTGTACTCTGTGTTAAATGAAGGGAAGGGTATTCACTTAGTACAACGGTGATTAATAGAAACCACATAACACAATCTTATTTCATTTTGCTCTTTCTATGTTTTCAGGATCTTCCCATGGCAGTGAACGCTCTCCTATATCGTCACCAGCTGCCAATCACAGTTCCCCTGCTGGTACACCCAAACGGCCTCCCGGAACAATAATAGTTCCGCCTGGAAGTCAGACAGCGGCAAATACTCCACCTGTAGTAACCATTGCTCCAACACAAACAGTCAATGGCCTTTGGAGAGGTGACAGCAGACAGGTAGGAAAAGGAAAACTTGACGAATTACTTGCCTCAGAATTTCCTGAGTGATCGCAAATTCATTTTGCTTTATGGTATGATGTCTCGGAGCTTACAATATTGTGATATGCCATTTGAGCCAGGAAATAACAGTGGGTGATGTGTAGTATGCACATGTAACATGTTTACCTTGAATTCCCCTCTTTGGTATTTTAACATAGCCATTAACCCATTTTAAGAAAATGTGTTAACATCTGTGTTTGGCATGCACGAGTTTGTGCAATAACATTACTTGTAATTGCTAAGTTTTGATTCCTGGCATGTTCTCGAAAATAAAGCTGTCTATATTTAGGTGAAAATTAAACTCTATGGAGGTGATTTTCTGCTTTTTAATTTTAATGAGCAAAACGTCATGGGGTGGAATTTGTCCACCCTGCCTCCGGCAGGTTTAGTGAGGGGCAGCAGCGGAGAATCCAGCGGCAGGCAAAAAGTTTAAAAACCCACCAGCGTAAAAGTAGTTTGCGATTCTGCCAATGGTGGTCCATTATCACGCTGCCTCGTGACATTCATTACCATCTCACGAATGCTCATTAGAAGCGGTGCTCGCCGGAATGTTGTCATAACTTCCAGTCTAACATCAAACCACTGGGAAATTACATTGGACTGAAACCCGTTTGGGAAGAATTGGCCGGCGCACATCAGACCTCAGTTCACCTGTGACTTTGAAATGAGTGCAACACACAGAGGCTACTTGCCGTAGCGCTGCACAGTCTTCCTTGCGATGAACACCACACTGCTGGGGCCTTAGGGTTGGTCTCCTCCCGCTCTTTGCTTACGTTGTCCACGAGGACACCCCTGTGCAGTGGCACTTCGGCAGATCTCCACTTTCAGGAATGAGCATTTCAACCAGCGGAGGAGTGTGGGGGGAGGGTGGTGATGGGGAAGGAAGGCTGTGCAAGGACTGCTGGGGGGCACAAGGTGGGGCAATGGGGAAGGAAGGCTGTGCAAGGACTGCTGGGGGGCACAAGGTGGGGCAATGGGGAAGGAAGGCTGTGCAAGGGCTGTATGGGGGAAGAGCGAACATAAGGGGGGCAATAGGGAAGGAAGGCTGTACAAGGGCTGTGAGGGGGAATGGCAAGCACAAGGGCGGGGCAAGGGGAAATGAAGACTCTGAGATTGGAAGCGAGTACGATGGAAGCAGAGGGGCAAGGAGATGGTGCAGGATGGTGAACAATGGAAGGTAGAGGGTAGACCGAGAGGAGGGAACATGAAGGCCGACAAGGGTATATGAAATGCTGACAAACAAGGAGTCAAAGGGATAAGACACGTTTGAATGGAAGGAGGTTTGAATGTTAGTGGGACACAAGAGGGATGGGTCACACAGACTCAGAAAAGGGGGTGGTTTGAGAGGGAACCGTGTAGGTTTCAATCATCAGGGCAATGGGGAACTCTGTGTAAATCAAAGTCCTTGGTCTGAGGTCCAAGCTGCAGGGAGGGGCAAGGGATGTGTGCTCCAGAGGGAAGAAACAGGTGTATGGGCCTGTCTCACAGTCACTGCCCCTGGGCTTGGCTGTCTCTGTACTCTGTAACCGGGGGCAGCCGCAGCCTGTAGATTGGAAACACATAATGAAGGGTGTACGTGAATCTTAGTAGGTGAACACACACACAGCCACTATGCGGGGTGGGTAGAGGTCGACATGGGGGATAGGGACGTCACAGGTGATGGGCTCAATGTGGGGGTGAAGAGTGAAAATGTTCAACACGATTCTGTGATCCAGCATCGTTAGTGGAGGCTGGAGAACAATAGGAGAGAGCTCTACTTTCACATTGTGGGGCCCCAGGTTTCTATCTAGCACAGGAACAGTGAGAGAGGGAGTTTAATTTTGTTTCATAGTAGTACTGTAGAACTGCCACCTTGCAGTAACACAGTTATGGCACAGTTAGAAGTTGAAAGTAATAGCAAATCTGATTGGGAGGGGTCTCAGGTAGTGTGGGAGGAGTGCAACACTGGGCTAAGGGGCCTCTTTGGGGAACTCTTTAACTAGTTGGTGCCACAACAGTGAACAGGAGTGAGCTTAGAGAGAAAGGAGGAACACCTCTGTTATGGTTAAAAGGTGAGGCAACTTGAGTGTGAGAGTTCCAGTGACTAATGGTCTTTATTCAACATATGTTGGGAGATCCGTTCTCTGTTGCCCT
Organism: Scyliorhinus torazame; assembly: GCF_047496885.1. Lineage (NCBI taxonomy): Eukaryota > Metazoa > Chordata > Chondrichthyes > Carcharhiniformes > Scyliorhinidae > Scyliorhinus > Scyliorhinus torazame. The sequence goes on along the minus strand of NC_092712.1, from coordinate 286,607,023 downwards.
TGTAAAGGCTTCTCACCCCCTACAAGGGTGTGGAGCACAATTTTTATCTCTATCAATTAAAGCATAAACGCTGGATTATCTGGTCTCCCAGCCTCGTGTTCTCAGTGATGCGCCGTTCGCTGGCGGTGAGATTCTATGTTTTCGCCGCTGTCAGTGTGATTTCCCATTGAAGCCACCCCGCACCGCTAGGAAACCCGAAGGCAGGAGTGGGCTGCCGGTGGGACCAGGCAATCCCGCTGCCAGCAAACGGCTGGAGAATTCCGGCCAATGTCTCACAAATACAATTAAAAAGTTACTTCAGTCAGTTAAAGCATAAACACAGCGGATAATGAAAGATGGCCTGTGCTTGGCCTTCTTGAGAAGAAAGCCAATGCCTTCATTGGAACTGCTAAAGGGATAATTAGAAATGAATGGCTTCACATCACAGTTGCTGAATCTCAAGAGTGACATATGGGAATTTAGAATTTGGGAATGCAGAGAAGAGTGAAGGAGGCACAGCTGACACATATATTGCATCCATCAATGAAGGCCAGTCACATGTTCACCAGAATTTACCTTCATAATGGGCCAAGGAACATCAACTCATTGACCATGAGCAACTGATTGGTAATTACTATGCCACATCAGAATTGGATCTAGGTTGGATCACTCATCACATTCACACCTTATCATCCCGCCCGGAGCTCCACATGTTGCAAATCTGGGGTGCCATCTTGGTCACATCGATGACTGTACGAGCATCTCAGGGGCAAAGTTGCATCAGCCATCATGCTAGTAAGACTGAAAAAAACTAGATCTTTACTTGTCAACTGTTTCACATTCTGAGCCCCACTCTGTGGCTCCTTTAATAATTAATGTATTCAACATTTCATTTCAGAGATAAAGCAAAGGGAGAAATAGATCCAGGGCTCAATGCTGTCTTTGTAAGGGTCCTAATGCAATTCAGGGGGTGAAGGAAGTGGAGCAACGCCAAGCATAGCTACAGCAGGAGGCCCCGCCTGACAGACATGGTCAAGGGAAGCCAGAGCATGAACAAGAGGGTCAATGTGAAAGTAGAGCTCTCACCTGTGACGTCCCTATCACCCAGACAACAGAGGCAATTCACCAGACCTAGTGTTACAGTAGAAGGGTCTCCCATATAAAGATGAGTCAGAGACTTACGCCGGACACACCTGCACTTGTCCCAAGGTCGGATAGACCCCATATGCCACATTCTTCATAAAGACCTGTTGCCATGTGGCATTGGACGCTTCCTCTGCCAGTGGCTTTGAAGGTGACCCAAGTGTTCAGTTTCTTTGTCTCTCTGTCTTTCCGGGGATCAACAGGGGGCGTGTGCGCCATCTTGAAGTTCGCAGCACAGCGATGCATAAAGGAGGTGACCAATACCCTTTACAGGAAGGCCCATCATTATGTCAGGCTTGCGCTGGACGAAGATAGCCAGGCTCAAAGATTCACTGGCTTCGCTGCCATCTCAGGCTGCCCAACATCACAGGGTGCAACAGACCCATGTGGCTATGTGGACTCCATGGCAGCAGCCCCTAATGTTTATTAACTACAGGAGCTCCCATTCCATCAATGTTCAACTGATGTGTGATCATTTGAAGTCCACCCTGCACTGTGTGTGCATCATACCCTGGGAGTTGCCGTGACTCCTACATCCTGAGTCACTGCCAGGTGCCTGTGATTTTCAAAGGGCCTGAATGTCTGCAGATTGGGGATAAGGAGTACCCCCTGAAACACTGCCTGATGACACTGGTGTGTTGCCTTCAGAGTCATTCCGAGGACAGGTACAACACTGCACACAGCTCCACACGCTCCATTATAGAGCAGACCGTGGACTTTGAAAGCTGTGCTTCAGATGCTTGGACTGCTCAGGTGGCTCACTACAGTACACTCCCGATAGGGTTTCACCATTATGCATCATTGCAGTGTGCTGCACAATCTGGCAGTGCAAAGAGATGATCCCTTGTCAAAGAGTGAAATGGAGGAGGATGAAAGTACATCACAGAATTAAGATCTATAGGCCCAGGAAGCTCAGGGGCCCGCTGACTGTCAGTATGAACAGACAGCACCTTGGAGGAAGCACGGCATTGGAGATGTGCCCGTTATACGTTAATTGCTGACAGGTTGCAGGAAGAGTCAGGTTAAGTGAGGGTATTTGGCCACATTGCTCCTAGCCCTCAATGTCATCCCCTTTCATATCAAGGGATGTCCAACCACTTGCAGCAAGAACGGGTCCAGCATTCACACTTTCATCCTGGCCTCATGCATCACCAGGCCAAGGTCTCTGCTTCGGTCTGTGGTGCCCTGTGAATGCGCTCACTCTGGCAACTGAAAGTCCACTGAGGAACAAGAGAAATGCAAGAGAAGACTTGAAACCTCCGCTGCCATCTAACAATGCAACCTCTGTGCGAGTGAGATGGGGGCATGCCTAGGAATCTCCTCTTCCCTTGCATGTCTTGTCTTCTGTCACTATCACTGCGGAGATACAAATGGCAGTAGAAACTCAAGGCTGATGAACTTCCCTCACTCAATGGCATTCCTTGTGGAAGAAGGGTTATCAGTGCATCCATCACACACTTCAAATGAAGATTTAAACACATCTCCCTGACATCACACAAGGGTGTGGAGACTAGTTTGAGTGAGGTTGACATCGCATGAATGTTAACCTCACAGTGGGACACCATCACTCAGTGGAGGATGGCTAAACCGTGGCATAAGAGGATGGCAATGTTTAAAATCACAATGCCATCAGTTGACCAAAACATTTACATATCCATCAAATGTATTCACAAATGTTCAATTTCTTTAAGTGCAATAGAATGGGCTATAAAAGTAAGAAAAGTTTTTGAAGCTGCTCAGGGCCTTGGTGAGACCACATCGGGAGTACTATGTACAGTTTTTGTCTCCTTCTTTGAAAAAAAATTATAATTGTGTTGGAAGCAGCTCAGAGAAGGTTCATTCAACATATTCCTGGGATGAGGGGCTTAACCTATGAAGGCAGGTTGGGCCTATACACATTGGAGCTGAGAAGAATGAGAGGTGACCTTATTGAAGTACATAATATCCTGAGGGAACTTGACAGGGTGGACACCAGGAGGACATTTCCAATTGTCGCAGAGGCTTGGACACAGTTTAAGAATAAGAGGCCTACCATTTAAGATGGAGATGAGGAGAATCTTTTTCTCTTGGTGGGCCGTTAGTCTGTGAAATTCTCTTCCCCAGAGGCTGTGGGTCATTGAATTTATCCAAGGCAGAGTTGGACGGATTTTTAAACAGTCAAGGGTTGTGGGGAGCAGACGGTAAAGAGGAATTGAGACCACAGCCAGATCTTATTGAATGGCGGCGCAGGCTGAAGGGGCTGAGTGGCCTATTCCAACTCCCAGGTCCTATTCTCCTGTTTATTCCTAGGGAGCGGAAAGGGGAGAGAAAAACGCATACGCACAAACGAAAGGATGCAAATGGGCCTAATATTGCCTAAATGGAAATAGCGAAATTAATTAATTGACAGAAGCAATATTAAAATGGGATAAGCATGAGAAAAGAAATTTGAGATATTTAAAAGGTGCCGAGAATGTGTGAATAGCCCAGGCGGTGAGGGGGAAGCAGGACAGAAGTGGCAACAGGAAAAGCTGGCAAAGTGACTTTAGTCGATGTCTGAATTTATTAGTCAGTTTGAAGGCCAGAATACTATAAAGCTGCTAATAGAAAGAAAATGTCCTATTTCTCAAGTTTTCACTGAGATTCATTGGAAGAGAATCGATCTGGGAATTAAATTGTCGTGGCAACTGAAAACCAAGGTGTTTGGCAAAGCAGATAGTTCATTGTTGTTTATTTACAGTTTGTTCCAAAATAGCGCTAATAGTCCCTTTGATATCATTTTTCTAATATTGAGTATTGCTGTCTACTGCTTTTAAGGGATGTACGGCCTGGAAACCGAACCTTTTTTGTTTCCAAGATGGGTCGAAAATTCCACTAACCGTTGAACGATTACTGAGCAACAGGAACCACGAGTGAATTTCAAAGACTTCACTTGAAATTCATAGCTGGAAACACAATCAGTAAGAAGGTCAACTTTGGCCACATCATGGTTGTCTGTAGAATATAACTTATGGTCTCAACTAATCTGAGGAATTCAAATTTTTCCCAGTGGAATACCTGTCAGATACAAGTGGCGGCGCTGACGACTCTAACCGTTGGGAGGAAGATATTCAATCAGATGCATGTTAGCAACAGGGAAATCTCCAATTGTAATCCCTCATCACCAGGAAGCCAGTCCTCCTGGTCACCTACGGAGCTTACAGGTGCCGCCACCTCGTCCCACTGGCTATCCCATGGCTGACCCCCTGGGGGAACAGGACATCTCTCCTGGCCTCCACTGCGTTTAGGAGCCTCCCCAGGTCCGCATCCCGAATCTTGGCTGTGATTGACTGAACAAGTACTGCTTAAGTGCTGCTTGACCTTGGTAGCAGGGTGCTGGTGAGCGCGGTGCTGGCGAATTGGCTGGCGAGCCTTCATTTGCAGTGAGAAGCCTGTGGGGCCTCGTTTAGTGGACAAATTAACATTGAATAGCATTGCCGAGCTCGCTGGGCCGAGCCTCGGGAAGCCCTCGGCAGTTCCCACTCCCTACCACATCAGAAACCTTTCCAGAGAATCCCACCCCTAGTCACTGCTTCATCTTTCCAAGTCTTTTTCATGCTGGTGTTACCCTATGCGATGGGTCTTGTCCTCTACTTAGGTTTTCAATTGAAAGAGCTGCCTGACAGTGGAGCATTAATTAATTATGAGAAACCACAATTTGGGTGACTGTACAAAAAAGGCAACTAATTTGGGGAACCTCTCTCCTCCAGTGAAGTACCGACTGATTCAGTAATAAAACCACTGCTAATTACTCCAGGTAACTGACGTTGCAAATTAGATCAACCTCAAAAACCTTTAGAAAGGCCCCTGATAAGATAACAAGCAGAAGACTGACAGCAAAGGTAAGGGCATGTACAGTCAGGGGACAAATAGCCGAATGGATAAACAATTGGCTGAAACAATATCAAGCAAGGGAGTAAGAGTAGTAATTTAGAATAGACGAAGGTATGAGGTGGTGCTACACAATGATCCGTGCTGGGACCAATGTATTCATCATTTTCATTAATGATCAGAAATTTGCAACAAGTAAGTCAATATCAAAACTTGCAGATTATATCATTGTAAAGAGGGAGGTTGTAGTTAATAGTGAGGAAGAATGTAGCATAATAGAAAAAATAATTAGAAAAATTGTATTCTTGAGTGTATATTAACTTTAACACAGATAAATGTGAAATAAGAACAGAAAATGCTGGATAAACTCATCAGGTCTGGCTGCATCTGTGGTGAAAGAAACAGTGTTTAACATTTCGAGTCACGTTAACTCTGATTCGCGGGAGAGATGCGGCCAAATCTCTGAGTTTATCCAGCATTTTTATTTTTATTTTAGATTTCCAGCATTCGCAGTATTTTGCTTTTATTTTAATGTGAAGTGATACAGCCATCTCCTATATCTTAGAAAATGAGTCAGTAAAGAGGGTAGGAGGGCAAAGGGAACTAGGGATAGAGATGAACATATCATTAAAAGTATTATAGCAGTTCAGCAAACCAGTTAAAAATGTTAACAAAGCACTGGGATTTATTCCTAGAATTTAAAAGGAATGAAATTATTTGAACTTGTGTAGGTTCCTGGTCGGACTGCACATATAGGGCAGCATTTTCTGGTCGTTCATGCTTGCGGGATCTTATGGTCCTGCTGATGGTGCGCTGTAGCGGCAAGGGGTGTGTTCAATGGGAAACCCCGTTATCAATGGCGGGACAAGAAGATCTCATCGCCGGCCACTGAGGGAGGAAAACCCCGTCCACAGTTCCGTGCAAAGCTGTGGAGCGTGATTTTCCAGCCTTTCCCACTGGCAGGATCTTCCGATCCCGCCAAAGACAACCCCCTATGATGGGTACCCCAGTGGCAGGGTGGGCAAAGAAAGTACAAAAAAATGTTTGATGGTACAAGAATTGGTTGTGCACTCAGATCCTGCGTTAACCAACTGGCGGGTGTGTTCGTGAACATCTTCAACCTACTGCGTTCCGAGGTTCCCACCTGCTTCAAGAAGACCACCATCATACTGGTGCCAAAGAAGAGCCAGGCATCGTGCCTCAACGATTACCATCCGGTGGCCTTGACATCTATCATTATGAAGTGCATTGCGAGGTCAGTCATGAGACACATTAACTCCATACCCCCGGAATGCCTTGATCCACTGCAATTCACAGACCGCCGGAACCTGTCCACAGCAGACGCTATCTCCCTGGCCCTACATCATTCCCTGAAGCATCTCGACAGCAAGGACTCCTACGTAAGACTCCTATTCATTGACTACAGCTAATAATAATACTCGCTTATTGTCACATGTAGGCTTCAATGAAGTTACTGAGAAAAACCCCTAGTCGCCACATTCCGGCGCCTGTTCGGGGAGGCTGGTATGGGAATTGAGCCCGCACTGCTGGCCTTGTTCTGCATTATAAGCCAGCTGTTTAGCCCACTGCGCTAAACCAGCCCCTTCGACACCATAATCCCAGCCAAGCTCACGTCAAAACTCTAAAACCTAGGACTTGACTCCTCCCTCTGCAACTGGATCTTCGACTTCCTGATGCATAGACTACAATCGGTAAGAATAAACAACACCTCCTCCACGATAGTTCGCAATATCAGGGCCCCGCAAGGCTGCCTACTTAGCCCTCTACTATAGGCCCTGCACACACAACTATAGTGGGTCAGATCTCGAACAACGATGAGTCAGAGTACAGGAGGGAGATAGAGAACCTAGTGGAGTGGTGCAACGACAACCATCTCTCCCTCACCATCAGCAAAACTAAAGGAGCTGGTCATTGACTTCAGGAAGCGAAGTATCGTACACACCCCTGTCTGCCGAGTGGCGATGGTTGACAGCTTCAAATTCCTAGGCGTGCACATCATCAACAATATGTCCTGGTCCACCCACATCGGCGCTACGACCAAGAAAGCACAACAGCACCTCCCCAGGAAACTAAGGAAATTCGGCATGTCCACATTGACTCTTACCAATTTTTATAGATGCACCATAGAAAACATCCTGGGCTGGATTCTCCGCCCCGCCACGCCACTTTTCAGCCTCGACCCGCCGGCGGGATTCTCAGTTACGCCGGCCGGTCAATGGGGTTTCCCATTGTGGGGCAGCCGTCGGGAAACCCCTGGGCGTCTTCAAAACGGAGAATCACTCCGGAGGAGAATCCCGCCCCCTATCTGGCTGCATCACAGCCTGGTATGGAAACTGCTTGGAACAAGACCATAAGGACCTACACAGAGTCGTAAGCACAGCCCAGTCCATCATACGGATGCGCCTCTCATCCATTGACTATGTCTCCACCTCCCGCTGCCTTGGAAAAGCGGGCAGCATAACCAAAGATGCCTCCCACCTGGGTTATTCACTCTTCCAACCTCTCCCATCGGGAAAGAGATACTAAAGTCTGAGAACACGCACTAACAGGTTCAAAAACAGCTGCTTCCCCGCTGTTACGAGACTCCTGAATGACCCTCTTATGGACTGAACTGATCTCTCCACGCATCTTCTCTATTGAGTAGTACGACACTCCGTATGTTTCACCCGATGTCTGTGTCTATGTATTTAGATTGTGTGTCTGTCATATATGCTATGCTTTTTCATGCATGGAACGATCTGTCTGAACTGTATGCAGAACAATACTTTTCACTGTATCTCGGTACACGTGACAATAAACCCAAATCCAAATGTAATGGCAGAGGTGGAGAGATTGATCTTGCACCGATGTCGGTGTTCCTGAACTCAAAAATTGGCAAAAATTCCTGAACGGGTGCTGGTACAGGTATGCTGGGCATGCACTGGAATCCAGAGTGCAGAGTGGACAGATTGTGATGCCAGATAGCCAACAGTGCGGATTTTGGTTTCCTCCCAGACAAATAAAGTGTTTAAATATCCTGTCCTTGACATTGACTAACCGTGTCAAAGAAAACTGTGTATTGGGAATTAAGCCAACACCTCTGTTAAGGTAATTGGACAATGGCCAATAGGGAAAATTGCACTCATTATAACTATTGGCAAGCCAGCAAAATTAAAATAAAAACAACTATAAATGAAGGTATATTCCTCAGATACTAGATATCGATGGAATGCAATGTATTTTTAACCAACACCAGATGAAATTCAGGATTAATTAGGGTCAATGATCTTACTTCCTGCAGTTCAAAGTTTCCTTTCTTCAGCCACTGGAGAATGGTAGCCGAGTGATATAAAAGGGCTGAAAATCAATGTTAGTGGGACGCAAAGGAGAGCCACACATGAATGCCAAGGTTTCCAAATATTCACATGGATAATGCCACCTCCATTCCTAATTTTGTAAAGATGTGGAATGGGGTCCTTCAACTAGATTTCAAACATGCACCATGGAGACATTGATGCTGACCAAGCACATAATCTTCTTTATTGTCACTAACAGCCAAAAGTAAAGGCAGACACAAACCATAAATAGGACTCACTGCACTCAGATGAGAACAAATAACTTGGATGGAGGTTAGTTGTAGTTATCCTTGCTGGCAATGTGGCTTCAAAAGATGCTTGTGGCATTTGTGTTTGTGAGACTGCTAGTCTCCTGGACCAGTGGACAATGTTGACGATTTTCTAAAGGATTTGAAGCTTGTTGCTCCAAATATAAGAGCTGAAATTTTTCAGCCCATCACGCTGGTGGGATCGTTCCGTTCCACCGATGTGAATGGAGATTTCAATGGCTCGCCAGCCCCTGCCGCTGAGGGGGCGGGGGTCTGGAATATCCCGGCCAAGGACAGCGATGCAGATACTTTTACACCCCCTATTCCAGAAGTTTCTGAATTTAAATATCATTCCTGAGACTAGAGCACCAAATCCAGGCTGAATCCTTCAGTGCAGTACTGAGGGAGTACTGTTCTGCCAGAGCGACCATCTTTCCAATGAGATGTTAAACCAACAGCGCCATTTTCCCACTCGGATGGGAGTAAAAGATCATGGGCAGGATTCTCTATCCCACCGCACCCGTTTTCCAGTGCGCCGCACCCCCGCCGGCAGCGGGATCCTCCGTCCCCGGCAGCCAGCCAATGGGGTTTCCCATTGTGGGCACCCCACACCATCGGGAAATCCCCGGGCGTGAGTGGACTGCTGGCGAAGCAGAGGAACCCGCCGACGGAGAATCCAGCCCCCCAGTATTTCAAAGAAGAGCAGGGGAATTTATCCTGTTTTGACCACCTTGGGTGCCAAGGACTGTGCTCTATATGATTCCCCCCTTACACTTCAGAATATGAACTCCCCCAGTAATTGGGAGCAGGGTTTCCTCTTTACAAGGGAGAACCTCTCAGTATAAAAACCCTGACCTGGGTGCAGGTCAGGGAGGTTGGCCCTTTGGGGAGAGGAGTTGTAGCTTTTGTGATTTTGTGTTTACCAAAATAAATCTTTGTTCATTCCTATCCTATCGTGCATTTCTGTGTCCCTTCCATTGGATTCTACACTTCCTACCTTCCTGACCAATATTTGTCCTTCAATCATTATCATTAAAACAGATGATATGGTCAGTTACCTCATTGCTTTTTGTGGAATCAAATTGTATGCAAATAATTTCCAGCATTACAACAGTTGCAATAATGGAAAACCTGATTGGTTGTCATAGGCTTTGGTACATCCTGATGTCATGAAAGACTCTGGGCTCAATTCAACTAATTGGGAACCAAGTCCCATAGCGAGCGCTGATTAGCCTCGTGATTCCCGGTGCTCGCAGTGCCGAAAAACACATGGCTATACAAAGCAACTAACTTGCGTTGTATAAGGGGCCCCAGCAGGGAATGCGCGGCTGAAGCTGCACATAGCCCAGTTTTGTACAGTGGGGAGCTACGCTCACCTAAACCTCCTAGTGCAGCGAGAGATCGGGACGCCATTTAAAAATGGTGTCCGATCTCCGAGTCCCCCGAAGCAACCCCCAACCCACCCCAGCCCGAACGCTGGGCTACACTGGTAAAAACCATAAGTGATCCGCGCCTACATGATTCCTGGCCGCAAGGACCGAGAATCACGGGAGGCTGGAGCATAGGGCGCCGGCCCCACTAAATAGATTAATTTACATGCTCCCGCTGGCATGCAGCATGGACCTCATTCACACCGCCTTCAGGGGGGTCATAGTATCATGTTCGGGCGCCAAACCCATTTTCCCCCGGCACCAGATTCTCCGTCACATTGGGGTGGAGAATCCAGCCGAATCATTTTAATCTTTCCTCATATATCCGTCCCTCCATTCCCAGGATCATCCTAATACTCCCTCCAATGATAATATATCTTTCTTTAAATAAGGGGACCAAAATGTACACTGTATTTAAAATCTGACCTCACTAGTACCTTGTACATCGACAGATTTAATTTATTGTAGAGTAGTGCGAAGGGATTCATTTTGGAAGAACAATGTGGAGTGACAATATAAAATAAAGAATTCTGAAGAGGGTGCAGGAGCAGACGACCTGGGTGTATATGTGCATAAATCATTGAAGATGTAGGACAGTTTGGGAGCATGGTTAAAGAAAGCATATGGCATCCTAGGCTTTATTCATTGGAGCTTAGAGTACAAAAGCAAGGAAGTTCTGTTCAATTTGTATAAAGCACTGGGTTGGTCTCGACTGGATTATTGTATCTAGTTCCGGGCAACTCACTTTTGAAAGGATGTGAAGGCATTAGAGAGAATGAAGAAAAGATTCACAAGAGCGGTTCCAGGGACGAGGAACATGAGACACTGCAGATAGAGTGGAGAAGTTGGGAGTCTTATCCTTGAAGAGGGGAAAGTTGAAAGGAGATTGGTTAGAGCTATTCAGAATCATGAAGGGTCTGGACAGAGTAGATGAAGAAAACCTGTTGGTGGAAGGAACAAGACCTGGAGGGCACAGATTTACGGTAATGGAAAAAACACATGAGGGAAAAACCTTTCCAGGCAGCGAGTGGTTAGGATCTGGAATGCACTGCCTGAGGATGTGATGGAGGTAAGTTCAATCGAGGCATTTAAGAAGGACTCTGTTACATGAATAGGAAGAATGTGCAGGGTTATAGGGAGAAATCGGAATTATGGCACCTGGTAAATTGCTCCATCTGAGAGCCAGCACAAACACGATAGGCCAAATGGTTTCTCCTGTGCTGTACCGATTCTATGACCAGTCTATGAAAATCCTGTCGACAACTGTCAACGAGGTGAACAGTGAGAGCGGTTCCTTTGCTGCTGAAAGACATAGCACTTACCTCACCCGTGGCTTCTTTCTCCCAATGGACAACTCAGCTATAAAATTGCACTGGGGGTCTTATCAATGTGATACTACCTCGATTTGCATAAACTTCCGCGAGACACAGGCATAAAAACCAGTGGTGTTAAAATAACCACTTTGTGGGAATTGCGTGCTAAGTATACTGTTTCCAATTTAAATCCCATTCTGCCTGGTTTCTTTGGACAGAATGAGTCAGAATTCCCCCTTCTGCCTCTTTGTGTCATCACTTCATCTTTCCGATTCTTTTTTAATGTGAGTTGGGTCAATGCATGGCATCCACTGGGATCAATGTAATTGATCCCGACATCTGCTAAGATTGAGTACAGACTTTAATTTATGGCATTCATTTCCCTGTTTGTTTTTGTTACTGAGTGGGCAATACGGGTTTTGCACAAGTGCGCAGACAAGACCAAAGTCCAATTTCACAACTTGTTTTTCATAAAAACCAGGTACAGTAGTGAAATGACTGGACTGCAGAAATCATGAATCTGTTGTCCCCACGGTGGAACAGACAAAGGTGGCGATAGACTGTAATTTATTAATCCCCTTCTATTCAGTCAAATTCCCTGAGCACAAGTAGTGCCTGTGTAAAATTCATTTACGGCATTTTTATGTGAAACTGTCTTCATGGTTTTAAATGTGGCACTAAACTGGATTTATGGCGTTACACACTGTGACACAGTGCATGGCATTAATCTACTTTGGTCGCATTGTGCGCACAACTAAACTGAATTTGTGACACTCTTTTTGGGACTAATGCAGTTTTCCTCCACTGCAAATTACACAAAAATAGCTCCCCGGAGTGAGAAAGCTACACAGATCTAAACAGACAGAAGCCAGCTGCAGCCGGGCTGCTAATGGAGATAAAGATTAATTAAGAAAGCAGCGGTATGCAAATATGCAAATTGGTATTTCTCCATTACTTCTCTGATCAAACTGTAATTGTTTAATTGCATGTGAAATGACACATTCTTCCTCCTTGATGTTCAGAGCAGATGCTGGAGTTAAGGTTTTTGATTACTGACAATATTTTCCCTCCTTAGCCCTCAGACAGCACCCTGAGATCCCGAAGTCGCGACCACCCACTTTCCACAGAATCTTTACTCAAAAAGGACAAAACGGCAGTACACACACACCTTGCTTCCTCACACCCAGCTTTCTACCTGTCCAGTCACTCCATCCAAGAGTCACCATATTCAACAATCAAGTAAGTCTTCTATCTCCTGACTGGGCATGAAAACAGCTGCTTTTTCTTTAATATCCGCCAGATTATAAAGTTGAAATTTCTCCATGTACTATTTGTAATGAAGCTGTCGACTTGTCTAACATGGCACACTCAGAAGTCTAACATGATACAATACTAGTTAGTTAGTGCACAGAAGAACTTTAGCCATGAGGTTTTAGTCACTATCATTCTGAAAATGTCTACTTATTATTAATCATAATATATTTAATCAATTATATTACCCCTACTTATTATTAATCATAATATATTTAATCAATTATATTACCCCCAATATGATTGTTTTTCATATTGTATGACGTCTATTCTTTTGTTACTATATTAAAATTTACTCCATTCCAAATAGAGCAACAATCACTAATTTATTTCAGGAAGACAACCTACCTTCAGGTATTGTCACTGGGCTAGTAATCCAGAAACCCACGGTTCACAGCAGATGGTGAAACTTGAATTCAATAAAAATTAAAAGTCTAATAATGGCTGTGAAATCATTTTCAATTGTCATAAAAACTCATCTGGTTTGCTAATGCCGTTTAGGGAAGGAAACCTGCCACCCATACCTGGTCTGGCCTACAGGTGACTCCAAAACCTCAGCACTGTGGTGACTCTTAAAAGCCACTTAATTCAAGGACAATTAGGGATGGGCAATAAATGCTGGTCTAGCCAGCAATGCCCACTACCCATGAATGAATATTTTAAAATCACATAGGATACACAGCTCACAGAAAGAGGCCATTCAGCCCAGCTAATCCATGCTGCCAAATCTGTAGTTCGGAAAATGTTTGAATCGATCATCAATGAAGAAATTGCGAGACATCTGGATAGAAATTGTCCCATTGGGCAGACGTAGCATGGGTTCATGAAAGGCAGGTCATGTTTAACTAACTTATTGAAATTTTTTGAGGACATGGTGGATGCGGTGTATCTGGATTACCAGAAGGCATTCGACAAGGTGCCGCACAAAAGGATGTTGCATAAGATAAGGGTGCACAGCGTTATGGGTAATATATTAGCATGGATGGAGGATTGGTTAACTAACAGGAAGCAAAGAGTGGGGATAAATGGGTATTTTCTGGTTGGCGATCAGTGGCTCGTGGTGTGCCTCAGGGATCAGTTTTGGGACCGTAATTGTTTACAATTTACATAGATGATTTGGAATTGGGGACCAAGTGTAATGTGTCAAAGTTCACAGATGACACTAAGATGAGTGATAGAGTAAAGTGCAGAGGACACTGAAAGTCTGCAGATGGACTATAGATAGTTTAAGTGAGTGGGCAAGGGTTTGGGAGATGGAGTACAGTGTTGGTAAATGTGAGGCCATGTGGTAGGAATAACAGCAAAATGGATTATTATTTAAATGGTAAAACAAATTGCAGCATGCTGCTGTGCAAGAGGGACCTGGGTGTCCTTGTGCATGAATCACAAAACGTTGGTTTGCAGGTGCAGCAGGTAATTAAGAAGGCAAATGGAATTTTGTTCTTCATTGCTAGAGGGATGGAGTTTAAAAATAGTGAGGTCATGTTGCAGTTGTATAGGGTGCTGGTCAGACCACACCTGGAGAACTGTGTCCAGTTTTGGAAAGGATATGCTGGCACTAAAGGGGGTGCAGGGGAGATTTACTAGGTTCATTCCGGAGTTGAGAGGATTGGCTTATGAGGGGAGACTGAGTAGACTGGCACTATACTCATTGAAATTTAGAAGAATGAGGGGGGATCTTATAGAAACATAAAATTATGAAGGGAATAGTTAAGATAGAAGCAGGGAGGTTGTTTCCACTGGCGAGTGAAACTAGAACGAGGGGGCATAGCCTCAAAATAAGTGGAAGCAGATTTAGGACTGAGTCAAGGAGGAACTTCTTCACCCAAAGGGTTGTAAATTTGTGGAACTCCCTGCCCAGTGAAGCAGTTGAGGTTACCTCATTGAATGTTTTTAAGGCAAAGATAAATAGATTTTTGAACAGCAAAGGAATTAAGGGTTATGGTGAGCGGGCGGGTAAGTGGAGCTGAGTCCGCAAAAAGGTCAGCCATGATCTTAGTGAATGGCGGGGCAGGCTCGAGGGGCCAGATGGCCTACCCCTGCTCCTAGTCCTTATGTTCTTATTTATGCTGCACTCAAATCTCCCACCTTTTGTAATCAAACACTCTATTCCCTTCCCCCTTGTATGCTTACCGAGCTTCCTTTTAAAGTGGCTTCAACCTGTGGTAGCGAGTTCCACATTCTCACCACTCCATGCTGTCTTTATTTCTATTCCTGATTCAGAGGACAGAAAGGAAGAGGCAAGGCCCATCAACGATTGGCAATCGACTTAGCCCACTTCACGTTCATCAAGCCAGCCCTGAACCTGCTCACCCCAGCAAACAAAATCCAGATTGTGAGACAGAATTCACAATAAATCATCTTGGTTTCTCATTTTGATCTTTTGACCTTGGAGTGCATTGCATAACCAAGATGCATGATGTGACTCAATGAGTTCCAGATAGGATTCTTCAGTACGTTAGTGCGAGGTGCAGCTATTTTATGCGCTGGCACTAACAGAGTGGTTGCTGATTTCTGCCCATGTTCCTAAAGTTGTACCTGGGAAAGAGCCAGTTTTTCACACGTGCCTACATTTACCAACTGTTTGTTAAACACATGTTGAGCAGCAGTTATCAGACAATATGCATATTTACTCAGGTTTATCTTCAAGTCTGGATGAGGCAGTGAAACCCGCTTTAAAGGTGGTTTTTACCAGGGAAAATTGGCGACTGATATGTTGAATAAAGTCCAGGGGGTTCATTTTTATTTCAATGAGTGAATTCCAAACCCATAATAGAATTAGAAAATTCTGGGAAAACTCAGCAGGTCTGGTGGAGAGAGAAACAAGGGGTAACATTTTGAGTCCGTATGAGTCTTGTTCAGAACTTGAGAGGGAGAATGTGAAGGATTGTTTACGGTATAAGAGCGGGGTGGAGCATCGCAGAAGGTTAGTGATGGGTGGGAGCTAGCAGAGATTGCAACAAAGATGTGTAGGACACAAAACAAAGAAAGTGTTAATGATAGTATGAAAGACTATAGAAGGTGCTGATGGTGGCAATAAAGGTAAGAGCAGAATTCAAAACCTATGATCGATAATGAGGATACAGTCGGTGGATGAGACGGAGCTGGGGGACAAATACTCTTCTCACATTGCACATTTCTGTGTTCTTTCATTCTCACCTTATCCTAATAGTTCATTGCTTCATCATTGAATTATAGTGCTGTGTCCCTTTATGGTGCTGTAGCCAACGGAGTCACAATTGTTCCTTTTGAGTTTGTGTTGTCAGACAGCTGGTTATGGAATTCCTTGGGGATAGATGCAATTCAACCACTGGCAAAGCTTGAAGTGGTGCAGAAAGATTTTAAACACAAGCAAACTGATTAATCAACAAAAGCCCAGGAGCTGCTCAGTCTCAGTAACAATGCTCTTCGCAGGAGCACAATACTGTCAATTTAGGAATTAGCTAAATATATCCTCTAAACACTGCAGATTTTGAAATCTGCTCATCAAATAGGGTAAAAGATATGACGAGTGGGTGGTTCTCCTCCAAAGAAATGTGTCCATCCAGAGTCTAATTGGGCTGCTTTGTGAGCTCTTTGCCAGTAACTAATGTATTTGGGCTGCTTTGTGAGCTCTTTGCCAGTAACTAATATGTTTAATTTGGGCTTTGTGTTGTTGTGACATTATGCAGCGTTTTGACAGAAATGAAGGTCAGGCCATTGGTAGATATCTCCATGACCTCTGCTGCAAGATACATGGTCACCAGCTGGCAGCACGGTGACTTGAGATCCAAGGTGCTGCAAGCTCCTTTCCAACTCCCCTTTCACCTACCTTCTCACTCCACCAGGCAACCCAGTTAAGATCCGGTATATTTGGCAATATATCAGGTCAGGCATGATGATCATTTTCAAGACCAAATTGATCTTTCAAAAAAGAAACATGATTAAATTATACAAAGGATTTGAAAAGTGGATGATTAGACAATATATTCAATGCTGACTGGTCGCTGTGCATCGCTACTGATTAGCCGCATTACAACTACAATTTCACCTACCTTGGATGAACCCTTCGAATTAACTTTCATGATCAATACAAGTGCAGATTCTAACCTGCCAAAAGCACACATTGGGAAATATACTGCACATCCTTTGATTTTCCAACCACTAATTGTGGGGCCACATGCCTAAACTTGTGCTATGTAGTGCCAGTCAAAATGCTTTGTGCCCGCAGCACTGCACCAAAGAATTGTTGTAGCTGTTGCTTATTCTCAATCGCGACAGCACTAAAATAGCAACATGAATTTTCCACTCTGTGAACTTTACAAATAGCTTTGCAGTTTTCGGAGACTGAATTTCAAACTTATTGCTCTTACAGTTCAGAATGTCGACTCTTCTTTTATTCATCAGCTAAATCATTCACAGTTATCTTTGCGTAACTGGATAGTTTTCCGACTCCGCACTGCTGCTGGAGAACTTCGCCCACCAGCAGCAAATATTGGAAATTCAGGCACGCACTGCTCCTGATTTTCAAATCTTTAATCCAAACGGACAGGAAACCATGGCCAGAATTTGTAATGCAATCTCCCAGCTGGAGAGGTTCCCTGCCTGTAGCTGGGTTATGTAAAGTGACTTCCTGCAGGCCCAAAGGACACACCCACAAAATCCAGGACCTTGTTGAAATGGAACTGTAGATGGTCACAAAGAGTCTATGAAGCTGATCTACAGCTACAGGTCAGGGGTTGATGCATACATGTGGGCGAACCCTATAATTTGTCAGATTGCTGGGCCATTTCTAAATGATAGAGGCATGAAACCAGAACTGAAATTACTCCTCTCCTGTAGCAGAGAGTAGAGTGAGGGAAGCTATTTCAAGCAGAAACTGTTCTTTTTTTAAATTTGTGTTTAATTCTGTTGACTCGTCCAATAGAATTGCTGTGTAGTCAGTTCCCAAACAAAATGGACTTTCTATTTCATCGTAAGATTTGGTTCCCTTTAAAACACGTTTGTCCATCCTGTTCCACCTATCTGCAACAATATTTCCCATGAGAAAGTTCCAATTTATGTGCATATTAACTGCACATGTAAAATGGGTACAAATTCCTTCGAATTATAAAATCTTACAGCACGGAAGGATTTTCTTAAAAGCCACCTTTTATCCCACTGTCCTACTCTTTCCTCAGAACTCTGTACATCTTTTATCATAGCTTCATAGAATTTACATTGCAGAAGGAGGCCATTCGGCCCATTGAGTCTGAACCAGCCCTTACAAAGAGCACCCTACTCAAGCCCACGTATTTACACTAAACCCGTAACCCAGCAACGCCCACTTAACTTTTTTGGACACTATGGGCAATTTAGCGAGGCCAATCCACCTAACCTGCACATCTTTGAACTGTGGGAGGAAACCGGAGCACCCGAAGGAAACCCACGCAGACATGGGGAGAACGTGCAGAATCCGCACAGACAGGGACCCAGCCAGGAATTGA
Source organism: Scyliorhinus torazame (assembly GCF_047496885.1). Taxonomy (NCBI): domain Eukaryota; kingdom Metazoa; phylum Chordata; class Chondrichthyes; order Carcharhiniformes; family Scyliorhinidae; genus Scyliorhinus; species Scyliorhinus torazame. The sequence continues at coordinate 286,588,929 of NC_092712.1, read as the reverse complement.
ACCTGGGACCGTGGATCTGTGAAGCTATTGTGCTAACCACTATGCTACCATGCTGCCCATGGTGCACATCCTTTGATTTTCCAACCACTAATTGTGGGGCCAGAAGCCTAAACTTGTGCTATGCAGCACCAGTCAAATGCTCAAGTACATATCATATTCACGTGTTACGACCCTGATTGATGTGATAACTGGACAGGAAGAACCCAGAATGAAATCCTGGCTCAAACTGAACTTTCACTTCTTTTAAATAAAACATGGAGAAACAGAGTCACAGGACCACTAATTAGTTTTAAAAACAAGAAAAAAAATTAAAGTAAACACTAAAAATTTGATTATAATACTATACTTCTTTACTCCCCTTTTATCTTAACAATTACACACAGATTTTAGGATTACCACAGTACATCTTAAACTGCGATGGTCTCATTAACACATAGGCCGGGATTCTCCGACCCTGCATCGAGTCGGAGAATCCCCGGGGGGAGGCGCGAATCCCGCCCCGACGCTGGCTTCCCTATTCTCCGCCACTGTTTTTCGTGTGGCAGCGGAATTCCTGCCGCGCCGGTCGGGGGCCGTTCACAGCGGCCCCCTGGGCGATTCTCCGGGCCCCGGTGGGCCAAGTGGCCGGCGAGTTTGGCCCAGTGCGGCCAGCGTGGATTACTCACCTCACACACGCTGGGACCTGGAAGATAATTGTGCGTGGGCCGTGCTGGGGGGGGGGGGGGGGGGGGGGGGAAGGGGGGGCAGGGGGATCCGACCCTGGGAAGGGCCCCCACGGGGTTGCCTGGTCCGCGATCAGGGCCTACCGATCGGCGGGCGGGCTGGTTCCGTGGGGGCCTACTTTAGTCAACGCCGGACCCCTGTAGGGCTCCGCCATATTGCTCTGGGGCCAGCACGGAGAAGGGAACCCCTGCGCATGTGTGGAAATACGCCGGCCGTTCCGCGCATGCGCGGGCCGTTCCGCGCCGGCTGCAGCTGCGGGAACCAATCCGACGGCAACCTAGCCCCCTAGAAAAGTGAGAATTCATCATTTTCGGGGGCCGTTGACCCCGGAGTGGTTGGCGCCGGTTTTCTCGCCGGCATGGGGACATGGCCCCATTATTGGAGAATCCCGCCCATAAAGTCCCTTTTAAGCACACATGATGACTGTGGTAAGACCCATTCCTCTCTGAACCCAAGTGAATGCCTGTGGATTTCTCCTCAATCCCCTGCAGATGATTCCTATATCATGAGCCACTTTGTCTCAGCTGATAACATCTCAGGATGTGAAAGCACTGGAAAGGGTGCAGAGGAAATTTACCTGGATGTTGCCTGGGCTGGAGAGTTTTAGTTATGAAGAGAGGTTGGATAAACTGGGATCGCTTTTCTTGGAGCAGAGGAGACTGAGGGGGGACATGATTGAGATGTATAGAATTATGAGGAGCATGGATAGAGTAGACAGGAAGAAACTTTCCCTCTTGGTGGAGGGTACTGATTTAAGGTAAGGGGCAGGAGGTTTAGAGGGAATGTGAGGAAAATCATTTTCACCCAGAGGGTGGAGGGAGTCTGGAACTCACTGCATGAAAGGGTAGTGCAGGTAGATACCCTCATAATATTTAAGAAGTATTTAGATGTGCACTTGTGCCAAGGCATACAAGGTTATGGGCCAAGTGCTGGAAAATTGGATGAGAATAGTTAAGTGATTGTTTTTGACTTGCGCAGACTCGATAGGCTGAAGGGCCTATTCTGTGCTATAGACCTCTGAGTCCATGACTACCTGAACTCTGGCTTCCACATGAGTGATTTAAAATTCTGTTTTCAAAAGTCATACTTTCAAATATTCTTTGAAACTATGCTTTTCCAAGGGCACGGTGGCGCAGTGGTTAGCCTTTTTAAAAAAATTTATAGTGCCCAATTATTATTTTTTCCAATTAAGGGGCAATTTGGTGTGGCCAATCCACCTAACCTATACATCTTTGGGTTGTGGGGGTGAAACCCATGCAGACACGGGGAAAATGTGCAAACTCCACCAGACAGTCCCCCGGGGCCCGGAACGAACCCGGGTCCTCATCGCCGTAGGCAGCAGTGCTTACCACTGTGCCACCATGCCACCCCCCTCATCTGTTTTCTTAGCCATTGCTCCAAAGATATGTTTCCTCTTTAGTGCTCTAAATCCAATTACTTCTAGCAGAGCTGTGAGAGTTGCCTTCTCCCTCACTACCTATCTCCAACTGCAATCAAATTAGCTAAACTAAAACGGAAAAGCGTTTCTACCTTACAAGTCCCCAGTTGCGAAGCAACCACTCCTGGTTTATTTAATTTTCACACCATAGCCTCTCTAAGCACAATAGAGACACAGTCAGAACTGAATCAACTCCCACATACGCAAACGTGTTTGTCCAGCATGAATTCAATTATAGGTTTTACCCTTCCAGGCACAGAAACAATAAGCCCACTTAAAACTATACCTTATTTTGAATGTTTACCAAAACAAATATAAATTCCTCAAAACTATCTTTATTTTCCTAACACTCATTTCAAAGATACTATTGAATCTGTTTCTCCTTCCCTTCCAGGCAGTGCTTTGTAGATTGTAACACCTCACTGTGCAAAATGAATTCTTATCTGCCCCTCGTTGTGCTGCCAATTATCTGAATTCCACAGTTGTGGATGTTCCATCATTGAACATATTTAAGGCTGATATAGATGGACTTTTGGTCTCTTGTGGGGATCAAGTGACCTGGGAGTGGGCAGGAAAGTGGAGTCGAAACCGAAGATCTACCAGGATTGTATTGAACTGTGGAGCAGTCTTGATGGGCTGTATGGTCTGCTCCATCTCCCGTTTCTTGCATTCGTATTGTTTCAAAATTTGGTTAACCCAGTGTTATGGACCAGGGTTTAGAGAACACCAAAGTGTATCATGGAGTTCACCTGACCCACAACTTTTAATAGATTGTGGTTATGTGAGGCACAAGGGCCCACTCTACAGGTGTGATGCAACAGAGATCTAAAGTACTTTTAAAACAAAACAATGTTTATTCTATGAATCCAGTTAACATTTTATAAACACACAGTAAACATCTTAGCAACTATCAACTCAAATACTCCCCCCAAAGAATGCAGTATTCTCTGTAAGTAACAATTAATCTTTCCTAGCAACATCCATAAGACAAATACCCTCTTTAACAAAGAAAGCAGGTTTAAATTCTCTACTGAGAGCAGTTATCACTTTTAAATTAGTAAGTGATCTGAAGACATTCTTTACATGCAGAGATCAAAATTACACCTTGTTTGGCTGGATGCAGCTCCAACTCTGAAAACGCAACTAAAACACAGACACACACCAGCTTTTAGCTCAAAGCAAAAGTAAAAAGCCACAGACCAAAACCTAGCACTCTGACATCACTGCAGCTATTTGATAAACACCCATTTCTTAAAGGTACACCCACTACAGCTATTTGATAAACACCCATTTTTTAAAGGTACTCTCACATGACACCAGGAACAAGAATCCACTGCAGTCTTGTTCTTCAATTTCTCGGATGTGGGTTTGAATCTGATGCACACTAATGCATTAATTCAATTGCGTTTGGGTAATTATTATCCATTTTCTAGTGATTATGGATCTGCAGAACGAAAACAAATTGTTCTAATTAGCACCATTAGCGAGACCAAGACTAAGGGCTATCGTCTCAGTATGAGAAGTCCACCTTTTACGGACTTAAATAAGAAGTTTCTTCACTTAGTGCATCTTTGTAATTCTCTACCCAGAATGCGCTGGATGCTCAGTCGTCTAATTAAATCTGCCTTCAACATGGAAACACTATTCACATAATGGCAATAAACAAACACAGAAATGAAAGTTTTGTGAGGGCCTATCAACATAGCTCTTGATTCCTTTACTGCACAAAAATCTATCAATCACAATCTTGAGTATACTCATTGACTGGGTATCCCTTTGGACTTCCCAGCCTCTTAGTATCAAACCTTCTGAGCCTTCGAAGAATGTCATATGTTTCAATGAGTTAACCTCTCATTCTTCTAAACTCCAGAGAATGGAAGTCCATTCTACTAGATTATTCCTCACAGGATGCCCTCTCATCCAGGAATCACTCTAGTGAATTTGCACTGCATCCTCTATCGGGAAAGTATAACCATTTCTGTGGCAAAGAGACCAAAACTGTACAATGTACCCCAGGTATGGTCTCACCAAAGTTGTAGATATTTGCCACAAAATGTCCTTACTCTTAAATTCCCACCCCCTTGCAATAAACACCAGAATGCCATTTGCCTTCCTAATTGCTTGCTGTCGCTACATGTTCAAAAACCTACAATCCCATCTCCCAGTCTCTCGCCTTTTAAAAAATATTCTGTTTGTCCAGCTTTCCGTTAAAAGTTGATCACTTCATACTTACTCACATTCTTCTCAACCTGTCACTTTCTTATTCAATCACTGAAGTCTTCTGCAGTCCATTGAGTCCTCTAGACAGTTTCCTTTCCCAACTAGCATTGTATCATCAGCAATCCTGAACATATTATACTTGCTCCATCCGCCCCCCCCCCACCACCACATCCCCCCCCCCCCCCCCCGAACTCCCCTGCTGAGCCCCTTAACTCATACTTTATGTGCTCTAACCGCAGGAAGTCGTACAGGTCACCCAACCATGCTGCTGCCCCCGGTGGCGATACCGACCGCCACTCCAACAAAATTCGTCGCTGTGCAATCAGAGAGGCGAAGGCCATGACATCGGCCTTCCTCCTCTCCATGAGCTCCGGCTTCTCTGAAACCCCAAATATCACCACCAAAGGGTCCGGGCCCACTCCCTCCTCCACTATCCTGGCTAAGACCGTGAACACTCCCGCCCAGAATCTTCCCAATTTTTCACAACCCCAAAACATGTGCGCATGATTCGCTGGCCCCCGCCCACACCTCTCACACTCATCTGCTACCCCCTGAACGAACCCACTCATTCTCGCCCGAGTCATATGCACCCTGTGCACCACCAGTGCCTCACTCCATACTCCCCAAATGATCTCCATTCCCAACTCCGCTTCCCATTTCTCCTTGATCTTCACCACCCGCTCGCCTCCCTGCTCCCCCTGCCACTTATATATATCCCAATATTTCCCTCCCCTTCCACATCCGGAAGCTGCAGTCGCTCCAGCAGGGTGTATCCCAGCAATCTAGGGAACCCCTTCTAGACCTTTCGTGCAAAGTCCCTAACCTGTAGATACCAGGGGCGTCATTCTCCGACCCCCCGCCGGGTCGGAGAATGGCCATAGGCCGCCGTGAATCCCGCCCCCGCCAAAGTCTCCGGTACCGGAGATTGGGCGGGGGCGGGAATCGGGCCGCGCCGGTTGGCGGGACCCCCCGCTGGATTCTCCGCCCAGAAATTGCCTGTCCCGCCGGCGCAAATCAAACCTGGTATTTACCGGCGGGACCAGGCGGCGTGGGCGGGCTCCGGGGTCCTGGCGCGGGGCGATCTGACCCCGGGGGGTGCCCCCACGGTGGCCTGGCCCGCGATCGAGGCCCACCGATCCGCGGGCGGGCCTGTGCCGTGGGGGCACTCTTTCCCTTCCGCCTCCGCTACGGCCTCCACCATGGCGGAGGCGGAAGAGACTCTCCCCACTGCACATGCGCGGGAAACTGACAGCGGCCACTGACGCTCCCGCGCATGCGCCGGGAAACTGTCAGTGGCCGCTGACGCTCCCGCGCATGCGCCGCATTTGGCGGGGCAACAAACGCCATTTCCGCCAGCTGGCGGGGCGGAAATCCCTCCGGCGTCGGCCTAGCCCCTCAATGTTGGGGCTAGGCTGCCAAAGATGCGGAGCATTCCGCACCTTTGGGCCGGTGCGATGCCCGTCTGATTGGCGCCGTGTTTGGCGCCAGTCGGCGGACATCGCACCGTTGGGGGAGAATTTCGCCCCTGACCTCACTACCCCTCGGCAGCTCTAACCTCTCCCTTAGCCCGTAACCAATTCTTGATCCATGCTCCTACATTGCACCCCAATTCCATGTGCCATGATCGCTAATGTAACAACCTCTTGTATGACACCTGATGGAATATTGTCAGAAAATCCAAATATACTTCACTCACTGGCTCCCCATAATCTAAATTGTTAGCTACACCCTCCAAAATGCTAGTAGATTAGTCGAGCATAATTTCTCTTTCATAAAATCCCGTTAACTTTATCTAATCAAATGTAATTTTTCAAGTTTCCTGGCACCACATACCTATTAATAAATTCTAGCATTTTCCCTGCTACTGGTGTTGGGCTATCTGGCCTGCTGATTTTTGTTTCCTCTCTCTCCTTTCTTGAATAGTAGGGTTATGGTAATTATCTTCCAATTCACAGGCACCATTCGAGAATCTTGGAAATTCTGGAAGATCAAAACTAGTGCATTCACCAACTTTGCTGTTCCCTTTATTAAATCCCTAGACTGTCGGCCTTCAGTTCCAGGGCCTTTTTCTTTTAGCTTTTAATTCCATAGTTTCTCCAACACTTTTTCGTTATCAATAGCTCCTCACTCTAATTAGACCCTTGGTTTCACACACAATACCAGTATGATCAGTGTCATCTACTGTGAAGGCAGACACAAAACATTTGTTTAATGTCTCTGCCATTTTCTTATTTTCCATTAAAATTTCTCTAGTCTCAGCCTCTAAGGGACCTTCTTTTACTTTTGCTAATCTTTTCCTCTTTGCATACTTGAAAAAGGATTTACAATTGTCTTGTTTTACATTGCTTCTTAGCTTACTCAGATTGTTTTCCTCCCTTCCCATCAACTTATTGGTCACCCCTTGTTGATTTTTAAAACTCTCCCAATCCTAAGGTTTATTAATTATTTTTGCACCATCGTAAGCCTCTTCTTTTAATCTAATACTCCCCTGAACTTGTCTTGTTAATCAGGGCTGTACCACTTTTCCAATGCCGTTTTTTATTCCTCAAGTGAATCTACTTTAGACCATAAGACCATAAGACATAGGAGCGAAAGTAAGGCCATTCGGCCATCGAGTCCACTCCACCATTCAATCATGGCTGATTTCAACTCCATTTACCCGCTCTCTCGCCATAGCCCTTAATTCCTCGAGAAATCAAGAATTTATCAACTTCTGTCTTAAAGACACTCAACGTCCCGGCCTCCACCACCCTCTGTGGCAATGAATTCCACAGACCCACCACTCTCTGGCTGAAGAAATTTCTCCTCATCTCTGTTCTAAAGTGACTCCTTTTTATCCTAAGGCTGTGCCCCCGGGTCCTAGTCTCCCCTGCTAATGGAAACAACTTCCCTACGTCCACCCTATCTAAGCCATTCATTATCTTGTAAATTTCTATTAGATCTCCCCTCAACCTCCTAAACTCCAATGAATATAATCCCAGGATCCTCAGACGTTCATCGTATGTTAGGCCTACCATTCCTGGGATCATCCGTGTGAATCTCCGCTGGACCCACTCCAGTGCCAGTATGTCCTTCCTGAGGTGTGGGGCCCAAAATTGCTCACAGTATTCTAAATGGGGCCTAACTAATGCTTTATAAAGCTTCAGAAGTACATCCCTGCTTTTATATTCTAAGCCTCTTGAGATAAATGACAACATTGCATTTGCTTTCTTAATTACGGACTCAACCTGCAAGTTTACCTTTAGAGAATCCTGGACTAGGACTCCCAAGTCCCTTTGCACTTCAGCATTATGAATTTTGTCACCATTTAGAAAATAGTCCATGCCTCTATTCTTTTTTCCAAAGTGCAAGACCTCGCACTTGCCCACGTTGAATTTCATCAGCCATTTCTTGGACCACTCTCCTAAACTGTCTAAATCTTTCTGCAGCCTCCCCACCTCCTCCATACTACCTGCCCCTCCACCTATCTTTGTATCATCGGCAAACTTAGCCAGAATGCCCCCAGTCCCGTCATCTAGATCGTTAATAAAAAAGAGAACTGCTGTGGCCCCAACACTGAACCCTGCGGGACACCACTCGCCACCGGTTGCCATTCCGAAAAAGAACCTTTTATCCCAACTCTCTGCCTTCTGCCTGACAGCCAATCGTCAATCCATGTTAGTACCTTGCCTCGAATACCATGGGCCCTTATTTTACTCAGCAGTCTCCCGTGAGGCACCTTGTCAAAGGCCTTTTGGAAGTCAAGATAGATAACATCCATTGGCTCTCCTTGGTCTAACCTATTTGTTATCTCTTCAAAGAACTCTAACAGGTTTGTCAGGCATGACCTCCCCTTACTAAATCCATGCTGACTTGTCCTAATCCGACCCTGCACTTCCAAGAATTTAGAAATCTTATCCTTAACAATGGATTCTAGAATCTTGCCAACAACCGAGGTTAGGCTAATTGGCCTATAATTTTCCATCTTTTTCCTTGTTCCCTTCTTGAACAGGGGGGTTACAACAGCGATTTTCCAATCCTCTGGGACTTTCCCTGACTCCAGTGACTTTTGAAAGATCATAACTAACGCCTCCACTATTTCTTCAGCTATCTCCTTTAGAACTCTAGGATGTAGCCCATCTGGGCCCGGAGATTTATCAATTTTTAGACCTCTTAGTTTCTCTAGCACTTTCTCCTTTGTGATGGCTTCCATATTCAACTCTGCCCCCTGACTCTCCTGAATTGTTGGGATATTACTTATGTCTTCTACTGTGAAGACTGACGCAAAGCACTTATTTACTTACTTAGTTGCTCAGCTATTTCCTTGTCTCCCATCACTAGATTACCAGCGTCATTTTGGAGCGGCCCAATGTCTACTTTTGCCTCCCGTTTGTTTTTAATGTATTTAAAGAAACTTTTACTATCATTCCTCATGTTACTGGCTAGCCTACCTTCATAATTGATCCTCTCTTTCCTTATTTCTCTCTTTGTTATCCTCTGTTTGTTTTTGTAGCCTTCCCAATCTTCTGACTTCCCACTACTCTTTGCCACATTATAGGTTTTCTCTTTTGCTTTGATGCATTCCCTAACTTCCTTTGTCAGCCATGGCTGCCTAATCCCCCCTCTGATAATCTTTCTTTTCTTTGGGGTGAACCTCTGTACTGTGTCCTCAATTACTCCCAGAAACTCCTGCCATTGCTGTTCTACTGTCTTTCCCACTAGGCTCTGCTCCCAGTCGATTTTCGTCAGTTCCTCCCTCATGCCCCTGTAGTTACCTTTATTTAACTGCAACACCTTTACATCTGATTCTACCTTCTTTCTTTCAAATTGGAGATTGAATTCTACCATATTATGATCACTGCCTCATAAGTGTTCCCTTACTTTAAGATCTTTAATCAAGTCTGGCTCATAACATAACACTAAGTCCAGAATGGCCTGTTCCCTCGTGGGCTCCATCACAAGCTGTTCCAAAAAGCCCTCCTGTAAACATTCAATGAATTCCCTTTCCTTGGGTCCACTGGCAGCATTATTTACCCAGTCCACCTGCATATTGAAGTCCCCCATGATCACTGTGACCTTGCCTTTCTGACATGCACTTTCTATTTCGTGGTGCATCTTGTGCCCCTGGTCCTGACCACTGTTAGGAGGCCTGTACATAACTCCAATTATGTTTTTTTTGCCTTTGTGGTTCCTCAACTCTACCCACACAGACTCTACATTATCTGACCCTATGTAATTTAGTGCTATTGATTTAATTTCATTCCTAATTAACAAGGCAACCCCGCCCCCTCTGCCCACCTCTCTGTCTTTTCGATAGGTTGTGAATCCCTGGATGTTTAAATGCCAGTCCTGAACCCCCATCAACCACGCCTCTGTGATGCCTACCACATCATACCTGCCAGTCACAATCTGGGCCACAAGCTCATCTACCTTGTTCCGTACACTGCGCGCATTTAAATATAGCACCTTTAATTCTCTATTGACCGTCCCTTTTTGTTTTCTTAGTGTGGTGGACCTTGGTTTGCTGAGCCTTTCCATACACTGTGTCATATTTTGTGGGATGGGGACTATCGTAACCTCTCCTGAGTTCTGTCTTTTTGTGCTTTTTTTGTATTCCTAAGCAGCTACGCTTCCCACTGATTACTTCACCTCTTGGTTCCCTGACTATCCCTTCCCCCCAATCTCTAGTTTAAAGTCCTATTGACCACCCTATTTACTCTTTTCGCCAGAACACTGGTCCCAGCTCGGTTCAGGTGGAGACCATCCCAACGGTATAGGTCCCCCCTGTCCCAAAACTGATGCCAGTGTCCCATGAAAAGGAACCCTTCTTTCCCACACCACTCTTTCAGCCACGTGTTAACTTCCCTTATTCTTGCCTCCCTATGCCAATTTGCACATGGCTCGGGCAGTAATCTGGAGATTATGACCCTTGAGGACCTGTTTTTTAATTTGAATCCTAGCTCTTTATAATCTCTAAACAGGTCCTCTTTCCTAGACTTGCCTATGTTGTTGGTACCGACATGGACCACAACAACTGGATCCTCCCCCTCCCTCTCCAGTATCCTTTCAAGCCGGTCAGAGATTTAATTGGAAGTTATTAATTATTTCTTTGAATATTTGCCTTTTCTTACCCACTACCATATCTTTTAATCTTATATCTCAACTTACTTTATCCAACTTGTTCTTCAAGACAAGATTAAGAAGATTAAAGAGATATTTACATATTTGTTAAATTTAAGATGCTAGTTTCATGTGTGACCACAACCCTCTCAAACTTGCTCGTCAATTCTGTCATATTCTGAGCACTCACCCCTGACAATTTTGCACTATAAAATAGTTAATCCTGTCCCATTGTAGTGAATGATACCCACATGGGGTAGCTAATGCTCTATCTATAAAGAATTCTTACTATGGGATAGGTGTGTAACCAACAGTTAAAGCACATTGATCTTTCAAAAGAGAAACCTTCTGATTCTAAAGCATTGTGGGAAATGTCGATTCAAATAATATTGAGCAGGATTCTGTTTCAGAAACTAAGTGCTACCGCCAGTGGAGAATCAGTATATGTTCTGCTGGCGCTAGGAGTGTCATCGAGGTGCTATTCTCAAAAATGTGCAGAGTAGCAAACATGTCGGCTTCCCTGCCCTTGCTGGTATGGGGCTGACAAATTGAGACAGTTCCCCCTCCACCCCACAATGCAAATCTTGACACCCCCCCCCCCCTCTGCTGACAATGATGTCCCTCATCAAGGAGGGACATTCTCCCGCCCACCACGGAATAATGGCCACCACACTCCCCCCTCTCACACACACCATGCATGCCTGACTTTTCTAACCACAGAAAGAACTTAGCATTGTTGAAGTGGCCAGCAGCTGTTATCAGAATAAGGTTGTTTATAAACATTGCTGTTAGGATCAATGAAGGCAGAAAGACCTGCTGTTAGGTAATTTGGACATTCTGAATTCTCCCTCAGTGTACCCGAACAGGCGCCGGAATGTGACAACTAGGGGCTTGTCACAGTAACTCCATTGCAGTGTTAATGTAAGCCTACTTGTGACAATAAAAGATTATTTTAAAAAAGGATTCTTCACATGCATTCAAGCATGAGCCGAAAGAGGAATAAACATGCTGTGTTTAAACCATTAAGCTGTCAATCAAAGGCTAGTTAAATATACAGCACTGCGAAATTGAATGAATGCCAAGCATTTCAAAGGATCTCAGGGGATTTTAAGGCTTTTCAAGTGGTGGGGGCTTTCTACAAAGCTCAAACACATCAAAAAGCAGCAATTTTAAATGCATAGGGCTGAGGGAGAAGATGTGAGGAAGTGGGGGAGTCTTCCCTGGCTTACATCTTCAATGAACTGTGTGATCTGCTCATCAGCAGTCAGGTAGAGCAGATCAGAGTGAGGAGGCCACTTCAGAGTTTAAACAGATCAGACAAGGATGATGATTTTGATTAGAGGGCTGTCTGAGATCGCTATGCCAAGATGATCTTCAGGTTGCCCAGGGCTGGAAGCGGCAGTCCGGACTCGGGACTCCCATCCTGAGGATGAAACATAGGGTCAACCACTCACCTACAGCCTGAGCCCAACCAACCTCCAAGACCCTTGGGGAACACTCCCTCTGCAGCTTGGCAGCCGCAGAGGGGCACATGAGCAATGGGCTGATTCCCCTTGACACCCCCCCCCCCCCCTCGGGGTCCAGCGTGCCAGGACCTCACTCGTCAATACATGCACCAAAGCCCGCTCGGTGGCATTCCCGCTGGGGGGTGAAGATTTGGGCATCCAGTCCATTAATCGCATTCAAATGAATGCATATGAACTGTTTGCATGTTCCTGCCGATGCCCGCTGTGGCTGGCGGGATGGGACCGGGGATAGGTCTGCTGTCCAGCACCAATCCCATTTTTGGGCCAACACAGGATTCTCTGTCTGATTGGGATTCCCAATCTTAGCGGCAGGGAGTGGAGAATTCCGCCCATTGTCTCTTTAGTATTTTTAAATTTCTCTTTTGGGATGTGGGCATTGCTGGCTAGGCCAGCATTTGTTGCCCTTGAGAAGGTGGTGGTGAGCTGCCACCTTGAACTGCTGCAGTCCATGTGGTGTAGGTGTACCCTTAGTCCTATTAGGGAGGCAGTTCCATGATTTTGACCCAATGACAGTGAAAGAACAGCAGTATATTTCCAAGTCAGGATGGTGAGTGGCTTGGAAGGAAACTTCCAGGTGGTGGTGTTCCCATATGTCTGCTACCCTTGTCCTTCTAGATGGACCGCATCCTTGGTTTAGTAACTGTGCCTGAATTCTCAGCTTCAGTAGAATATATTTCCTGACAGCTTTTCAATTTGCAGTTTACAGAGACCGGTTCCACACTTGGTATCTTCCAGCAGTAGATCAGATGATTTCCTTGCAGGCTTCCGTCCGTATCACGGACGAGATGAAGTTCGGTCCTTGTCTTCTCTGCCTTCACTAGGATTGGATTCCCCGACAGCTGCTGCACCTGCAGCTTACTACCATCCTACCTTCCTCACCCATCTTCCATATCAACATCCAACATACAGGTGAGTATCTTGGTCTGGTGTACGAAACAAATTGAATAAAAAGTTAAAATCAACCTCCAATTATTCCATTCTTGTGCGTGGTTGCAATTTAACATTAGCATTGTCATGTAATCCAGGAAGTATGATATTAACATGAAAATGCCACCGAAGAATTCGGTTTGATTTAGAAATATTCTGTAGTTTTCATCATACTTTTTGGTGGGACTGATATCCAGAATGATCCTCTCAAAATAGTTTGCTAGTAATAGTGTGTTAATGAAAAATAGCTGTTCAGAATGGACGCTTGTAGGTGTTGGGAACAAGTTGAGTAATCTGTGTGTGTTTAATTTACAGAATCGATGACCCTTATGTCCTTTCACTGCAATCACCATTCCTGCACATTCCGCAGCCTGGTACCCTTCCACCTCTCCAACCGACCAGTATGCACCTCTCCCTCACCGCTATGAGACAGCCTCTGGGCTTAGCTCACCCTTCACTCGCAGGTGTACACCCAGATCACTTATCAGTGCTTACAGCAGGAAGGTCAGTATTGAGCAAAGCATTTACACCTTTTGTAATAACAATGATTACATGCTTTTTAAAATGTAGTTTAATTGTTTCTTCTGAGCCAATAGGAAAAATAGAGTTGCACCGCTGAAAAAATTAACCAAAGCCAGATCATTAACCTGCGATCAAATTGCAGGAAAGCAACCCCAGAATTCCACGCGGTATCCTACCTCAGCATAAATGCCGAGTCACACCTGACCTGGACATCCACCCTTGACCCCGCCAATGTTCTCAAGCCAAGGGGTGGTCCCACATTTGCATGTCGCAAGTGGACTAGAAGCACATCTGGGTACTCCATGCTTTACCAAAAAATACAGAAAATATATGAAAGAGGCTTAGGCATGGGGTTGCATCCTCAATGGAAGGGGCATTTAGCTGCATCCTGTTAGCATGTTTAATGGCCAATCCTTTGGGGATCCAGGCCATAATCCCTCCTCAGTTGGGCCGAATATTTGCTCTTTGTTTGACCGCTCCTCCTGATGTCTTTAGTTATACCTGCATTTAACAAGAAAACAACATTTATTAAACATGAAAAAATTGTATTATGATACAATACGCCTTTACTCTCCTCTTGGTTTAGCAATTCTACTCGGGTTTTAAGATTAACATGGATTGCAAAGTACATCTTAATCTACAATGGTCTCATTACCACAAAGTCCCTTTTAAGAACACAAGGTGATTGTGGGCAAATACACTCTCCAATCTGAACCCCAAGTGAATGTTTGAGGATGTCTCCTCAGAATCCCCCAGATGATTATCACATGAGAGTTTCCAAAATCCACTCCCAAAAACATGCTTTAAAATCTTCTCTCATAATTATGCTTTCCCTTTGTGGTTTGGATTCTGAAATGCAGACCATGTTTTCCAAATGATACTTTTAAACAAAGCTTCCACTCCAATTTTAACAGTTAATTCAATCCAGGTCTTCACACAAACCCCTTTCCTTGACTTGACTGCTGTACAAGCTATTCACAATTGCTTTAACTCTCAATTCCCGGACTGTATTAAAATGACATCAAATGTTTCATCTACATCTGAAGTCTGCTGTCCCACTTTACATCTAATTTCTGCAGTTGTCTCTTTAACTCAGAACACTTTGTTTAATTTTTCTTGAATTCTTCTGAACAACTGTTTTGTTAACTTCTGGGGCGAAATTCGTCGGCGGAAAGTCCGCCGATCGGCGCAAAATACGGCGCAAATCCGACTTACGTCACGTCGGAAAAATGGGTTGATAGTCTCCGGCCCGAAATGGGCTAGCAGCGACGTAATGGGATCCGCGCTTGCGCAGTGGTTCACGCCGTGAAGCGTCATACGCGCTGCACGGCGTGACGGCTCATAAGGCCGCGCTGCTCCCCCCCCACCCGACCGCAACACCCGACTGGATGGCTGGCCGTCGCTCAGCCCCGAGGTTCGAGTCACGCGATGTGGAGGCGCTCCTGGACGCGGTGGAGCAGAGGAGGGACGCCCTGTATCCCGGGCACGGCCGCAGAGTTGGCCCCACGCCACAGCCGGCGTCTGTGGAGGGAAGTGGCAGAGGCCGTCACCGCTGTGGCCCTGACACCACGGACAGGCACCCAGTGCCACAAGAAGGTGAACGACCTCGTCAGAGCAGGCAGGGTGAGCCTCCCCCATATCCCCCCTCCCCATATCCCCCCCTCCCCCATATCCCCCTCCCCCATATCCCCCCTCCCCCATATCCCCCCTCCCCCATATCCCCCCCCTCCCCCATATCCCCCCTCCCCCATATCCCCCCTCCCCCATATCCCCCCTCCCCCATATCCCCCCTCCCCCATATCCCCCCCTCCCCCATATCCCCCCTCCCCCATATCCCCCCTCTCCCATATCCCCCATATCCCCCCTCCCCCATATCCCCCCTCCCCATATCCCCTCTCCCCCATATCCCACCTCCCCATGTCCCCCCTCCCCCATATCCCCCCCTCCCCATATCCCCCTCCCCCCATATCCCCCCTCCCCCATATCCCCCCATATCCCCCCTCCCCCATATCCCCCCTCCCCCATATCCCCCATATCCCCCCTCCCCCATACCCCCATATCCCCCCCTCCCCCATATCCCCCCTCCCCCATATCCCCCCCTCCCCCATATCCCCCATATCCCCCCTCCCCCATATCCCCCCTCCCCCATATCCCCCCTCCCCCATATCCCCCATATCCCCCCTCCCCATATCCCCCCTCCCCCATATCCCCCCCCTCCCCCATATCCCCCCTCCCCCATATCCCCAAGTGAATATAGCCCTAACCTTAACCTCTGCAATGCACGCGCAACCGATGGCGTGCATTCATATACCTGCCTAACAGTGTTGCCTTTTACCCCTGCCACCCCCCCCCCCCCCCACCCACAGGAGAAGCGCGCACACAACAATAGGGAGCATGTGAGGACTGGAGGAGGCCCCGCTGATGAGAGGCCACTGACCGTACACGAGGAAAGGGCCCTGGAACTGGCTGGTGGACCTGAGGACCGGGAGGTTGCTGATGCAGAGGTCGGGGGCGTAGTAGCAAGTGAGCCACCGACAGCCCGTCCCCATATCCCCCCTCCCCTATATCCCCCTCCCCGTATCACCTGATCACTGCCTGATGTCTAACCATGCATGCTTCATTGTGTATCGCAGGACCAAACGTCCAGGCACCCATCCCCGCAGATGTAGACCGCCCGCAGGATGCCCCTCGGAGACCACGGGATACGGAGAGACCCGGACCCTCCAGCATGCGACGCCCGCAGGATGCCCCTCGGAGACCACGGGAGACGGAGAGACCCGGACCCTCCAGCATGCGACGCCCGCAGGATGCCCCTCGGAGACCACGGGAGACGGAGAGACCCGGACCCTCCAGCATGCGACGCCCGCAGGATGCCCCTCGGAGACCACGGGAGACGGAGAGACCCGGACCCTCCAGCATGCGACGCCCGCAGGATGCCCCTCGGAGACCACGGGAGACGGAGAGACCTGGACCCTCCAGCATGCGACGCCCGCAGGATGCCCCTCGGAGACCACGGGAGACGGAGAGACCCGGACCCTCCAGCATGCGACGCCCGCAGGATGCCCCTCGGAGACCACGGGAGACGGAGAGACCCGGACCCTCCAGCATGCGACGCCCGCAGGATGCCCCTCGGAGACCACAGGAGACGGAGAGACCTGGAGCAACAGGGAGACGACACCCCCGTCACGTGCGGGAGCGACCACCCAGCGATGAGGGGGGCAGCCACAGGCCCCCGTCACATCCGAGCCAGGACACCACTACCCAGGACACCACTACCCAGGACACCACTACCCAGGACACCACTACCCAGGACACCCCTACCCGGGACAGCACTACCCAGGACACCCCTACCCGGGACAGCACTACCCAGGAAGACGAAATACCGGACAGTGAGTCAGAGTGGATGGGTGGAGACGAACCCCCACCCCAAAGTGCCATGGACTCAGAGTGGGACGAAGAGCACGACACAACGCCACTGCTGTCACCAACACCCTCCACCATCGCAGAAACACTCACCACGGTTGGGCACTTTAGTGATGAGGCGTCTGGTACACTCACTGGTGCGCACAACACAGCCGTCCCGGTACAGCAGGTGGAGGTAGGAGCAGCAGAGGAGCCGGGCGGTCGGAGGGCAGCCCAGCCTAAGCGAACATCTGCCGCCCAGATGGATCCCGGGTTCCTGCAGTTACCACACCCACACATAGATCCGATGCAACCACCGACCCGGAGACGAGTGAAGAGGGTGACGGGCGGCTTGCGGCGGCTGCGGTCGCAGGTGGAGGAGTCCACCCGCGTCCAGGAGCTGGGAGTGGTGCCGGTCATGCGTGCCACCCAGGCTGACACCGCACGAGTGGCGTCCGCGGTGGAGGCAATGGGTGCGACGGTGTCAGACATGGGGAACGGTTTGCGAGGCCTGGGGCCTTCCGTGCAGGCGGCGTCTGTGGCCCAGGAAATGGCTGCCCTCTCACAGGAGGCCATGAGCCAGTGCCAGCGCCAGATGGCAGAGGCGCTCAACGCCATAGCCCAGTCTCTGCAGGCCATGGCCCAGTCTCAGCAGGCCATGGCCCAGTCTCAGCAGGCCATGGCCCAGTCTCAGCAGGCCATGGCCCAGTCTCAGCAGGCCATCGCTGAGGGCATCGGCGCCAGTGGCCATGTGCGAGCCGGCGTCGCACTGTCACAGACAGGGTTTGCCAACCCCCTGGGCTCCATGGCTGCAAACCTGCAGACCCCTGTCGATACCAGCACGGGCCTCCAGGACTGGCAGCGCCAGATGTCGGGGGGGGCGTCGGATGGCCAGTCCGTTCGCATCCCCCACCCATGTAGAGGCCTGGGGGCCATCGGGCACCCCGAGGGAGGAGGAGGTGGTGTGGTCCGTCCCGGCTCCCTCTGTAGGGGAGGTCCCGGTACACCGCGACACCTCGGACTCCCCCCCTTCCGTCCCAGGTGCATCGGGTGGGCAACGGGCAGGACAGGCTGGCAGCTCGCCATCCCAGTCGCCCGGGCCGCAGCCTGGCCCATCTAGGCCAGGACGCCCCAGGAAACGGCCGCCAAAGGGATCCAGTGTCAGAGGGCAGGAATCACAGGAGTCTACCTCCAGTTCTGCTGTACCATCTGGGGAACCACGTCGACGTAGTCAAAGGGCCCGTAAGGCCAAACAATTAGACACTGAGTAAGTTGGCACGGGTGCAGGGCACAGATGAGTTTTAGGGGCTAGGGTACGTGCATGAACTCCTTTCGTTATTAAAGTCAATGTTACACCTACCGAAGCTGCCTTTGTGCTCTGTCCAAAGTGTGCGGGGGTGTCATGTACATTGAGCGCAAGTGTGTGTGTGAGGGGTGGTCTTACCTCAGCCCCAGGTGAGTCTGCCCCCTTCCCCCTGGGCCGCCATCAACATCCCCCGGGCAGAGGACGGGACCGTGCGCTGCAGTGTCACAGCCGCATGCAGGGATGGTCCGGGTGGATGGTGGTACTGTGGCCATGGGTCAGACATAGTCCAACGATGTAGAGCCAGGAGCTCATCGCAGGGCGGGTTGTCATCATCCTCCATGGCCTGCGATAGACACGCGTCCACCCGCAACTGTGTGAGCCCGGCCCGTTGTGCCGCAGGTGGATCGGCAATGGGGGGGGGGGGGTGGTGTGCATGCGGGTGGGGTGGGTGGGGTTGGGGAGGGGGGTGAGGGTGCTGGGTGGGTGGATGGGTGGGGGGGGTGGATGGTCGGCTGTTGCCATGGTGTGCGGTCTGTGGCCATACTACCCGATTCCCACGCCCATCTAGTCAGTGAAGCGGGCGTCTATCAGTCTGTCCCGTGCCCGCTGGGCCAGCCGGTAACGGTGGACAGCCACCCGCCTGTGTCTACCCCGTCTGCCCTGACCATTGCCCCCATCCCCCTCATCTGGGGAGGACTGCGCCTCTTCCTGCTGCTCCTCCACTCCGCCCTCCTCTGCCTGCGGCACATCGCCCCTCTGCTGGGCTATGTTGTGCAGGACGCAGCACACCACAATGATGCGGCCGACCCTATCTGACCGATACTGGAGGGCGCCCCCAGAGAGGTCCAGGCACCTGAAACGCATCTTCAGCACGCCAAAGCACCTCTCGATCACTCCCCTTGTCGCTACATGGGCATCATTGTAGCGGTTCTCCACCTCATTGCGTGGCCTCCGTATAGGTGTCATCAGCCACGATCGCAATGGGTAGCCCCTGTCGCCCAGCAACCAGCCCCTCAGCCGGGGATGGCGTCCCTCGTACATGCCGGGGATGGATGACCGCGACAACACGAATGAGTCGTGTACACTGCCTGGGTGACGGGCGCAGACGTGCAGGATCATCATGCGGTGGTCGCAGACCACCTGTACATTCATCGAATAGGTCCCCTTCCTATTAGTGAACACGGCCCTGTTATCTGCAGGTGGCCGCACGGCGACGTGCATCCCATCAATCGCGTCCTGGACCATGGGGAACCCGGCCACGGCAGAGAAGCCCACGGCCCGGGCATCTTGGCTGGCCCGGTCCACGGGGAAGCGGATGTAGCGGTGCGCCATGGCATATAGGGCATCTGTCACTGCCCGGATGCACCGGTGCACCGATGTCTGCGATATGCCGGACAGGTCCCCACTCGGTGCCTGGAATGACCCCGTTGCATAAAAGTTCAGGGCCACCGTAACCTTGACGGACACGGGGAGAGGGTGTCCCCCGTCAGTGCCACGCGGTGACAGGTGTGCCAGCAGGTGGCAGATGTGTGCCACGGTTTCCCGGCTCATCCGGAGTCTCCTCCTGCATTCCCGGTCCGTGAGGTCCTGGTATGACTGCCGGGGCCGGTACACACGGGGCGCCCTCGGGTGCCTCCGTTGCCGTGGGGCCGCGACGTCCTCCTCCCCCTCCTCGTCCTGTCGGTCAGGTGTCCCTCCTGCCTGGGCGGCTGCCGCCTGCCCCTCTGCGGCAGCCTGCGCCGCCTCTCTGGCACGCTCCTCCTCCTCCTCTTCCTCCTCCTCATCCAGGGCAACATAGACATGAGCGGCTGCCACCACGGCGGCCAACATCGCTGGATGATCTGAAAACATGACGGGCTGGTGGGGGGAGGGGAACGACGACATGTCATCATTGCCCATATCCCCTCCTCCCCCCAGCCAGGTGGCATGGACCGCATGGGTCCAACTGTTGGAGGCTGGCACCTGGTCAGGTGGACCAACTCACTTGCCCTCCCATCCCCCTCCTCGGCACGGACCCCCCCCCCAACCTCCACCCCAGCACGGACCCAACCCCCAACCTCCACCCCAGCACGGACCCCCCCCAACCTCCACCCCGGCACGGACCCCCCCAACCTCCACCCCGGCACGGACCCCCCCCAACCCCCAACCTCCACCCCAGCACGGACCCCCCCCCCCAACCCCCAACCTCCACCCCAGCACGGACCCCCCCCCCCCAACCTCCACCCCAGCACGGACCCCCCCCCCCAAACCCCAACCTCCACCCCAGCACGGACCCCCCCCCAAACCTCCACCCCAGCACGGACCCAACCTCCACCCCAGCACGGACCCCCCCCAACCTCCACCCAGCACGGACCCCCCCCCCCCCAACCTCCACCCCGGCACGGACCTCCCCCAACCTCCACCCCAGCACGGACCCCCCCCAACCCCCAACCTCCACCCCGGCACGGACCCCCCCCCCCCCCATCCCCCTCCCCGGCACGGACCCCCCTCCCGGCACTCCCCCGGAGCCCAGCCTACTCTAACCACCCCCCCCCCCACCCCCGCCGCACACACACACACACACAACCCGAGACACACCTCTCCTCACGCAATCAGACTGCGGCCACGCCATTTCCTGCCCAGAGCCAACCCCCCCAGGCCGTCACTCACCTCCACGCTGGTCGGCGTGAGCCTGGAGCACCGGGTCACGCCGATGAAAAGGAGGTTTGATTCACGTCGACGTGAACGGTCATCACGTCAACGGGACTTCGGCCCATCCGGAAGGGAGAATATCGGCAGGCCGAAAATCGGCTGCCTTGCACAGACCCGTGACATTCTCCGCGGCAGCGGCGACATTAACGCCCCGCCGATTTTTCTCCCTTCGGAGACTTCGGCGGGGGCGGGATTCACGGCGGCCAACGGCCATTCTCCGACCCTCTGGGGGGTCGGAGAATGACGCCCCAGGTGTCTTAAGGCGACATGGTGGTACAGTGGTTAGCACTTCTGCCTCACGGCACTGAGGACCTCAATTGGGTCTTGACACCGGATCACTATTCGTGTGGAGTTTGCATATTCTCCCCGTGTCTGCGTGGGTCTCACTACAACAATCAAAAAAGATGTGCAGGGTAGGTGGATTGGCCATGCTAAATTGCCCGTTAATTGGAAAAGAAATTGAGTGCTCTAAATTTATTTTTTAAAAACCTCAAGTGTCTTAAACCTTCTTTCTGCCCAATTCCCTGGTTATCTGGATTGTATCTTCTTCCTTAGGTATCTTGCATCCTTGCAACTCCCTTTTCTTGTCCAGCTTCTCCTGGCAGAGTTGAGGGCTGTACACTCCCAATGTCCTGTCTCCAGCTGCCCACAATTTAGCTAAAACTAAAACTTAAAATTTTTTTTATCCTTACAAAAGTCTCCAATTGCTGAGCAACCCCTGCTAGTTCTATTTATTCTTCCATGCTGTAACCCTCTCTGCGGACAACAGAATCACAGTTAGAATTGCAACCAACTCCCACACATACAAACACCTTAGTCCAGCATGAATCTAGGCCCAGAAACATTAAATTAGACCCACGTAAAGCTATACTTGATTTCTAATATCTACCAATACAAATGTAAAACCTCATTTGTTTCCCAAACACTGTCGTTCAGTCCATCTACAGCAAAATAATCAATCTTCTTTCTGCTCATTACCTGTTAACACAGCAGATATAATTTTAAATTCCCGATTAAGGTTCATAAATATTGTGAACAGCAAGATCCTGTGAAACATCATTGAGGAGCACAACTGCCTACTTTTCCTCAGGCAGACCTTCTCCCACTTATTGTTGCCCTCTAACTTTGAATGGAAAACTAATTTTCAGCCCATCAGAGTGGTATAGAGTCTACTCCACAAGTCTGAGCCTTATTAAAAACGTTGAGGCATGAGAAACTTTGTCAATTCAGAAAATCCTAACAATCTGAAATTGGGAAGGACAGAAGCACAAAGATAAGTTGTAAATTCTCAGCTTCCTCTAACTTCCAGTTTCAATGACATTGATCTAGGAACATGTCATCCACCATCTTTCTCAATTCACGAATGGGATATGTTCAGAGGAACTTTAAAAGGGGGAGCAGAAAAAGTACAACAAGATAGCTTTAAAAAGGGCGTTTCTTTGTGTCGTCACAGATTGCAAATGGATAACGAGGTGAGACAGCGAGAAAAGGAGCATGAACACAAGGAAAAGGATTGGGAACGGGGAACTCCTCAGGAAAGGGAGCCAGAAGTGACAACAGAACAGGACAGAAAGAGAGAAAAACAGCAAGAAATGGAATGGGAGAAAGAAGTTAAACGAAGGAAAGAAATGAAGCAGGAGAAAGAGCTCGAGATTGAATACGGGGTGGAGAAGAATGCAATTCCAATCAATAATACAGGAAAGCGGCGTTTGGAGGGATGGAGGAACTTCTTCTCTGCAATGGAACAGTTCCAGCCCGTTCAAAGTAATGATGAACATGCAAACCCATGGCGTATTATTCCATCTACTCAACCAGGTATTGCCACCAAATTGTCTGACACTGATTTACTTCTGGCTGACTCAAGTGCTACCATCTTCAGGAGAAAACTACTTAGTAAATCTTGTTTTCTATTAAATACAAACAAAACAACGGGTGGGATTTGTACATTCCCTCCTGCCTGCGGGATATTCTGATTCCACCAAAGTCAATGGATCTTTGACTGGCTCACTGCATTTTATAATCCCGTCCGCACGGCAACATGGCGTAAAATTCCACCCAATAAATTAAGCTCCTGTAAAACAAATTCATGAGCACATCAATTGTCTGTGAAAACAATTGTATACGTCTCTACTGCCCTACCTGGTATCCGAACAAAAACCAGGCTTACGAATGCACGATATGAAGCCACTAAACCTTTAAACTCAGAAGGGTATATCTTCGAGCTGAAGGTATAAATCTTAGAAAATAGAATTAGCGCAACTCACAATCTTCACAATGCTGTAAGTGGTATCACGGAAAATTCTGCCAGCTAAGTTAAACATGATAATGAATGTTGGCACAATTTCCCAATTTTCTCACCAGGAAAGCACTAACCACTCTATTTGTCCATCTAAAATAACCATTGAGGTCAAGTACAGTGGAGTCGATTGTTAACTTGCCTGCCAGGCATTGATTGGTTGCCTCTTATAGAAACCACATGATTTTCTTTTGCCTTGAGAGGCATGCATTAATGTAGCAGGTAAAATTGTGTCAACCAAATGAGTTAAACAATTATTTTCCATTACCGGAAGCAGGCATATTTGGGTGTTTTTTCACTCCCTCCACCACTGGCACACAGTGGCAGTATTGTGTAGCATCTACTAGATGCGCTACTGCAACTTGCCAACCTCTTACGATAGCACATTCCAAACCCCATGACCTTGACCAGCTAGAGGAACATGGGCAGTAAGTTCACCATCACCTGCAAGTTCCCCTCACAGTCACACACCATCCTGACTTGGAACCATCTTGCCCATTCCTTCACTGTCGCCGGGTCAAAATCCTAGAACTCCCTTCTTCACAGCGATGTGGGTATGCATACACTACGTAGACTGCAGCGGTTCAAGAAGGTAGCTCACCACCATCTTCTCACGGGTATTTAGGCTTTTGTAATAAATGCTGACCTTTCTGCTAATGCCCACATCCCATAAAAGTATAGATAAATTGTGTTTAACAATCCAATAATCTGTGGCCCAAAGTTTCATCACATTCAGGAGATTCTTTTTGTGCATATTTCTGACAATCAGGACACGGACTTTCTGATCTGTATTTCTTTTTCAGAGAAATCTAAACCGTCCTCTCTGGGAAATGGAAAGGCTCGGACATTGCCTCTGGAACCTATTGCCCTACCTGCTTCCTCCTCTTTACTTGGGGTCCCCGCAAATCTTTCTTCGTATTCCTCATCCTTGGAGGGGAAATGTGCACTGCGTCACAGCCATCAGCAACAGGTGAGGGAGGAACAACCAGGACATGGAGTCGACCTCCATCTGCACCACCTCCATCAGCTCCATAAGGAACAAGGGCATCAGTTTTCAGAGCAGGAACGAGACAGAAGCAGGTGAGTAATATGTCAGCAGATGCTGTTGTTCCAGAAATAAAGAGCTCAGGCTCTTTCTAAGCAAGTAGTATCTGCATTTAATCCAATAAATGTAGCTTTTACTTTGTGCATAAATCCAAAACTAATGTTGTGCAGCACTGCAATTTCCTGATGCATTAGATAAATGCAAATTATTCCGTTTCCCATTCCTGCCCGAAGACCCTCGCGTCCAGTCCTTTATCTCATCCACAGCATGTGTCTTATTGTTTTGATAACCTGAGAAAGAGGAAGTGGGAGGGAAGGAGTCTCTACAATGGGTGGGGAATTTCCAACCTCGCCCCCCGCTGAGATCTTCCAGTCCTGCAGAAAGTCAGACCTTTGGCTTGCCCACTGCATCCCCCGTGGTGAGTGCCGCCAGGCCCCTGGTTTCAGATGGTGGGGCAAGTTTTATCAGATCTTTTTCCAAGTCGGTGGTGCTGGTTTGGAGCTTGGTCTGGTGTAGCACAAGATAAAAATGTGGGTATGCTCTACCCCATTATTATATCTTGTTGGAGGATCTCAAGACTTTAGTCACTGCAAACCTGTCAACTTGCTGAATGATGAAAGCACCATTTGTTTCTTCATCTTTCCTCTCAAACTTTACATGCTGACAAATAAAGAAAGAAGACAAAGTCTGATAAACACTTATTTGCTGTACAAGTAATGTTTGAGACTCAATCCTCTGACTCTGCAGTAAATGAAACTTTGGTCAGTTGCTAGCCAGGATGGTATGGCATAGCTCTATTCTATATTCCTTGATTCCCTTAGTACCTAAAAATCTATCGATCTCTGACTTCAGTATATTAAATGACTGAGTTTTTTGGGCAATGAGTTCTAAAGGGTTGCAACTCTTTAAGTGAAGACATTTCTCATCTCTGCCCTAAGTGGCTGATTCCTTATTCTGGGATTGTAACTTCATGAGACTCTGCAGCGAAAGGAAACTTTCTTCCATATTTACTCAGGTCGCTTAAAATCTTTATATGTTTCAATGACTAAAGGCTTCATCAACTCTAACTGTCTGCATAAGAGTAAGGTTTCCAGGCTTCATCAACTCTTTACAGACTGCTCCTCTCGCACATGTTCCCACAGACCATAGCGTTGAGACTGATCTTGATTCTGCAGAAAATGCTAGTCCCCATTTCCCCCTCCGACAACCACTTGCTTCCGCCCCACAGGCTTCAGACCCAGTTCCTTTCTCTCCCACTGTCCCAATCCCCTATTCCCCAGTTTCCCACATCCTCGCCTCCCACTCTCTCTCTCTTCCTCTACCCCAAACCCCTTTGTCTTCCCTCCTAGAATCATAGATTTGCCAAGCTGAAAATTGTAACCTGCAGTAAATAAGCTACTTAATGAAACTTAATTATCTGGAAAATCAAATCTCATGTTTGTAACTCAACTTGGTTCATTTTTCCCCCGTGAAGCACAGAGTACGTCATAAATTGTAGCAAAACATAGAAACGTGGGGGGTGGAAGTGTGTGGGTCATGGGGGAAGGAATAAAGGTATTAGGCTGCTTATCGAACGTTAAACCAATCATGGCTGCCCACAACAATCCAGAGCCACGTGGTGGAGATCTCGAGATGCTGCATGGGGGTTGGGTGATCAGGGGTGGGCAGAAAGGCAGGTCAGTTCAACTGGACAACTGAACAGGAACCCCAGCATGTACATAGAACATACAGTGCAGAAGGAGGCCATTCGGCCCATCGGGTCTGCACCGACCCACTTAAACCCTCACTTCCACTATCCCCGTAACCCAATAACCCCTCCTAAACCTTTTGGTCACTAAGGGCAATTTATCATGGCCAATCCACCTAACCTGCACGTCTTTGGACTGTGGGAGGAAACCGGAGCACCCGGAGGAAATCCACGCCGACATGGGGAGAACGTGCAGACTCCACACAGACAGTGACCCAGCCGGGAATCAAACCTGGGACCCTGGCGTTATGAAGCCACAGTGCTAGCCACTTGTGCTACCGTGCTGCCCATGTAGTACTGACAGTGTGATGGCATCGGGACAGATGAGCCTGATGAGATCAGAGTGCGCGGGAGATTCCTCGCACATGACTCACAATGGCCCTGCAAATACTTTTTCTCCCTGCACATGCATGATCCTGGGAACATAGACCTAGTGTGGGGTGGCCCTCAGAACAGGTGCGCAGAGGGTTAAGGGCTACAAATCAAAAATAAACCACATCAGACCTCATTAAAAGTGCAAGTGTACACTATTTACACAAGTGCCATAACATTAACAATCATAGTTCACCCGCGTAACCACATGTGAAATCAAAATAATTAATCTTGCATTTCCTACTACTTCTTCGCGTGCTCCCCCCACATCTGGAACAGGGATGGAAGCAAACTGCTGACAAGTTTTCCCTGTTGCCTTGGATGTCCTTGGCGCCATCCTCTGGAGAGCAGAGGCTTGGAGGGCCCCGGCTTATTTTGGATGTTCTGCTGTGAGGCAGCTGCTCGCTCTGCGGTCACAGAGGACAAAGCTGAAGGGGCCAAAGGCAAGGGGGATTCTAATGGTCCAAACACCGTCAGAGAATATTGAGTGGAGATTCCAGGGGTGTCCAACAGCCGTTCCTCCTCACTCTGGATGCTCGAAGCCCCCTGTCAGATCCTTGGGGGGAACGGGCCGGTGGAGGCAGGTTGAGGTGCCCCATCCCCTGTCACGTAGCCACCACAAAAGCAGATCCATGGCTACAGGAATGGCGGACCAGGTTCTCCATGGTCTCCACCATCCTTCCTATGGAGACCTCGGTGCCTACATTTGTCTGCACCACTACATCAGCCAGCAGGCAGATGGACTTTTCCGCCTCACGGGCCACTCTGTTGCGAGCCTCCAACACCTCTGCCTGATGTTACCCTGCCTCTCACAACTTCCTGAGCATACCATGCAGGTCCATGAGCTTCCGGTGAGCTTGTCCCTGTTTCCTCCTGCTACAGATATGTGCCTTTACGGTGACCACCAAAATATAAGACCTGGACTGAACTGCATCTAGTACCCTCGTTACTGAATCTGGGGGCTGGGGCTCTGTGGGATCAGAAAACCACCTCCTCCTTCAACAGTGAAGAAGTTGTTGTCTTTGCGCCATTTAAATATGGCGCCTGGATATGACAGCAGGACACAGATCATCCAGCCCACCCTGCCATGCGATATGTCAGGAAACCCCCGATTGCATAATTAATTAGGCCAGCATCGTGCAATTTGGTGCAAAATTACACTGGCCTCCATGGCAGGAAATGCTCCCAGTTTCCATAGCTGTCCCCACCATGTTACTTGGGCTCAGAATGGAAAATTCCACCCTGTGGGACCCACAGAGACCCCACTCAATAAAGAGACCCCCTAAATAGAGGGACTCCCCTGCAGAGAACCCCTAAATAAAGAGACCCCCACAGAAACCCCAGAAAAGAGACCCCTGTCAGGAAGCCCCCCAGAACAGAGACTCCTGTCAGGAAGCTTGAGAGCAGTCCAGGCAGAGGCAGTAAACAAATTGGTGCTCTAACATTTACCGTGGGCAATACACATGCTGGCTCAGGCAGAGGAAGCAGCACCTGCCAATTCCTGGAAAGGGAAAAACAGTCAGCTGTGTTTAAACCCCCTCAGATCTTTGATCTGCAAGCCATTCATTTATTTATTTCTCTTTGATATTAATTTTATGACACTATGATTGACAGCTTTCATATACACCCTGCAATCTGCATTTCTCCATTCACCTTCCTTCACGGTTCAATAACTCTGAAGTGCCCTAACTGCAATGTTTATAAACATCAGGTTTTGATTGACAGTTCCTGGACCACTTCAAACAGAGTTAAGTGCTGTCAATTTCCAGCTGACTACTTCAAAATCGCTCAAGCCTGAAGGGAGGCGATTGGAAAGTACTTAATTCTGTTTGAAGTGGTCCAGGACCTGTCAATCAAAGCTTGATGTTTATAAACCGCTGGTCCTCCGCCTCACTGGGAACTCTGCTACCAGCGGCATGAGCTGGAGAATTTCGCCCACTGTTTCCAAGTATGTTTTTCATGTAAGCAATACTAATAAAGCTGTTTGTAATGGCATTTGCTTCTTAAAACATACATTTTTCTTACAGAGCAATGCCTGAAGATGAAAACCAGGATCGGCCACTACGTTTAAGAGCTCCTCCTCCTCTCATCTCACCACAGCGTCCTTTGAGGGAGACCTCCCCTCTGTCAAGACCCTTCCTATCTCCTCATGCACTTCAACCGGCCCAAGCACTTAACTACAGCACTAACTACTCTAGAATCAATCATGATGCACTGAAGAACCCAGAAAGACTTCAGAACAATAGTCTGAAGAAATATGCTTTCAACAAAATCACTGGAGAGCACTTTAACAAGGAACTTACTAAATCTTGCACTGAGAAAGATGTGAGTGTGATTAAATCTGGAATTCCAACTTTAAAAGCTGACAACATTCCACATTTGAAGGACCAGATTTCTAGTCATCAATCCACAAAAGATTTTGACAGTGACTTCAAACACCAAACTGCAAATAGTCGCCTTGAAGAGATGCAGAAAGAATGCCTGGATCTGTCTACCACCTCTGGGGCAACTGATCTGAGTTTGAAAAGCAGAACAAACTCTCGAGTGTCCAATGCATCTATGCTTTCTAGAAATCATGCCACAGCCAACAGTGTGTACAATCAGGAGCTTCTGCTCCAGCAACCTATTGTCAGCAAGTTAGATCTGGCAGAAAAGAAACTGAAGGAAGCCAGGAAGAATGGTATGGCATTTATCTGACTGTAAACTTGTCCCAATTTTAAGCACAATCCACCACCTCACTAATTCAGTCTGTGCGAGTTCTACGGGTTTGTTCTTGTAAAAGACTATTAATGTCTTGCATTCCTTCTAATTTGATAGAATAGAGGGCTTGGCCAAGCCATCTTTAATAACATTAATCAGTGTGCCATTTACCAGGGCATGATCATTTTAGTGCAAAATATTTGAAGAACAGAAAGATAGCACAATATTTTTAAAAATGAAGTGCCCTATTACATTCCTCAGACTAGTGCAAACATACTAATCATACAAGGATTGGTACAACAATAATGTCAGTTCTTTATTTCAAGAAAATATTATACATACAATAGGAACTGGGAGGATACGTAGAGTACAACTGATCTGTAGGACTGCTGTTCTTTTCTGTCTACAGAGTACATGGGATTAAACATCACATCCTGTCTCGCGGTGGATAGTGATACACAGCAGTTTTAGATGCGCTCCCTTAAAGGTACATAACAACATCCCCTTTTTTTCTAAATTAAAAGAATCAAACTATTTATGTTCCGTCAAAAGAAAATTATGTTGTGTTTGATTATATTATTAAACCAAACAATGAATTTATCAGCCTCTGAAGTGTACTGATGGTTTAGTGAACTTAGTTTGAGATTGTCTTATGTTGTCACAATTTTGGTTGCCAGTTTAACAACCAAACGTACTTAGGTTGTGTCTTAAACTGTGTTCTACTAGCAGTAGGGTTATTAGATGTTTCTGATTGTGGTATTGGTCTGATTCATCACCTATTCTGCCACATGTACTTGATACGAACTTAGCTCTTGGCATATGCTGATGTTTACACTGGATTCCATGTGACATTGGTTGGGTGTGATACTTGATCTTTTAGTCTAATGTTTAATTTGGGGGATGAATTACCTGCATGCCTGTTTTCGGCATCTCTCATCTTCCCCTGTTTGTTAGTGCATCTTGTAGCCCTGGGAGTGTCAAAGGCTTGGAGTTGCCTTGGAACAAGTGAAGACCGGGAAGAATTGTTCGCCCTTGTTATACCGCAGCACGGTGAAGTTTGTAAGTTCGGAACAGGTATATGTATTAGCCTCAGGCTGTGCCGCATATAACCTGAATGGTGAAAAACGCCTCCAATGGTACCACCATGTAACGTGCCGGTACGTTATTTGTTGGAGTGCCTGCTCACTTCATGTATGGATGTGCTGGTCATCCTTCTCATCTGACTGTATAACCTGGCTAATCATTTTGTGGATCTTGTTTTTTTATGATGTTTGGTACACTTGTTAGAATGCTGTACCTGTCTGGCCTCTGGTTGTGGCATCTCATTATGTCGAATCACCTGTTCTGGCCATTGCTTTCTACATAATAATAATCGCTTATTGTCACAAGTAGGCTTCAATGAAGTTACTGTGAAAAGCCCCTATTCGCTACATTCCGGCACCTGTTCGGGGAGGCCAGTATGGGAATTGAACCCGCGCCACTGGCCTTGTTCTGCATTACAAGCCAGCTGTTTAGCCCACTGTGCTAAAACATGCCACACATTTTGCACACAACTTGGAAATCTGGGCAATTTCTGGGTGCATGTATGCTACCTGCATTGCTTGCTAGGCTTTTCTGCATTGTCTATCGTGCCAATGGTGAACAAATTACACAGAGCCTGTAGACTCTGTTCTCTCAGTAGTCTGGCTTCATACTTGTGTCTGCTTTGAAGTAGGGCTTTCATACTGTAGCCTTTGGGTTGGTCCAAGAGGTCTTTTTGGGAGGCTCTATGGGGGCAGAAGCCATCACAACTACACTGATTATAGTGTCAGCCAGCTCTGCTTCATTAAAGTAACATTCACAACCCAGACCTTTGTATCTCCTTACAAATTGATCTATGGTCTCCTTCGGTTGTTGCCTAAAAGACTTGTACTCAAGTTGGTATATTCTGATATTGAGCTTCAACATTAATTACTCTTTGAATGCTGACCATATTTTATTCAGATTCGTGATTTGAAGTCATCTTCTGACAAAACTTAAGTGTTTCAATCTGTGGAGGTCCATGTTGCCCATCGCAACCTGAACATGCATGGCTTGATTATCTGGTTCAGAAATATCCAGGTGCAGAAAACACAGCTTGTATGCATTGCCTGAACAGAATGAACTCAGAGGGAAGGTCTGCTGTCTTCCAGTTGATTGTTGGAAATTTCATGGTCATCCTGTGACTTCTGCAGGACTAGTAGGAATATCTGTGACAGGAACACATATCCGGGCTCTGACAGTCCTTCAGATCTTCTTCCCGAAAGAACATTAGTGGACCCAATGTGTTTTCTACAACAATTGATTAGCTTTCAAATCCAGATTTTATTAATTGTCTCCAGAGTGTTAATTTGGGCCTCTGAATCACTAGTCCAGTGACATAACCACTTCCCATCGAATACAAACATACAATATTAACTAGGAGGCTATGTAGAATGACTCTGATCTGTCAGAGTGCTACTCTGTTCTGTCTACAGAGTACATTGGACTATTCATCACACACTGTCTCATGGTGGATAGTGATGGACAGTATTTTTAGATATGCTCCCTTAAAGGTACATTACAGCATCTCCCTCTCTTTAACTTAAACAGGAAGAATGAAAAAGAAAATCTTGCTTTTATACAGCACCTTGCATGTCCTCAGGATGTCCTGAAGTAGAAAAAAGTGAATGAATTGCTTTCGCGCGTAACAATTTTCACTGCTGTGTCCCAAAAACAGCACTGAGGTAAATGGACAGTTTGGTGTTGAGTGAGAATACCCTTACCATACTTCAATAACGCCATGAAATTCCTTACATGCATCTGAATAAAGCAGACAGAGCCTCAGTTTAACATCTCATCTGAAGGATAGAACCTCAACAGTGCAGCACCCGCTCAGTGTTGCACTGAAGTGTTAGCCTAGATTATTTGTTCAAATCTTGGAACAGGCCTCGAAGCCACAACTTGAGTGTGACCTACAACCTTCCAACCCAGCAGGTAAGTAAAAACTTGCCAATCCCAGTGCCACTGCCTCCTCCCTGACTTCCATTAATCGGGGAAGTGGAGTGGAACTATCATTTCTCATTTTCCACCCCTGTCCCCAGCGGGAAATCTCAAGGAGGCGCCACTGGGTTAAACATACTTTTCCTCCTCCGCTCGTCCTCTCCCGCTTGCTTTATGCTGGATCTCTGCTCCAGACTCCAGGGATGTTGGGATCATTGTGTACAAGGGTGTCTGCCCAAAAGTCGGCTGGTGAAGCAAAATAAACCAAGATGAGCTATCTGACTCATGAGTGTGACAGACATAAATGAACTGTTTAGGCTGTGTCAGAATGATGTAACAACTGTAGCGAATAAACTGAAAAAGACCCACTTGTTATTAATCTAAGGCTGTTCATAATATGATACAGAAGTATTGTGATAGATGTTGAGTGTGTATGACTGAAATCTGTGGGTTTTTTGATTGTGCGCATACTTCTAATGAGGCACTTATTTCTCTGCATTGATTTCCAATCCCCAGGACAGCATTCTGAGCATAGCTCTTCAGATGGCGGGTTCTGCAAAGGAGAGATAAGGAACAGGATACGCAGAGTGGCAGAACAACCTCCTCTCAAGTTGGATGACACACCTAGGGTAGGTGCACAGAAATCTCACTTACCAAATGACCCGGTTCCCTGTGTAACGGTGGCTTACTGCACTTATTTGAGGATGTTTCTTCAGAATCTGACACTAATTGTTCTATTGGATTTTAGTATTTTCCTGTCAAGCATTTGAACTGCAAAAATGTAATCTCGTAAAACAAAATATGTTAATAGCACCCATAAGCATTGAAAACACTGGGGAATCTTTAACTGATTTAAAAAAATCATTTATTGGACAATAACCTATTCTGTAATCATTACTAAAACAAAATTGTAGGAAATGATTACCCTGCACCTATCAAAGGAAAATAAGCTTCTCATCTCATTTTATTTTGGTGGCATTTTTAAAAAAAATGTCACTATTTTTATCATGTCTGTATGCTGGAATAAATCCTTTCCCAGTTCTTGAATTGCCTGAATTATCTTGATCAGACATGATGTGGAGATGCCGGTTTGTTTCGAATCACTAGCTTTCGTAGCGTAGCTTCTTCATCAGGTCCTAGTTCCAAATAAACCTGTTGGACTTTAACCTGGTGTTGTAAGACTTCTTACTTGATCCGACAGGAAGTGGTCTGGAAAATATTCTAAAGGTAATGAAGTGACCTTTCTGTTTGTGCCGATGCAGGATGGGTCCGCACCTTTTCATGTGTCCCTCCACATTTTGACACCCCTCCATTGTTTCTTATTTCCTTTATCAAAAACTACCCCCTCCCCAGCTGACCCCACCTCACTTTGTCTTTCCAAAAAAACCGTGCCTTCTTGCTTAGCGACCCGTGCCTTAACCAAGGCAGCGCAGTAGCACAAGTGGCTAGCACTGTGGCTTCACAGCGCCAGGGTCCCAGGCTCGAGTCCCCGCTGGGTCACTGTCTGTGCGGAGTCTGCACGTTCTCCCCGAGTCTGCGTGGGTTTCCTCCGGGTGCTCCGGTTTCCTCCCGCAGTCCAAAGACGTGCAGGTTAGGTGGATTGGCCATGATAAATTGCCCTGAGTGGCCAAAAAGGTTAGGAGGGGTTATTAGGTTACGGGGATAGGGCTTAAGTGGGTCGGTGCAGACTCGATGGGCCGAATGGCCTCCTTCTGCACTTTATGTACTATGTTTCTGTGTCTATGTTATGTAATCCACATCTGAATTTTGACAATGAACACCATCAGCCACTCGGCAATGCAGCCGAAGTGCCTGAGTGCCAGGCTTCCTGTGCCTGGGTGCCAGGTTTCACATAAGAGGTGGGGTGAGGGCGGGGGGCGCTCGAGGTCCCGGAAGAGATAAGTTGGCTGAAGTGGGTGTCTGGAGGCTGCGGTGGGGAGGCTGAGGGGAGTCGAAAGATCAGGGTTGCTTTTAAAAATGAATAGTCTTCCTGCACTATCATGCTGAGCTCGTCACTGCAGGAAAAGTTCGTCAGCGAGGCCAAAATAAATGGCTTAGTGTAGCCATCTGGGATGGCCACTTACAACTAGGTACAGAGAAACTCGCAAAGCCTAGCGGGTAAAATGGACAAGGCAAGACTCAGGCAGGCTCAGAGCCTGAAATGTATATTTGCAAGCAAGAAGTCCAGACGGTATCGAAACTCCGACCAATTAGCATTTTAATGGGGCCAATTAGCATTTGATGGCCCATCTTCACCAGAACAAAGGACTGGTACTCAAGCAACCGGGACAGTCCCAGACATTTTGGCGCCACTCCCTGTTCAAGGGAAGCGTAAACAACAGGGTCAGTGACCGCTTGGGACACGCCCAGCCATCCAGGCCCCCACCCATTTATTGATTAGGAATCGAACGGAGTGATCAGGGATCACCCAATTAGTGGGGTTCAAACTGAAGGACCGCCCAAAAGAGTGCGAAAATCCCCCGAGTATAAGAAGAAGAGTTCACCACATATTCGCTCTCTCTTGGACCTGGCGCCCCGGCCACGACCATCTCCAAGTGCAGCAACACCAGAAGCAAATACAAGTTCAACGCTCGCTACCAGGCGGATGAGCCTAGCTGAGCAGCAGTTACTCCTTCGGACCCAAGAAGATCCAGAATCGAACAGCGGCCACTGTTCTCTGACCTAAGCCGGGTGCCCGAAGTTAAGTACAGGTTGTCTTAGTCGAGAGGTGTAGTTAACTAGTAGTATTTATGTCGCATGACTAATTGTGTGTAAATAAAGTACCCTTGAACTAACTAACTGGTGTTTGGCTCTTTGATCGATAGCCGGTTGAAACTTGTGGTGGTATCATTCGATACCTGGCGACTCTAAGCATCAGAATATAGATAACATAGAAAGAAGGGCAAACTCACTGATTGCCATAATTGGAACAGAGCCACAGAAAGGACAGAGTAAAAGAGTAAAAGAAGAAAAGGCAACAATAGTGCCGTGAATAGCGTGGCACAGAGAAACAGGCCGCGAAATGCACCCGAAACCGAACTCTGAACTTTTTCCATTGAATCGCGCCCTTAGAATTTTAATGTCAGTTGTAATTCTTATCGTCACCAAATACAAGCTTTGTAACATGAATAGGCCAAAGTTTTTCAGCCATTGCTGCTGGTGGGACTTTCCAGACCTGCCAATGGCAACCTCCCGGCACAGATTCCTTGGAGGTGAAGGAGGTAAAGAACGAGAAAACCTGCTCGTAGAATCCCTACAGGCAGAAGGAGGCCATTCGGCCATCGAGTCTACACCGACCCTTCGAAAGAGCACCCTACCTGTCATAATATCCACTCATGTATATAATGAGATGCAGACAGGCAGTGATTGACACATAGGATGACCAGTAAGCATACAACACAGTGCAGCCAATCACCAGACAGGACACCACCACTATAAAGCCAGAGGGCACTAGGTTTCCCTCTCTCTCGGGACCCATCTACTGAGACAGTCAGAGTCCACGAGCTAGCACAGTGCAAACACCATGCGGTAGCTAGTAAGTCTGGTCAGGCTAGTACAAGGTAACTAGTCAGATCAGTATAGTGTCGACCCACAGCTGAATAGGTACAGCAGTTCATCTAGTTGAATAAAATAGTGTTGGATCTTCTCCTGTGTTAGACGTCTGTTTCTAACTTCCCTGCATCGAGTGCAGTCCACATCAAACCAACCTGCCTAACACATCATGGTACCAGAGTGACATTGATCTTGACGGACCTACCTCGGGTGAATCAGCATCGACCAGCAAGTAGCCATCCAGCCAAATGGAAAACATCCAGCCTCTTCCGCAACTCCGCATCTCCGGCAACCTCGGCGCCAACTGGAAAATCTTCAAGCAAAAGTTCCTCATGTAAATCGAGGCCTCCGACCTCGAGGGAGCATCGGATACCAGGAAGATCGCGCTATTTCTCCCCACTGCGGGGGACCACGCCATCCATATCTACAATTCGCTTAAGTTCGCCAACGGCGAAGCCAAAACGAAATTCAAAACAGCCCTGCTGAAGTTCGACAGCCACTGCGACATTGAGGTGAATGAGAGCTTTGAATGGTACATCTTCCAGCAGAGGCTTCAGGGTAAGGATGAACCTTTTCAGGCCTTCTTGACCCATCTCCGCATCCTAACGCAGTCATGTAACTATGACTCGACGGCTGATTCCATGATCAGGGATCAGATCGTCTTCGGGGTCCACTCCGACTCCCTGCAGCAGCAGCTCCTTAAAATCAAACAGTTGACCCTCTCTGTCGCTATCGAGACGTGCCAAGAATCGTTACTCCCACATCAGGGCGGCAGAAACTGCAAAGCTGGCCACCCATGAGGCAGAAAGGGTGCAGGCTATTGCACAGATGCAGGGCCTGAGCATCGAGGAGAGTGGCCGTTTTGCGCGCTTTGCTCGGATCCCTGCGCATGTGCGCCACGACCGAGTGGACGACGAGACCAAAAACCCGACTGCGCAGGTTCGCACGTCAGCCGACCGCACTGTGCATGCGCGACGGCGCACGAATCGCGCTGACGTCAGCGTCATGACGTGTCCAAATTGTGGCTTCGCCCACTTAAAGCGGCAATGTCCGGCAAGAGGACGCCGATGTCTCCAGTGTAGCAAGCTTGGCCACTATGCAGCCCTCTGCAGATCTACTCCACCGCTCAGCAGCCAGCGATCCCAGCTGCGGCGCAGAAGTATCCGCTCAATACAACAAGGCATGCCAGATTCTGATCCCGACAGCCCAACGGACCCTGATGCTGACTGCCTCAAGTCTCCATATCGGGTGGGCATCATAACCACACATGAGCTGGCCTCCACCACACCTGCGCAATGCCTCTCGATCCTCAGTGTGGATCCCGACGACGAGTGGTGTGCTATCCCCACAGTTAACAAGGCTCGCATCCGATTTAAACTGGACACCGGCGCGTCTGCGAACCTCATCTCACAATCCGACCTCGACACCATCTGGGCCCGACCAAGCAGTCTTCCACTGGCCTGCCAGCTCCTTGACTACAATGACAATGCCATAGCTGTTAGTGGCTCGTGTCAACTAGGGGTATCCAACAAGGCGATCAAGGCAACATTACAATTTGAAATCGTCAGGCCTGACGGGGCGTCCCTGCTCGGTGCTCGAGCCTGCAAGCTCCTGAACCTAGTTCAGCGAGTCCACACCATGTCATCGTCACCGGCAACGGCCTCGCCCGATGGAAATTTGCAAGCCGACATAGACGACATTATCACGCAGTACCACAGTGTATTCGATGGAATGGGCATGCTCCCGTACTGATACAAGATACTGCTCAAGCCGAACGGCACCCCTGTAATCCATGCACCACGCCGGGTGCCGGCGCCCCTCAAGGATCATCTGAAAAAGCAACTATAGGACCTCCACGACCGGGACATCATCTCAAAGGTCACGGAGCCAACAGACTGGGTCAGCTCCATGGTCTGCGTTAAGAAGCCACCAGGGAAGCTCCACATTTGCATTGATCCCAAGGATCTAAACCGCAACATCATGCGGGATCACCACCCGATCCCGTAGCGTGAAGAGTTAACCAGTGAGATGGCTCATGCCAAATTCTTCACTAAGCTGGACGCCTCCCGGGGTTTTTGGCAAATACAGCTGGACACATCCAGTCGCAAGCTGCGCATGTTCAACACCCCGTTCGGCCGCTACTGTTACAACCGCATGCCTTTCGGCATCATATCTGCCTCCGAAGTGTTTCATCGCATCATGAAGCAGATGATGGAGGGTATCGAGGGGGTACGAGTATACGTGGACGACGTGCTCATCTGTTCCACAACGCCCCAGGAACACATCGCTCGCCGCAAGCAGGTCTTCCAGCGAATTCATGAACATGGTCTCCAGCTCAACAGGGCCAAGTGCCCATTTAGTCAATCTGATATAATGTTTCTAGGCGACCACATCTCGCGGCAGGGTGTGCCGCCAGACGCCGACAAGGTCTTGGCAATCAACGCCATGAAGACCCCGGAGGGCAAGAAGGCAGTCCTCCGCTTCCTCGGGATGGTCAACTTTCTCGGGAAATTCATTCCCAATATTGCGTCCCACACCACAGCCCTCTGCCATCTCGTCAAGAAGTCAACGGAATTCCAGCGGCTGTCCACACATGAAGCAGAATGGCGTGAGCTGAAGGCAAAGCTCACCACAGCCCCAGTTCTAGCATTCTTTGACCCAACCAAGGAAACCAAGATATCAACTGATGCAAGCCAGGACGGCATTGGGGCGGTGCTCCTCCAACGAGATGACTCCTCGTCCTGGGCTCCAGTGGCATATGCCTCCAGGGCCATGACACCCACTGAGCAACGGTATGCCTAGATTGAAAAGGAGTGTCTGGTTCTCCTGACAGGAATAGTCAAGTTTCATGACTACGTTTACGGCCTTCCGAAATTCACGGTGAAAACGGAACACAGGCCTCTAGTCCACATAATCCAGAAGGATTTAAATGACATGACACCTCGGTTACAGCGAATTCTTCTTCGACTCCGCCGCTATGACTTTGAACTTGTCTACACGCCAGGCAAAGAGCTGATCATTGTAGAAGACCTATCCCGGTCCATCACCACACCGTGTGAACAAGGTGACTTCATCTGCCACATAGAAGCGCAAGTGCAATTGTGTGCCACCAACCTCCCAGCCTCTGACGAACGGGTGGTCCAAATTTGTGAGGAAACAATCAAGGATCGTTTACTGCAGCGTGTGATGCAGCACCTTACCCATGGATGGCAGAAGGGACAATGTCCCCAATTCTTTAATGTTAAAGACGAGCTGACGGTTGTGGAGGGAATCCTGGAACTCAACAGGATCGTTATTCCTCAAAGCATGCAGGCTATGGTGCTGGGTCAACTCCATGAGGGTCACCTTGGAGTCGGGAAATGCCGACGCAGAGCTCGGGAGGCGGTTTACTGGCCGGGCATTAACCAGGATATTGACAACAAGGTCCTCAACTGCCCCACCTGTCAGAAGTTTCAACCGGCTCAACCCAAGGAAACACTGCAACAGCATGAGATCGTGACCTCTCCGTGGTCCAAAATAGGTGAAGACCTTTTTCACGCCAAGGGGCGTGACTATGTACTCCTGGTCGACTACTTCTACAGTTACCCAGAAGTGGTGAAACTCCGACCTCACGTCGAAGGCACTAATCAAAGCCTGCAAAGAAACGTTCGCCAGGCATGGGATACCGCTCACGGTCATGAGCGACACCGGTCCTTGCTTTTACAGCCAGGAATGGTCTGATTTTGCACAGTCCTACAACTTCCATCACGTTACCTCCAGTCCCCACTACCCGTAATCAAACGGGAAGGCCGAGAAAGGGGTCCATATTGTCAAGCGGTTGCTGTGCAAAGCTGCAGACTCAGGCTCCGACTTTAACCTGGCAATGCTGGCATACAGGGCAACCCCACTGTCCACTGGGTTGTCTCCAGCGCAGATGCACATGAATCGCACTCTGAGGGCCACAGTTCCGGCCATCCATGTTCCAGACCTTGACCACCTCACGATACTACAAAAAGTGCAGCAGTCCCGGGCCCAACAGAAGGTCACATATGATGCTCATGCCACAGATTTACCTGAGCTGGCTCCAGCCGATCATGTTCACGTCCAGTTGCCTGAGGGCGGTTGGTCAGCCACAGCTGTTGTTGTCAAACAAGTTGCCCCGAGGCCTTTCATTGTTCACATGGCTGATGGCTCCCTGCTACGGCGCAACAGTCAGGCATTGCGAAGAGTTCCACGCCCACCACCTGACCACAGTGCTCCACTGGCTATCATGCTTCCTCCGGACGTACCCTGCCACGAGGCCACCGATCTGCCAGCGATCCTGCCGGCCCACGTGACCACCGCAATGCAGCAATCCCACCTCTCCAGTGCAGGCGGCTCTTGATCCACCTCTGCGGCGATCGACAAGAATTCATTGCCCGCCACAAAGACTGAACCTGTAGACTGAACTTTTGTAAATTTTTGTGACTGAATCCATCGACTTAACTCTTGTAAATATTGCTTAGTTTGCCATGTATCTGTACTATCGACACCTTCCCATGTGCTACGTTTGTTCAATCACTGTTTGTATATAGTCAGGCATATATATATATACACACACCTCAGTATTTATTTAACTCAAAAAAAAAGGGAAGATGTCATAATATCCACTCATGTATATAATGAGATGCAGACAGGCAGTGATTGACACACAGGATGACCAGTAAGCATACAACACAGCACAGCCAATCACCAGACAGGCCACTACCACTATAAAGCCAGAGGGCACTAGGTTTCCCTCTCTCTCGGGACCCAGCCACTGAGACAGTCAGAGTCCACGAGCTAGCAAGCACAAACACCATGCGGTAGCTAGTAAGTCTGGTCACTATTCAGATCAGTATAGTATCAACCCACAGCTGAATATGTACAGCAGTTCATCTAGTTGAATAAAACAGTGTTGGATCTTCTGTGTTAGATGTCTGTTTCTAACTTCCCTGCATCGAGTGCAGTCCACATCAAACCAACCTGCCTAAAACATCACTACCTAGGCCCAATCCCCACCCTATCCTCGTAACCCCACCTAGGAACAATTTAGCATGGCCAATCCACCTAACCTGCATATCTTTGGACTGTGGGAGGAAACCGGAGCACCTGGAGGAAACTCACGCAGACCAGGGAAGAAGATGCAATCTCCACACAGACAGTTACCCGAGGTCGGAATCGAACCCGGGTCCCTGGCGCTGTGAGGTAGTAATGCTAACCACTGTGCTGCCAACAGCCAATGGCAAGCCACTTCCACCACTACAAGACATGCCGCGGGCTCAGAGCACGGCTCCACCCTCACCCCCACAACCTTGGACATTGCCTTGAAGAAGGCTGACCAGAACCCAGCAAGTCTGGGGTATTCCCAGAACATGTGGGCGTGGTTGGCCGGGCTCCCTGGCACCATCCACATTTGTCCTCCGCTTCCGAGAAGAACCTGCTCATTCAGGTTCTAGTCAGGTGGGCTCTGTGCTCCACTTTAAACTGCAAAAGGCTTAGTCTAGCGCATTAGGAGGTGGATTTGGCCCTGCTCAGTGCTTCGCTCCAGAGTCCCCAACCCACTTCGTCCCCAGTTCGTCCTCCCATTTCCATCTAGTTTCATCCAGAGGTTGTCTTCCCTGTCTAGTAACCGTTGGTATATTATCCCACAGTTCCCACCCTCATTATTGTCCATGTTGATTAGCTCCTCTAGGAGAATGTCTCTCGGAACCCTGGGATACCTTGCCGTCTCCTTACGGAGAAAGTGTTTAATTTGAAGGTCCAAGTCCTCTGTCAGTTCGTCTATGGTTGCGAGTCTGTCCCCCATGTAGAGATCCCTAACTGCTAACGCCCCCTCCTCCTCTCTCCACTTTCTAAAGGTGGCGTCGAGTGTAGCCGGCGGGAATTTGTGGTTGCTGCAGATGGGGGCCATGGAGGGTATCTCGGTTAGACCAAAATGTTGCCTCATTATTCCACGCCTTCAATGTGGGTACCACCACTGGGTTGGATGTGTTCTTTGATGGGGATGGGAGTGTTGCCATGACAAGTGCTTGGAGGGTCATTCCCCTGCAGGAGAACTCCTCCAGCCTCACCCGTTCCATGGTTGGCTCACCTATCCATCCTCTCACCCTTTCGGCTGTGACCACCCAGTAGCAGTACTGTAGGTTCGGTAAACTAGAAAGGTTTTTTTCTCCTTTGCAGCATTGATTTCGGGATCCTCTGGTTCTTACCGCCCCACACAAACGCCAAAATCATTTTGTCTACTTTGTGGAAATAAGCCTTGAGGATGAAGATCGGTATGGATCTCAACAGGAAGAGGAACCTCGGTAGTCCGTTCATTTTTATTGTCTGCACTCCCCCCGCCAGGGTATGGGGGGTGCATCCCATCTCTGTAGGTCTGTTTTTATTTCTTCCGCTAGACTGGTCAGATTCCACTTGTGGATCTGTGTCCAGTCATGGGCTATCTGGATCCCCAGGTAGTGGGATTTGTTTTGAGCTAGTTTGAATGGTAGTCTCTCCAGCTCTGTCCCTCCTCTGTTTGGGTTCACCGGGAATGCCACGCTCTTGCCCAGGTTGAGTTTGCAACCCGAGAAGGCCCCAAATTCTCAGAAGTTTCATGATTGCTTTCAGGCCGTTCTGTGGGTCCGAGACGTAGAGGAGCAGGTCATCCCCATAGAGTGGCACCCTGTGCTCTCTGCCTCCTCTTTGTAAACCCTTCCTGCTTTTTGAGTTTCGCAGAATGATCACCAGTAGTTCGATTGCCAGGGTGAACAAAAGTGGGGACAGTGGGCATCCCTGCCTTGTGCCTCTGTGTAGCTGGATGTATTCAGAGCTGATGGTGTTGGTCCGAACGTTTGCCTTGGGGGCGCTGTACAGGAGTTTCACCCATGAGGTGAATCCTGTCCCTAGTCCAGACCGCTCGAGCACCTCGATGAGGTATTTCCATTCGACTTGTGGCAGGTCTTTTCTGCGTCCAGGGAGACGATCACCTCTGGTGTTCACTCCCCAGAAGGGGTCATTATTACACTCAGCCACCGCCTGATGTTCGCAGTTAGCTGCCTATCCTTGACAAAGCCCGTCTGGTCCTCTGTGACCACCTCTGGTATGCAGTTCTGGAGTCTCTTGGCCAGGACCTTTGCGAGTATCGTCTCGCCTACATTTAGCAGTGAGATGTGTCTATGTTATCCACATTCCATCAGGTCCTTGTCTTTTTTGGGTATCATTGATATCGTGGCCTGTGTTAGCGTAGGAGGCAGGGTGCCCCTCGCTAGCGAGCCTGCAAACATGTCCCGCAGGTGCGTGGCCAGGGCTGGTGCAAATTTCTGACAGAAGTCCGCCGGGAACCTATCGGGTCCTGGAGCCTTCTCCGCCTGCATGGAACTGAAACTCTCCATGATCTCTCCCAGTCCTATTGGTGCTTCCAGCTCCCCCCACCTATCGTCCCCCACAACTGGCATGTCCAGTTCATCAAAGAACCGTTTCATCTCCGCGTCCCTGCCAGGAGGTTCGGAGGCGTACAGCCCTCAGCAGAATGTTTCAAACATTTGGTTGATCTCTTTTTGCTCGATTACCAGTCTGCCTCTGCTATCCTTCACCTGCCCTCTCCCCCTTGTGACTGCCTGCTTTCTCAGCTGGTGAGCCAGTAGGATGCCAGCCTTTTCCCCGTGTTCTAGAAGCTCCCCCGTGTCTGATGGAGTTGGTGCACTGCTTTCCTGCTGGATAGCATGTTAAAGACCATCTGTAGCTTTTTTTTCTCCGCCAGAAGCTCTACAGGCGGGGCCTCGGAGTATTTTCTGTCGACTTTAGTTGGTGTCTGGCCACCCTCTCTTCCCTACCTCTTTGCGCCTTGTAAACTATAATCTCTCCCCTAATCACAGCCTTCAGTGCTTCCCAGAACGTGGAGGTGATACGTCCCTGTTCCAGTTACTTGTGATGTACTCGCCTATGACTTGTGATATTTGTGGCAGAAGATCTTATCAGCCAGTAGGTCCATGTCCACTTCCAACCTCCAAGTGGGGCGATAGGAACGGCCTGTCTCCAACCTCCTATCCATGTAATGTAGAGCGTGGTTGTAGATAACTATTCCGCTCTCACTCTTCCTCGAAGCACCGCTTTCCCCACTGCAAAGAAGTCTACTCTCGAGTATACCTTGTGGACTGGCGAAAAGAACGGGAATTCCTTCTCACCGGGGTGCAGGAACTGCCATGGGTCCACCGCTCCCATCTGCTCCATGAATGTTGCCAGCTCCCTAGCCATACCCATCCTTTTCCCTGATCTGGGGTTCGATCGGTCTGTCAATGGGCCCCCCCCCCCCCCCCCATGATCAATCGGTACATGTCAATGTCAGGGATTTCCGCCATACACATTAACCGGGACTACTGGTGTCCATCTAGGATACCGCTGACCATGACGTACCGTCCTCATTGGTCCGTATCGCAGTGAACCTCGTCCTCTTACTAATCAATATGGTCACACCCCCTAGCTCTCGTCCCGTAACAGGGTTTCCCTTTGTTAGGCGGCCGTCCAAAATGGCCTTGGTCACCATTCTCACCATGAGACTGGGCCCCTGCCCTCCAGGGTTATCCTTTGTCCAAGGGGCACCCAACATGGCCACCAACTGTGTATACGCCACATGGGTGCGCCCCTGCACTCCGGGGTTTCCCTTTGTTGAGGGACCCTCCAAAGTGGCTGCTTGCGGCGCCAACTTGTTTCCTCAACGTGTTCCTCCCCTGTCGATGCCCAGCTCATTTTTCATTCTCTGTTCCTTTTGTGTCCCTTCCCCCCCCCCCCCCATTCCCCCCCTCTCTGTGTTCCCCCCATCCCCTCCTCCCCCCGTGCTTCCCCCTTCCCCGTCACTGTGCCTCCTCTCCCCCCTCGACCAGGCGATGCAAGGTCGGTGAACAAAGCTCAAAGCCACAAGTGAAGTGCAGGTTGCCAGGTGCACATCGCTTATATGCGGTTGTGAATCACGTCGGCACACTATTCCGTAAATACTCCTTGTAGATTTGGATCCATGTCTGCTGGTGGCCATATTCGAGATGTTGGATTCGCTGATAATACAGTCTGTGGTGAAGCCGGATGTCTTTGCCTTGCCTCGTTGATAGCCCGGAGGCGAATTTTGCTTGGGTGCAGGTCTCTTACCCCGCCTAATACCTTTGCTTGACTGGGTGACCTAATGCCATT
Organism: Scyliorhinus torazame; assembly: GCF_047496885.1. NCBI lineage: Eukaryota > Metazoa > Chordata > Chondrichthyes > Carcharhiniformes > Scyliorhinidae > Scyliorhinus > Scyliorhinus torazame. The sequence continues at coordinate 286,544,201 of NC_092712.1, read as the reverse complement.
TCGGCATTTGGAGAAGATCAAGTTCACCATCAGGGGGTTGGTGGAGAGGTTCTACCTCAGATAGCAGCCATTTATTTCCTTTTTTAAGGAGTTAATCATGGGTTTAAGTTAATTATGTTTTGTGTGTATTTTTGCCTTTTTTTCCAATTCTCTTGTGTTTTTCTGTTTGATTGTTTCAGATTGTTTTGATCAATGTGAAAAATTCCTCAATAAACATTTTTGTAAGTGAATCACACTGGCCTAATTGGGTTCAGGTGTGGCCTTTTGATCCAGTGCAGGAGCGTGATTCCACTCAGCTGCCTTGACAATGAGCATTCATGACAGTCTAATGCTTTCAAATGGAGTGTCCAACATGGCGTGACGGGAACAGCATGCCGCAATTGAGGGTGGGAGCGGATGATCACAACCTGTTTTTACACCAATGGAAAATGTCTATTTTGCCCCCACAACCTTTACCCCTCAACCCGCAAGTATGAGTGGGACTAGAAATTCCTGGCCACTGTCCATTCGTATAAAAGAAAGGAGAAAGACTTGCAGTTGTCCAGAGCTTTTCCACAACCTGAAGACATCCTAAAGCACTTTAGGAAAAATCTATAAGTTACGCAGAGTTGAATATTTCAGCAGTGATTGTATTGTTCTTTTTTATTTATTCATGGGACATAGCGTCACTGGCTGCCCATCCCTAATTGCCCTTCAGCTGAATGGCTTTCAGAGGGCATTTAAGAGTCAACCACATTGCTGTGATTCTGTAGGCCAGACCAGGTAAGGATGGCTGATTTCCTTCCCTCGAGGACATTTGTGACCCAAATGGGTTTTTACGACAATGATTTCTAATTTCCAGGCTTTTATTGGCTATGCAGTGGTGGGATTTGAACCCTGGAGTGTTGCCCTGTGTCTCTGGATTATTAGTCTAGTGAGAATACCATTGCGCCATGCCACCCACCCCCTTGTTACATGGTTAAAGCACAAGAAAGGGCATCGCTCTATGTATTCACATGGACATTGGTTAATTTAAAATGGCTTTTGTTATCTTTTTAATATCCCATCACAGAAAATGTTGTTCCTTGGAGCTGTGGGTCTGACCACTCAGAGCAGGAAAGAAGAAGTCAAATGGCAGAAGATGAGAAAGCGCCGCAGGATGCTGAGAGAACGCAGCCCACCCCCACTTTATTTAGAGAAGAAACGACACCCTCCTCTTCCTCCCCCTCGGGTTTGTTCTATTATCCACTCTCCAGAAGAACTGAACAGGGCAGCTGATTTTGAGGAAAAGAAGCAATTTCTTGCACTCTTCAACTTAAAGCATTTGACTGCAGCACAGAGAAAAGGTGGGTAAACACATCCCATCTTCTGTAAGTGTGAATTAGTAATCCATAACAGACTAGATTGAACAATAAATGGGAAGTGCAATTAGGTGTCTTCTTTTTTCTTTCTCCACAATCTTTTTCAGTAACCTCTGAATAAATGTGGGGTACGTGGGGGGCACGTTAGCATCATGGCTAGCACAGTTGCTTCACAGCTCCAGGGTCCAGGTTCGATTCCTGGCTTGTCTGTGCAGAGTCTGTACGTTCTCCCGTGTCTGCATGGGTTTTCTCCGGGTGATCCGGTTTCTTCCCAGAGTCCAAAGATGTGCAGTTAAGGTGGATTGGCCATGCTAAATTACCCTTAGTGTCCAAAAAGTTTAAGTGGGTTACGGGGATAGGGTGGAGGTGTGGGCTTAGGTAGGGTGCTCTTTCCAAAGGCTGGTGCAGACTTGATGGGCCGAATGGCCTCCTTCTGCACTGTAAATTCTATGATATGAAGTGCAGGGAGAAAGAATAATGTCACTTTTCCTGAACCCTCCTTTTCCCACATTGGCATTCAAAATCCTAACCAATGTTTATTCTATCCCAAAATAAGATGAGCAGTAAGTTTTGGCATTATTGGCTTTCAAAGATAGCTCAATATCATCACAAATATATATTTTTAAAATTAGTTTACGGGATGTGGGCGTCGCTGGTTAGGCCAGCATTCAATGCCCATTCCTTAGTTGCCCTTCAGAAGGTGGTGGTGAGTTGCCTTCTTGTGATGTAGGTACACGCACTGTGCTGGTAGGGAGGGAGTTCCAGGATTTTGCCGCAGCGACAGTTAAGGAACGGTGATGTACTTCCAAGTCAGAGTGGCGAGTGACCCGGAGGGGAACCTGGAGGTGGTGGGGTTCCCAGATATCTGTTGCTCTTGTCCTTCTAGATGGGAGCGGTCGTGGGTTTGGAAGATGCTGTATAAGGAACCCTGGCAAGTTACTGCAGTGCATCTTGTAGCTGGTACACACGGCTGCCACTGTTCGTCGGTGGTGGAGGGTTAGAACGTTTGTGGAAGGGGGAGCAATCAAGCGGGTTGCTTTGTCCTGGATGGTGTTGAGCTTCTTGAGTGTTGGAGTTGCACTCATCCAGGTGAGAGGAGAGTATTCCATTACACTCCGGACTTGTGTCTTGTAGATGGTCAGGAGGGATCAGGAGGTGGGTTATTCGCCGTAGGATTCCTAGCCTTTGACTTTCCCTGGTAGCCACAGTATTAATATAGCTAGTCCAGTTCAGTTTCTGATCAATGGTAACCCCCAGGATGTTGATTGTGGGGTATTCAGCGATGGTAATGCCATTGAATGTCAAGGGGTGATGGTTAGATCATCTCTTGTACGAAATGGTCATAGCCTGGCACTTGTGTGGTGCGAATATAACTTGCCACTTGTCAGCCCAAGCCTGGATATTGTCCAGGTCTTGCTGCATTTGGACATGGACTGCTTCATTATCTGAGAAGTCAGGAATGGTGCTGAACATTGTGCAGTCATCTGCGAACAACCCTACTGCAGATCTTATGATGGAAGGAGTTCATTGATGACGCAGCTGAAGATGGTTGGGCCTAGGGCACTACCCTGAGGAACTCCTGCAGTGATGTCCTGGAGCTGAGATGATTGATCTCCAACCAACACAACCATCTTCCTTTGTGCCAGGTATGACTCCAACCAGCAGAGAGTTTCCCCCCTGATTCCCATTGACTCCAGTTTAGTTGGGGTTCCTTGATGCCAAAATAGGTCATAAATCTAGGTCAAGGCATTTGTTTATTTCCTTTTGTTCCCACTGCCACCTCACTGCTCCTTGACCTCGAGGTACTATTCCCACACTATTACTACCAGATATGTCAGTCCTTGTCTCTGGAACTGAAACTCACCTAACTGGGATATCATATCTCAGGATGATCAATCCACCCTCGTTACTCCGGGGCATACGGAAATGGCACAAATTGGCCAAAGTGCAGAACCGATCTCTCCTGTCAGTAGTACAGCACCAAATTGATAGCTAATATTACTTTCAGCAGCTTTCCTCCTTCAGTTGGAACCTACCATAGGAAACCCCAATATTGTATGTTTCAGATGAGGTGAAATGCAATCCAGGGTATAGGGGTGCAGACCAAACCAATGCTGTCCTGGTGAATATTAAACTGCCACACTTTCAGAAATGGACTGGAAAGGGAGTTAGCAACAGAAGAAAATGAAACGCAAGGTGGGAGTAAAAGGTAAAGGAGAAGAAAGAAATGAGGGAAGAGCGAGAGTGATGGCGAAGAGAAAGAGAGTCACATGGACCTGAAGGAAGAGAGGAAGAAATTGAAGGGTGCAAATTGAATTACAGGAGAAAAAAATTGAAGGAGGAAGGATAATTATGGATGGAATTGAATGTGAGGAAAAAGGGGGAAAGGACTGTAGTGAGTCAAGTGTAAATGGCAAGGTCAAAGAATAAATTGCCGTGATGCAGCATTTAATCACGACACTGCCAAATTCAGAAGTAATTTAATCATCCAAGATTCACATCATATTTGTCTTATAAGGATGTGGCTCGGTGAAAAGTTTCTGCTTCTGTTTAATTGTTTTAACCATAAACAGTATCACATAGTAAAGTTGAACTATTACATCACAGATATTGAAGAGACTTTGTTGAAGCTCCTAAGTAAAAGTGAAAAAAAATGCACTTCTCAACAAGATCCACAAGCTTCACATTCAGCTCAGTCCAACAAGGACCCAACTCTGTGCTCAGGTGGGAACCATCTCTTTGTTTCAGTGAATAATTAGCAAAGGAAATAGAATGTTATTGTTTATAGTAAGGGGAATTGATTACAAAATTAGGGAGGTTATGCTTCAGTTTTAAAGGGCACTGGTGAGACCACATCCGGAGCACTGTGTACACCATTGGTCTCCTTTTTTAAGGAAGGATGTAAATGTGTTGGAAGCAGTTCAGAGAAGATTTATTGGACTCCTACCTGGAATCGGCGAGTTGTCTTATGAGGAAAGGTTTGACAGGCCAGGCTTGTATCGACTGTATCCCATCCCATGGTGGGTTTTTTGGCAGGGGAGACTGTCACAACATGTGGATATTGTAGAATACATAAAGGGTTAATGTAATGTTACTACTCTAGTCACTAGATGGAGCAATACAGCAACCATATAAATACACATGCCTCCTTGACTTATAATATATAATCTTTATTATTGTAAGTAGGCTTACATTAACACTGCAATGAAGTTACTGTGAAAATCCCCTCGTCGCCACACTACGGCGCCTGTTCAGGAGAGAGTAGGAGAGAGCCAGAGAAGTAAAGACAGAGTAGTTGTGAGATAGTTGAACTAATAATATAGTTAATATTGTAGATGTGTAGTGTAATCTTCATTTAATTCCTTAGTAATATGTTCAAATCTAATTCAGTATAGTGTAATAAATTAGCTTTGTTTATTAAACACTGCTGCTGTTCTTTGTTAACACTACAACCTTCACCATCCTGAAAGAACAAAAACTAAGAACACAAGAGAGACAACTTGCCATTGGCCACCAGTGGAGCCGGAAAATCCCTGCCAATATTTAATGTTTGCTTTGTTTGTATTGTAAGAAACAGACTTCTGATTCAAAGTGGAATCTCCGTGCTTCATTCTTTTAGTAAATAACTGGGATTTGTGATTTCTTCTACTTCAGGAAACAGTTGCTGGTCTCCACTGCAATCACTTGAAATTCATCCTTAAATTTAAAGTTGTTCTTTTTTTAATATTTAATTTTAGAAGCAAAGGTGTGATAGGTGTAACTTTTAACTTCAGCAAGGGGTCTCGGATGGAGGAAGGCTAGCTTTATTGTATCTGCCTGTTATATATTATAATCCTGTTATAAACCTTGGCTAGTTATCTAGATGAGCGTAATTGGATAAGCTGCCTGTTGCAGACCCCATCTGATTTTCTTTACTGGAAATATCAGATCAGTGGGGACTGTGCGACTTTCCTGCAATAGCCAAACATGCATCTAAAATTAAAAGACATGAAGCAGGAGACAATTATCAAATGTGACATGCCGGTCATCATTAAATTTCCGACTGAAGGATATTAATGGTAGAAATAGATTGGTGCGGGTTGCTGATATCTTTCTTGTCCCCAGGTGTTTAGTGCCAGTGTTCAGGGAACATGATGGGGGCTGATCAACAAGGAGCACCGTTAATGTTGTTGATTTTTCCACTGCTTTAATTGGGTGATCTGACCAGCCAAGAGGAAGCCAACTAGAATTTGCCGCCAATTAAAGAGATCTCTCCCTAGTCTATGCAAACATTATTACATTATTATTGATGAGTGGATTGAATTATTCTTTAAATCTGGAGGCCCTACCATAGTGAGGCAGGACCCCAAGCTGTGCATGTTAAACATGATTTTGTTTCTGTAATCACTGAGGTTTGGGGAATTTTTGATGAGATGCCGGAACTCTGAGCCAACCTAAGCCCAAAGAGGCAAGGTGCAGAATTTTCACCAGGGGCATAAAATACATGTGGCCTTTGATCAACCTTAAAGGAGATCATTTCAACTTGACTTTCATTGCCAGCATCCAGCAAAGCTTTGTCACAACTGCTGAGCTGACCCCTGCAGGCACCCGTACTGGATTTTATGTCAGCTTTGGTTTAGGCTCAGCTGTTCAATCAAGTATTCAAAACAACGGGACCGGCCCCCAGATGATACTCTCGACAGGAGATGTGAGTAATGCTGCTGTCAGGGTATTTGCACCAAGGAAAGCGAGTGTTCATAGAGACATCAGAAAATGAACAGATGATGTGTTCTTATTTTGCAGATGCTCCTGGCGTGACAGGTGTAGCTGAAGTCAGCCGTCTCTCGACGATCCCACCTGACAGCAATCCAAATGCTCACTCTCAGGAGGACCTGCCAGCCCAGCTGCAAGCAGAGCGTGGCAGGCCACTGCTGACACCAGATGCACCGGAGACTGTGTCAAAGGATCACACAAGCAGTGTAAATGAGAACAAATCTGACAAGCTGGGAGCAGCAGATCCTAGCAGTGGTTCCAGTGACGAGGCTAAACAGTCTGGGATGATAAGTGACACGAATGGTAAAATCAAACTGCTGGACGACTTTTTGCTGAAGTTCCACAAGGCTTTGTTGCAGAGCACTAAAAACAAACTGGAACCAGATCAGCCCAAAGGTAATACAGCAAGTCAAGATGAACAATTCTATTTGTAAGGTCTGTTACTTATGCCCCCCACCCCCACCCCACACACATTTTCTTTCCTCTGGGTGGGCATCCTCCTGGCAGCTAGCAAATTGTGTGACTGCCATCAGTCCATCTCTACAATCATGCATCAGGAAATATAGTTCAAATGAGCTGGGTGAGGCAGCTTAATTCTTTTGTTTAATGGTAGAACTAAATTTGTTGCTGCATGACATTCAGTAGCAAACTCAAGAGTTTCCACGCTAGGGAAAAATTGTGCGATCTGTATCAGAAATGCCATTTTATTAGTTGGGACAAATCTCAAGCCCGAGTCTTGAGGATTGACAATGTATTTATTAACCGAGTTAAATTTAACACCATCATATTAATATTTAAATTCTAATTTGTGTCATGCGTTATGTGGTGGCTCGAGGCAATACTCGAGGCTTCTTGTATAATTAAAAGGGGTTTATTAAGACCAAGAGAAAGGTTAACTATACAGAGGCACAGAGGTCTCTGAAATAGGTCTTCACTCTACGACTCCCAGGTCCACACCAACTGCTGAATAGGTGGAACCAGCAGGCATTACCTGTGCCCCCACGACAGAGCCGGAACAGACGGAACGGGGGTGTCCGTAGAGGCCCCGCTGACGACCCCTCACGGCCCCACGCATTTTCCCCATGGTCGGGGTTCGCATGCTCATGTATCATTGGCCCCTAGCTGGAAATGTGGACCGAGAGGGATCAGCCCTTAAAGGAACCAGGCTATCACATTTCCATCAAGTCCCTCAGGAACATATATACAACTATACAACATGGATCCTTTACAGTCAACTATGTATAGAGAAAATTTGAGACAATAAAAGAGCGTGTCCATAATAATCCTTCATAGTGTTAATCTGTCAGGGGATCTCTTCGGCCTGGTGGACCACCTCAGTCCCCCAGCGAGGTAGTGTTGTTGCAAACAGCAAGAGGTTGCCTTGAGGACTCGATCAGTACTTTGGGGGTGCCCCCCCTCTCCAGCTCCCTCTGGGGTCGTCAGCGGGGCCTCTACGGAACTCCACAATTCCATATGTTCCAGCTCTGTCATGGGGGCACAGGTGATGCCTGCTGGTTCCACCTATTCAGCCATTGGGATTGTGGATTCTCAGTTCCTTGCAAGGTTTACGTGCTTCTGCACTCGACTGCCTTGCAAGTCCACCATGTATCAGACCAGGGCAGACTTTGTCACAATACTGCCATGTAATGGAGAACGGGCAGAAAAGTGGAGTTGAGGCCGAGATGAGATCAGCCATGATCACATTGAACGGTGGAGCAGGCTTGAGGGGCTCAATTGTTTACACCTACTGCTAGTTCTTATGTTGTAACATAATCACAGTGGGCCAGATGCAAGGTTTCTTACATAGGTCAGGTCGCCAATTTTAAATCGTCTGATTCCTTACCCAGTCATACTGCTTCTTTTGGGAGGGCCGTTGCACCTCCACCCCTTCTCCAAATTGGGAAAAACGAGATCTATGTGAGTCGGGAGGCAATGACCCATTGGTAGCTCTGCCAGCATGACTCCTGTGATGGTATTATACAAGAGAAGGAAGTTGGCGAACTTGAGACATAGCGGTCTGTTAGGTTGTTTCCTCATTGCAGACTTGCATTTCCGAACTGCTCTCTCTACTAATCTGTTCAAGGCCAGGTAGTATGGGGCTGTTCGAAGGTGGTGGATGCTGTTTGTTTTGATGAAGTGTTGAAACTCCTCCGTGGTAAACGCAGTGCCATTGACGATCATCAATACTTCAGGGAGGCCGGGGATAATGAAGATACGTCGCAGAGTGTCCATGGTGTCTACTGAGGTTGTTGTCCCAATCTCCTGAACACCCAGCAACTTGGAGTGGACGTCACGAGTATCAGGACCATTCTTCCCAGGAAAGCACCTACAAAATCAATATGCAACCTCTTCACTCTACGACTCCCGAGACCACACTGCCTGGGCCCCTGCTCCCAGGACCCCGTGCATTTTTCCCATGGTCGGGGTCCGCATAGATGCAGATGGGCCATTGGTGGCATGGTTTGCTATGTCTGACAGAAATCACATTGGTGTACTCGGTGCTCAATATCCTGATCACTGATAGACCCCTTATGTAGCTCCTGGCGAACATTTTCATCTTTGTTTGGCCAGGGTGTGCCCTGTGCAATTCCTGCAGCAATGGCTCTTCTTGCTAGGGGTGGTACCACCACCCTGGAACCCCAGGGTAAAACTCCGGCCTCACAACTGAGTTCATCTTTTCTGATGAGGTGGGGCCTAAGCTGACATGACTGGTCATGGTGCCATCCGGTCAGGCCATTCGCTTCACCTTTGAAAGTACTGGATCGCGTTGAGTTTAGTTCTTCAGGTGGCCGTTCGAGACTGGCAGGGTGTTGAGAACGTTTAACACCAGGGCAGTCTCCAGTGGGACAGGTGTTGATGCCAGATTTTGGGGAAGCGGAAGCTGACTCGGCCTTGGTGTTTGAGATCTGTATTCCTGGCAGCTGCTGGTAAATATAGTTACAGGCCACCAACGACAAAGCCCACTGTTATACCCTGGCGGAAGTGATCGGAGGAATTGGTTTGTCCTCACGGAGGAGTCCCAGCAGTGGCTTGTAGGCTGTTACCATGGTGAACGGCAGCCATACACGTGGTGGAATTTCTTGATACCGTAAATTACAGCAAAACCTTCCTTTTTAGCCTGTGCATACTTCCGTTCTATGTCGGTGAGAGTTCGGGAGACAAAGGCCATGGGCCTCTCTGAGCCATCCTCCATCCCATGGGACAGGACCACACCTATACAATAAGGTGAAGCATCGCAGGTCAAGATGATTTGTTTGCTTAGATGAACCAAGAAGCTGGACGACTGTAGGGCATATTTAACGTAGTGAAAGGCCTGTTCCTGTGGTTCTTTCCAATGCCAGTGCTTGTGCTTCTTTAAAAGGAGGTGTAGTGGCGCCAACGTTATTGTGCAATTGGGGATGAACGGACCAGAGTCGTTAGTCATCCTAAAAATGATTTTAACTCTGTGACATTCTTTGGCACTGGGACTTCCTTTATGGCCCTCACCTTGTCCTCAAGAGCATGCAGGCCTTTAGGGTCCACTTTGAATCCTAAGTATATGTCCCCGCTGGCCTAGAATGTACATTTCTCTCACTTCAACCTGAACGACTCAACAAGCGTCTCTGAATCTTCTTAGAACTTCTTCTAAGCTGGATAGGTGCGCTTCGTGTGAGGTTCCTGTCGCTGAAACCTCATCTAGGTCGACCACAACCTTGGGATGCATTGAAGTAGATTTTTCATGGTGCTTTGAAATATTGCGCAGATGGAAGAGATACCAAAAGGTAACCTGGTGTTATGAAAAAGCCTTCGTTTATGCTTATTAATGGTCACGAACTTCCGGGAATCCTTGTCCAGTTCCAATTTTAGATAAGAGTGACTTAAGTCAAGTTTCATGTATGTGTGACCCCCCGCCAACTTCGCATAAAGGTCTTTTATCCGGCAAATCTGGGCTCCTTGATTAATCGTAAGCTTGTAGTCCCCACTAATGCTGATTGAGCGGATTGGTTTTAAAATAGAGACGATAGGGGCTCCCCACTCAGAAAATTACATGGGGCTGTATTCTGCGTTCCTGAGCCTAAATGCCGGCGCAAACGGAGCATCCGCGGGAGTTTCACGACAGGAAGATTGGCGCAAACCCCTCACAGATTCCGGTACTGGTGAGGGGCTAGCACCAGCGCCGTGTGAAACACCCACGGATTTGCACCGAAAACAATCGGAGAAGCTCCGCCTCCGCCTTCAACAACATAATCCCAGCCAAGCTCATATCAAAGCTCCAAAACCTAGGACTTGGCTCCCCACTCTGCAACTGGATCCTCGACTTTCTGACCCACAGACCACAATCAGTAAGAATAAACAAAAACACCTCCTGCACAATAGTCCTCAATACCAGGACCCCACAAGGCTGCGAACTTAGCCCCCTACTATACTCCCTGTACACACACGACTGCATGGCAAAATTTGGTTCCAACTCCATCTACAAGTTTGCTGACAATACGACCATAGTGGGCCGGATTTCGAATAACGACGAGTCAGAATACAGGAGGGAGATAGAGAACCTAGTGCGGCGACCACAATCTATCCCTCAATGCCAGCAAAACTAAAGAGCTGGTCATTGACTTCAGGAAGCAAAGTTCTGTACACACGCTGCCAGCATCAACAGGGCCAAGTTGGAGATGGTTAGCAGTTTCAATTCTATGGGGTACACATCTCAAAAGATCTGTCCTGGTCCACCCACATTGACACTACCACCAAGAAAGCACAACAGCGCCTATACTTCTTCAGGAAACTGAGCAAATTCGGCATGTCCACATTAACCCTTACCAACTTTTACAGATGCACCATAGAAAGCATCCTATCTGGCTGCATCGCAGCCTGTTATGGCAACTGCTCGGCCCAAGACCGCAAGAAACTTCAGAGAGTCGTGAACACAGCCCAGTCCATCACACAAACCTGCCTCCCATCCATTGACTCCATCTACACATCCCGCTGCCTGGGGAAAGCGGGCAGCATAATCAAAGACCCCTCCCACCCTGCATACTCACTCTTCCAACTTCTTCCATCAGGCAGGAGATCCAAAAGTCTGAGAACACGCACAAACAGACTGAAAAACAGCTTGAATTCATTTTGTCACCAATATATTTAAATAGGACCCTTTCTTCAGAAAACACTGATATGCAAAACATAGAAATCCATTTGTTACATTCCATGTGTCGTGTTAGGTACACTGGTCTAACACTGGCTGCAACTTGACGCTGCTTAGATCAGAAAGATACTCCAGACCTTGAAGTTAGTTCAATCAGGTTTATTGAACTAAAGCACAGTTCTCTATGAGTTTGACTCTCTGCTAACTTAAGTGTGGTTACTCTGTCTGACTGACCAGACTAGCTCTTAGCCACGTGGTGGAGGTGTGAGATTGTAACAACACCCTTGACTGACTCTCTAGATGTTCATCAGTGGAAAGAGGAGGGGTGTGAGTGCCTCGTGTCTTTTATAGTCAGATCCCACCCCTGAATGTCCTGCCTGCTTATTGGCCATGTCCTGTTCTCTGTGTCCATTAGCTGCTTATCTGTATATCATTATATGTGTGTGTCTGCATATCATGACACCATGTACGGGGTAAAGTAACTGAATTTGTGCATGTTTTAGACGATATTATGATGTGGTGAAAGTTAACTTGGTGAGAAATAGGAAGCAGCTTGAAGCTCACAGTAAACGGGTGACAGAAGAGTGTTTCCCTGTTGCTAACTAGCTGAAAACTTTAAATTCAGACATTACATTTTGCCTTTGTGGGTGAGTTGGGATCAACAGGAAATAGCTGCATGACGAATAAATGCTTTATATCCTTTGCCAAATATGCTGTCCGCAAACTACAATGGCGTTGTAACTGATATCCACCACGCATGTATCTGTTAACTGAAATATCATTTTGTTCATTAACTTTTCAGTGGGTGGTTGGCAGAGTGACATGCTTTACAGCTCACCGGCTCAGAGTTCAGCGCTGTGTGATGTACCAAAACAGCAAGTGCTTGACAGATTGGATCAGAGCAGACAAGTTAACCCTCAGGCTGAGGAATTGGACAGCCAGGATGAAATGGATCAGAGATCAAAATGGCAGGGAGTGACAGGTGTCCTCGAAGCCTACCAAGAATACATTGAAGGTAAGGATAAATGAAGAGTCCAACTGGACTGAACTTGCAGATCACTTTGGAGATAACTGCATCATCTACAGGATTGTCTACTTTTTAAACTAAAATATGCATTTTTCTGGAAACCTTTGCTCATTAAAATCAATAGGGTCAGTTTTAGTTCATTCCACTCGACTTAAAGAGGGTGATAGGTGCTTGAAAATGGCAGTGGGTCAGATCAGTGGTGCTGCAGCAGCTGCCATCTTGGGTAACGGTCCTGAGATGGGGGATCAGAGTGTGTGCCTGTTTCAGGTGGCGGTCCATTAAGAAACTGGAAATCATAGCCCACTGACATCAATTGGCATGGTAGCACAGTGGTTAGCATGGGTGCATCACAGCGCCAGGGACCTGGATTCCCGACTTGGGTCATTGTCTGTGGGAAGTCTGCAAGTTCTCCCTGGTCTGCCATTCATTTGCCCACTCGTGGCAAATCTCCGACGACGTGGGGATCTCGCCAGCTCTTCAGCTGATGACCTAGACCCCGTCACCTCCATAAGGTTTAGCCCAATGTTTCTGGTATGGTATTCCATGTCTGTGTCGAAATATTTTCTAATATCTCCCTTTGTTTTTTTTCCAAGAGTTATTTCAGCCTGACGCATTGGAACCAATTCTTTGTCAGAGCTTGGAACAAGTTGAAAGCCCAATTTTGTATATTTAAAAATAAAGCACAAAGCATTAGTTAAGGAACATGATTTTGATTATAATTTACATGATTTTATCCAGCCCATGCTGACAAATTGGTATTCCATTTTGGTGGCTGAGGAGGCTGGTTCCTCCAGGGAGTGTGGACAGAGCCAAGCTTCTGGCACCACAAGCAGCCTGTCTGCACAGGAGGGGGGAAAGAGAGGAAGAGCAATAGTAATATGGGATTCTATAGTCAGGGGAACAGGTTGGTGCTACTATGGCCGTCAACATGACTCCAGGATAGATGGGACGTTTGCGAGTCTGGGAGCGCTGACGGAAAAATATGGGTTGCCCCAAGGGAATGCATTTCGGTATATGCAACTGAGGGCTTTTGCGAGGCAACAGGTGAGGGAATTCCCGCACCTCCCGACGCAGGAGGTGCAGGATAGAGTGATCTCAGAGACATGGGTGGGGGATGGTAAGGTGTCGGACATATATAGGGAAATGAGGGACGAGGGGGGGATCATGGTAGATGAGCTGAAAGGGAAGTGGGAAGAAGAGCTGGGGGAGGAGATTGAGGAGGGGCTGTGGGCTGATGCCCTACGCAGGGTAAACTAATCGTCCTCGTGTGCCAGGCTAAGCCTGATACAATTTAAGGTGTTACACAGGGCGCATATGACTGGAGCACGGCTCAGTAAATTTTTTTGGGTAGTGGATAGGTGTGCGAGATGCTCGAGAAGCCCAGCGAATCACACCCACATGTTCTGGTCATGCCTGGCACTACAGGGGTTTTGGGTGGGGGTGGCAAAGTTGCTTTCGAAGGTGGTGGGGGTCCAGGTCGAACCAAGCTGGGGGTTGGCTATATTTGGGGTTGCAGAAGAGCCGGGAGTGCAGGAGGCAAGAGAGGCTGATGTTTTGGCCTTTGCGTCCCTAGTAGCCCGGCGCAGGATATTGTTAATGTGGAAGGAAGCCAAACCCCCGGGTGTGGAGACCTGGATAAACGACATGGCAGGGTTTATAAAGTTAGAACGGATTAAGTTCGTACTAAGGGGTTCGGCTCAAGGGTTCACCAGGCGGTGGCAACCGTTCGTCGAGTACCTCACAGAAAGATAGAGGGAATGGAAAAGAAGAAGACAACAGCAGCAACCCGGGGGGGGGGGGGGGGGGGGGGGGGGGTGAGGAATCGGACGGACTCTCAGGGATGTTATTGTATATGTATAGGCACTTGTTTTAGGTAATGTATATTGGACTGTTGGATTGTATCTTTGGAGAGTATTTATTTTTGACAAGGCAGTTGCCATTTAGTTTGGTTTTTGTTTCTGTTCATATATTATTTATTTATTTCTTTAAAACTGGCCACTGTTATTTATATTGCTTTATTGTTGTTTAAAAGAAACTCTACGTACTGTTATGTTTGGCCAAAAATCTTGAATAAAATATATATTTTTTTAAAAACATGACTCCAGGATAGTGAGATGCCTCGCTGGTGCCAACGCCCGGATATCACTGAACAGTTGCAGGGCACCCTGAAGGGGTTGGGTGATGAGGGAGAGGTCATGGCACATGTTGGTACCAATGACAAGGGTAGAAAGAGGGATGAGGTCTTGCATCAAGAATTCAGAGAGTTAGGCAGTAAATTAAAAAGCAGGACCTCTCAGATTGTAACCTCTGGATTACTCCCAGTGCCACGTGCTAGGAAGAACAGAAATAGGAGAATAACACAGATGAATGTGTGGCTTAAGAACTGGTGCAGGATGGATGGTTTTAGATTCCTGAACCACTGGGGCCGTTTCTGGGGAAGGTGGGAACTGTACAAGCGGGGACTATCTACATTTGAACCAGAGCAGGGTTAACATCCTTGCTGGTAGGTTTGCAAGTGCTATTGGGAGGCGATTAAACTAATTTGGCAGGGGAAGGCGATGTAGACTGTTAACACAATAGGGACACAGCATAACACAGAAACGCAATTAAGTCAGAGGGAATACAGGGGTACTAAGTTTCAAAGGAGTAAGTCAAGACTGGATGGCCTCTACTTTAATGTCAGGAGTATTACAGGTAAAACGGATGAGTTAAGTGCGAGGATTGACACATGGAATTGTGATATAGTAGCCATGACGGAGACGTGATTGAGGGAGGGGCAGGATTGGCAGCTCAACATCCTGGAATATAGAATCTTCAGTTGAGACAGATGAGGGGGTAAAAGAGGAGGAGGCATTGCACGATTAGTTCAGGAGTCAGTTACTGCAGTATGGAGAGATGATGGGGGCGATTCTCCGAGCCCCGGGCCGAAGAATCGCCGCAACCACGCCACAACGCCCCACCGCTGGCACACGATTCTCCGAGGTGCGGAGAATCGGCGCCATTTGCGCCGGCGCGTATGATGCGGCGCCGGTTGCGGGCCGCTGTAATCAGCGGGGCCACCGATTCTCCGGCCTGGATGGGCCGAGCAGACACGCGGATACGACAGAGTCCCACCGGCGCCGTTCACCCCTGGTCGCTGCCGGCGGGAACTCTGCGTGAAGGGTCAGGGGGCGGCCTGTGGGGCGGAGAAAACGCTCCTTCACCAGGGCGGGGGGGGGGGGGACCTCCGATGGTGTCTGGCCGGCGATCGGGGCCTACCAATCGGCAGGCTGGCCCCCCCCAGGCTCACTTTGTTGCGCGGCCAGCCCCTGAATCCCCACGCTATGTTGCGTCGGGCCTGGCGCGCTGAAGAAGTCCCCCGCGCATGCGCAGGTAGGCATGGGCGCCGGGAAGGGAGGCTGGAGTGCCGTGAACCACTTCAGTGCCGTACTGGCCCCCTGTGGGGGACAGAATCGGTCATCCCCGTGCCCGTTTCGCGCCGTGGTGAAATGTGACGGCGTTCACGACAGCGCAAACACTTGGTCTCCATTTTGGAGACTCGCCCCCGATATCTTGGAGGGGCATCAAATGAAGCTTTGTAGCTAGAGTTTAGGAATAAAAAAGGGACAACCACATTGCTTGGTATTTATTATAGACCCCCAGATAGTCAGCAGGAAATTGAGGATTAAATATGTGTGCAATTCAGAGGTGTGTAAAAATAATAATTGGGTAATAATAAATAATTGGGCAGCACGGTAGCCTTGTGGATAGCACAATTGCTTCACAGCTCCAGGGTCCCAGGTTCGATTCCGGCTTGGGTCACTGTCTGTGCGAAATCTGCACATCCTCCCCGTGTGTGCGTGGGTTTCCTCCGGGTGCTCCGGTTTCCTCCCACGGTCCAAAGATGTGCAGGTTAGGTGGATTGGCCATGATAAATTGCCCTTAGTGTTCAAAATTGCCCTTAGTGTTGGGTGGGGTTACGGGGTTATGGGGATAGGGTGGAGGTGTTGACCTTGGGTAGGGTGCTCTTTCCAAGAGCTGGTGCAGACATGATGGGCTGAATGGCCTCCTTCTGCACTGTAAATTCTATGAAATACTATATCAGGTGATTTCAACTTTCCCAACATTAATTGGGATAACCATCATGTTAAGGGCTTAGATGGAGTGGAGTTCTTAAAATGTATCCAGGAGAACATTTTAACTGAATATGTAGAGTGTCCAACAAGGGACGGTGCAGTGCTGGACCTAATTCTGGAATGAAGCTGGACACGTGGTTGATGTTGGTGGGGAGCATTTTGGTGATAGCGACCACAACATGATACAATTTAACTTTGTTATGGACAAAGAAGTAGACAAGTTGCAAAAAAGGTTTAGAATTGGGTGAGAGCGGATTTCAGTAAAATAAGGCAGGATCTGGCCAAGTTAGACTGGGAAGAGTTACTTGTGCGGAAATCTACAGAAGAGCAATGGGGAGTGTTCATAAAGGAAATGGGGAGGATACAGGCCCAACATGTTCCCTCTCAGGTAATAGGAAGGAGCAACAAGCCCAGAAAACCATGAATGACCAGAAACATTCAGGATATGATGAGAAGGAAAAGAGGCTTTTAGCAAGCACAAGGGGAGCAAATCAACAGAAGCATTAGTGAACACAGAAAGTGCAGGATAGAGCTTAACAAAGGTCCCTAGAGGCTGCAGTTCAAGTAGACACGGTTGTTCCGAAAGCATATGGATTGCTCTCCTTCTTTGGCAGAGGTATAGAATATAAAAGTAAGGATATAATGTTAGAATTGTGTAAACCACTGGGGACGCCACAACTGGAATACTGTGTGCTGTTCTGGTCGCCACATTACCCACACATTGCTCTGGAGAGAATGCAGGGGAGGTTTGCAAGAATGTTGCCAGGGCTAGAAAAGTGTGGGTACAAGGAGAGATTGGATAGGTTGGGGTTATTTTCCTTGGAACAATAAAGGCTGAGGGGTGACTTAATTGAGGTGAACAAAATTATGAGGGGAATGCATAGGGTGGGCAGGATAAAATTGTTTCCTTGGTGGAGAATTCGAGAACCAGTGGATATAGATCCAAGATAAGTGCCAGAAGGTGTAGAGGGAATCTTTTTCACACAGATGGTGATGGGTGTCTGGAATTCACTGCCCAAGCTGGTGATGGAGGCTGAGACCCTAAACCCTTCTAATAAGTTCCTGGATCTGCGCCATACGTGCTCTAAGTTACAGGGCTATGGGCTGGGAGCAGGAAGATGGGATTAGAAAGGGCACCTTGGTGTCCTCGGGCTGGCATGGACGAGATGGGCCCAATGGCCTCCTTCTGTGCCCTAACTTCTCTATGAATCTAAAGCAATTAAGGGAGCAAAATGGGGATATGAGAAAGTTCTGGCTGGTAAAAGTAGGGAAAGTCCCAAGATATTCTATATGTATATCAGTGGAAAGTGGGAAACCAGGGAAAGAGTAAGGACTGAGGGGGAAATCTGTGGGTGGAGCCAGAGGACATTGGTAGGGTGTTGAACGAATACTTCACATCTGTCTTCACCCAAGAGAATGCGGAGGTAGATATGGAACTTGGAGAAAGACTGTGAGGTTCTTGAGCAAATTGTCATAGGGAGTGACAAGATATTGGAAGTGTTGGCAGGCTTAAAAGTGGATAAATCTCCAGATCTGGATCAATTATGTCCCAGGATGCTGTGGGAGGCAAGAGAGGAGATTACAGGGGCGCTGAGGCAAATTTCTAATTCCCCTCTGGCCATGTGGGAGGTGCCAGAGGACTGGAGAATAGCTAATGTGGTTCCACTATTTAAGAAAGGTTGTAGAGATAAGCCAGGGAACTACAGCCCAGTGAGTCTCACGTCAGTGATAGGGAAACTATTAGAGAAAATTCAGAAGGAGAGAATCTATCTCCACTTGGAGAAGCAAGGTTTGATCAAGAATAGTCAGCATCGCTTTGTCAGAGGGAGGTCATGCCTAACAAATTGTTGATCATGTGACCAGGTGTGTAGGTGAGGGTAATGCAGTTGATGTAGTTTACATGGATTTCAACAAAGCCTTTGACAAGGTCCCACCTGAGAGACTTATAAAGAAGGATAATACACATGGGATACAGGGTAACTTGATAAGTTGGATTCAAAATTGGTTTAGTTGTAGGAGACGGAGTGTGATGACAGACGGCTGCTTTAGTGACTGGAAGCCAGTGTCCAATGGCGTACCACAGGGATCTGTGCTGGGTCCCCTATTGTTTGTTATTTATATGAATGACAGAGATGACTGTGGGGGGCAGGATCAGTAAGTTTGCAGATGACACAAAGATTGGCCGGATGGTTAACATTGAGGTTGAAAGTCTTGGGTTACAGGAAGATATAGACTGGATGGTCAAATGGGCAGAAAATTGGCAGATGGAAATTAACCCTGAGATGCGTGAGGTGAAACACTTTGGAAGGAGTAATTTGACAAAGAAGTATTCAATGAATGGCCTGACACTGGGAAGTTCCGAGGAACAAAGGTTCCTTGACATGTTTGTCCATAGATCTCTGAAGGCAGAAGGGCAGGTTAATAGGGTGGTGAAAAAGGCATTTGGGACACTTGCCTTTATTCATCGAGGTATAGATTACAAAAGCAGGGAGGTCATGTTGGAGTTGTATAGAACCTTGGTGAGGCCACAGCTGGAGTACTGTGTGCAATTCTGGTCACCACATTATAAGAAGGATGTGATTACACTGGAGGGGGCGCAGAGGCGATTCACCAGGATGTTGCCTGGGATGGAGCATTTAAGTTATGGAGAGAGGTTGCATAGGCTTGGGTTGTTTTGTCTGAAGCAGAGATGACTGAGGAGTGACCTGATCGAAGAGTACAACATTATGAGGAGCATGGACAGGTGGATAGGGAGCAGCTGTTGAAGGGTCAGTTACGAAGGGACACAAGTTCAAGGTGAGGGGCAGGAGGTTTAAGGAGTACTTGAGGAAAAACATTTACCCAGAGGGTGGTGAGAGTCTGGAATGCACTGTCTGGGAGGGTGGTGGAGGCGGGTTGCCTCACATCCTTTAAAAAGTACCTGGATGAGCACTTGGCACGTCACAGCACTCAAGCCTATGGGCCAAGGGATTAGGTAGGCAGGTCAGGTGTCTTTCATGCGTCGGTGCAGACTCGATGGGCTGAGGGGCCTCTTCTGCACTGTATTTTCTGTGATTCTCTGAAATTGAGACTGAAAAATGTATGTAGTGCTTAAGGCGTTGTTTTCCAAGAATGTGTGAAAGTTCAAAGAACTTTCACATTGTTCATTGTAGTTATTTCTCTAGCTTTGCCTGCTGCTGTGATCCAAGTATTGATTCCTGCTGGGATCCAAGTATTGACTCCTGCTGAGAACCAAGCATTGATTCCTGTTCGGATCCAAGAATTGACTCTTGCTGGGATCCAAGTATTGATTCCTGCTGTCATACAAGTTCTGACTCCTGCTGTCATCCAAGTACTGACTCCTGCTGTCATACAAGTACTGACTCCTGCTGTCATCCAAGTACTGATTCCTGCTGGGATCCAAGTATTGATTCCTGCTGGGATCCAAGTATTGATGCCTGACTTCTGCTGGGATCTAAGCATTGATTCCTGTTGGGATCCAAGTATTGATTCCTGCTGAGATCTAAGTATTGACTTTTGCTAGGATCCACATATTTATTCCTGCTGGTATCCAAGCATTGATTCCTGCTGAGATCCAATTGTTGATTCCTGCTAGGATCTGATTATTTATTCCTGCTGGTATCCAAGCATTGATTCCTGCTGGGATCCAATTGTTGATTCCTGCTGGGATCCAATTGTTGATTCCTGCTGGGATCCGATTATTGATTCCTGCTGGTATCCAAGCATTGATTCCTGCTGCGATCCAATTGTTGATTCCTGCTGGGATCCAATTATTGAATCCTGCCAGGATCTAAGCATTGCCTCCTACGGCAATGCATGCGTTGATACCTGCTGGTATCCAAGTATTGACTCCTGCTAGGATCTGATTATTTATTCCCGCTGGGATCCAAACATTGATTGCTGCTGGGATCTGATTATTGATCCCAAAGTTAGGCCACTGATGAGCCATGATCTCATTAAATGGCGGGCAGGCCCGCGAGGCTGAATGGCCCACTCCTGTTCCTATGTTCCTAATGGGATCTAAGCATTCTTTATGGGCACTCTACTTCCGACTCCCGAGTCCCTGGCATCCCAAAAAAAACCACTACTTCTGATTGCATTTCTTGTCAGATCACCGACAACTGTCCAACTTCTCAGCAGCATTATTTAGAAAACGATGAGAGTTCTGATCAAGTGGAGTGATTGATAGTGCAGGTACAACATTTAAGTAGTTCGTATGCGTAGATTCAGATCTATTGGGCATAATCTTGTCTCTCGCTGGTGGTGGGTTTGGAGGTGAGAAGGACATGTAATTAGGTGGGATGGTGTAGTACATGTACCCCGTTACCTTCCCACCTCCGCCCAAATTAGGTTCTGGCCAGGAATGCCCATGGTCGACCTATCCACCCCCACTGCCTAATGAGGCCCTTAAGTGGCCAATTAATGACCATTTAAGGGCCTCATCCCACCAGCACTGCTATTAACCCAACATCAGGTGGGCCTAAACTGTGTAGCCAGTTTTTCACCTCCGGAGGGGATGGTTCATCGATCAAATGCATTCAGTGTCTGATCGGCAGACTCGACATCAGAGGGGTACTGAGAACCACCCTCCTGCTCTTGCCCCTGACCACCCTGCGCCCCTGTCCCTGTGACTCTCACCCCATGAACCACAAACCCCAACATTACATATTTGTGGCCTAGATTGCTGCATGATGCGGGACCCTGTGGCTGTCCTTCCCACAACAGCCACAGCCTCCCCTAAGCACAAGAGCTGCCAGCTCTCAGACGGAGAGACTTCCAGTGTCTGGTTCCGGGGGAGGGCCCGCTGCTGGCCTCGCCACTGCCTTGAGTGGCTTGTGGCTCAGCGGGCCTTCCAGAAAAGAAGCAATGCAGGTCACTCGGCAACCAGCAGGTGAGAACCCCCTCCCCTCCCGCTCAACGCCTCAGATTCCACCCTTCCAGTTTGGAGTTTCAGAAGAAGCAAGGAAATAATAACAATAATCGCTTATTGTCACAAGTAGGCTTCAATGAAGTTACTGTGAAAAGCATCTAGTTGCCACATTCCGGCGCCTGTTCAGGGAGGCTGGTACGGGAATTGAACCCGCGCTGCTGGCCTTGCTCTGCATGACAAGCCAGTTGTTTAGCCCATTGGGCTAAACCTGCCCAAATGCTCAGTGACAATCTACATAGGCCAGATTTCAATCCTCAACATGCTTGTCCTCCACATGTTTGATCTCTAGATTGCAATGAGAATAATTTCTAATCCATTTTTGACAGGCATAAGAAGTTTCAAACTGCATCATTGTAAGAGAGTTGCAATACTCCCAAATCACAGAATAGAATTTACAGTGCAGAAGGAGGCCATTCGGCCCATCGAGTCTGCACCGCCCTTGGAAAGAGCATCCCACCTAAGCACACACCTCCGCCCTATCCCCTAACCCAGTAACCCCACCCAACCTTTGTGGACACTTAGGGCAATTTAGCCTGGCCATTCCACCTAACCTGCACATCTTTGGACTGTGGGAGGAAATCGGAGCACCCGGAGGAAACCCACGCAGACACGAGGAGAACGTGCAGACTCTGCACAAAGGTAGCTAGAATTTCACACATTATATTTGATTAGCACGTTTCATCCTTCAATTTGAATAAAATAGAAAGAGTCAGTAAAGAATGTCAGTGCCAAAGCATTTTTGGGGAACAGAAAGACTTTTTTGCTGCAAAACTGAATTCATAGAATGCAGAAGGAGGCCATTCAGCCCATCGCGCCTGCACCAACCCTGACATATGGGAAGCCCAGAATCTCTATAAAGTTTCCCCAGCATCACACCCTGGAGAGGACTCTGCAGTCTCATAGTAGAGCATTAACACAACACAGGAGGCAGCAGTTATGAGAGTTAAGCACAACTCAGTTCACAAAGAGAATGGGTGCTCCGGGCTGTCTCCGATGATGGAACTGGCCATCATGTCCCACTGGTCAGCCACCACATACCTCAAGTCGGGCAGCCCTGACTAGTAAAGTGCAGACCCGCCATGACCCAACTCCTTCAATAGGTGTTTGGAGTTAGAGCCCTTGCTGGATGGAATCCTTCGCACCAGGCGAACAAATGAAACACAAACCAAGAGATGTCAACTCTTCCACTGGCAAGCAGGAACATGAGGACCATGTGCACAGGACTAAGAGAAAACTTGCAGCTGGCCGATAATGCTTGCAAGACAGCTGTGATTGACATGGAACTCGGCAGGCTGAACATGGAGAACCTTTCCCCACAGAACACAGGTTCTCCGAGAGCACATCACTGAAAGAAAAACCATTAAATGCTCATCTGGCAGTGGAAGGGTTCAGAGGAAACGTGTGAGTACGGTGTAAGCTTCATTGTAAGGAATTTGCTACTCTCGATGATAAACCCACCATGTCTCCATCCGCCTCTCAACTCAAACAGGACCAGTTAACCTCAGGCGTATCCATGATCCAATGCTGTGGTCCACGACAGAAGCAAAAGATCCAGTTCTAGAAAGGATTTGATACAGTTATCAACAGAATTCCTAAGTCATATCAGATTTACCTACTGGGGGATTTCAAAGGAAGAGTGATGGAAACTCATAGCATGGCCCTGCTACCTCAGACTGATAAATTCTAATGGACAGAGCCAACAGTACTTGGTTTTTTCCACTACCATGAGCCTTTTGTGATGAATGCCTTCTTCCAGAACAAACCATGCCACAAGATGTCCTGGAGATATCCAAGATTGGCTGGACCTGATCTTCACCAGATATGACTCTGACCTGCATTCTCAATACGTGCAACTAACTACTATAGTGATGACCATCATAACGATCATTCCCTGGTGTGCACTAGGGTGAGGATGCACCCCTTGAGGTTTTCTCGCTCAAAGCATAAATGCCACCCATGTATCAACGTCAGCTGCACTGCTTACCCAGATAAAAACCAACGTTGCGTGACTCAATTAAATAGCCGCTCTCCTGCATTCCCACTGTAATGAAACCCTTGGCTTCAAAGCCTGAATTTTTTTAGACTTTCTAATTGAAAAGGGAAAAGGAAACTGAGAAAGGAATCCAATTCTTCCAGTTTTTTTTTTTATTAAATATTTTATTGAAAATTTTTGGTCAACCAACACAGTACATTGTGCATCCTTTACACAATATTATAACAACACAAATAACAATGACCTATTTTATAAACAAAAAATGAATAAATAATAAATAACAAAAATGAAAACTAGCCCTAATTGGCAACTGCCTTGTCACAAGTAACACTCTCCAAAAATATAATTTAACAGTCCAATATATAATTATCTGTAGCAACGACCTATACATACTATACAGTATATATTAACAACCCTGAGAGTCCTTCTGGTTCCTCCTCCCCCCCCCCCTTAGGACGAACTTAATCCGCTCTAGCTTTATAAACCCCGCCATGTCATTTATCCAGGTCTCCACCCCCGGGGGCTTGGCTTCTTTCCACATTAGCAATATCCTGCGCCGGGCTACTAGGGACGCAAAGGCCAAAACATCGGCCTCTCTCGCCTCCTGCACTCCCGGCTCTTGTGCAACCCCAAATATAGCCAACCCCCAGCTTGGTTCGACCCGGACTCCTACTACTTTTGAAAGCACCTTTGTCACCCCCATCCAAAACCACTGTAGTGCCGGGCATGACCAAAACATATGGGTATGATTCGCTGGGCTTCTCGAGCACAGCCCCTCCTCGATCTCCTCCCCCAGCTCTTCTTCCCATTTCCCTTTTACTTCATCTACCATAGTCTCCCCTTCGTCCCTCATTTCCCTATATATATCTGACACCTTACCATCCCCCACCCATGTCTTTGAGATCACTCTGTCCTGCACCTCTTGTGTCGGGAGCTGCGGGAATTCCCTCACCTGTTGCCTCGCAAAAGCCCTCAGTTGCATATACCTGAATGCATTCCCTTGGGGCAACCCATATTTCTCGGTCAGCGCTCCCAGACTCGCAAACTTCCCATCCACAAACAGATCTTTCAGTTGCGTTATTCCTGCTCTTTGCCACATTCCATATCCCCCATCCATTCCCCCCGGGGCAAACCTATGGTTGTTTCTTATCGGGGACCCCCCCAAGGCTCCAGTCTTTCCCCTATGCCGTCTCCACTGTCCCCAAATCTTCAGTGTAGCCACCACCACCGGGCTTGTGGTGTAGTTCCTCGGTGAGAACGGCAATGGGGCTGTCACCATAGCCTGTAGGCTAGTCCCCCTACAGGACGCCCTCTCTAATCTCTTCCACGCCGCTCCCTCCTCCTCTCCCATCCACTTACTCACCATTGAAATATTAGCGGCCCAATAATACTCACTTAGGCTCGGTAGTGCCAGCCCCCCCCTATCCCTGCTACGCTGTAAGAATCCCTTCCTCACTCTCGGGGTCTTCCCGGCCCACACAAAACCCATGATGCTCTTTTCAATCCTTTTAAAAAAAGCCTTCGTGATCACCACCGGGAGGCACTGAAACACAAAGAGGAATCTCGGGAGGACCACCATCTTAACCGCCTGCACCCTCCCTGCCATTGACAGGGATACCATATCCCATCTCTTGAAATCCTCCTCCATCTGTTCCACCAACCGCGTTAAATTTAACCGATGCAATGTGCCCCAATTCTTAGCTATCTGGATCCCCAGGTAACGAAAGTCCCTTGTTACCTTCCTCAACGGTAGGTCCTCTATTTCTCTACTCTGCTCCCCTGGATGCACCACAAACAACTCACTTTTCCCCATGTTCAATTTATACCCTGAAAAATCCCCAAACTCCCCAAGTATCCGCATTATTTCTGGCATCCCCTCCGCCGGGTCCGCCACGTATAGTAGCAAATCGTCCGCATACAAAGATACCCGGTGCTCTTCTCCTCCCCTAAGTACTCCCCTCCACTTCTTGGAACACCTCAACGCTATCGCCAGGGGCTCAATCGCCAGTGCAAACAATAATGGGGACAGAGGGCATCCCTGCCTTGTCCCTCTATGGAGCCGAAAATATGCAGATCCCCGTCCATTCGTGACCACGCTTGCCACTGGGGCCCTATACAACAGCTGCACCCATCTAACATACCCCTCTCCAAAACCAAATCTCCTCAACACCTCCCACAAATAATCCCACTCCACTCTATCAAATGCTTTCTCGGCATCCATCGCCACTACTATCTCCGTTTCTCCCTCTGGTGGGGCCATCATCATTACCCCTAACAACCTCCGTATATTCGTGTTCAGCTGTCTCCCCTTCACAAACCCAGTTTGGTCCTCGTGGACCACCCCCGGGACACATTCCTCTATTCTCATTGCCATTACCTTGGCCAGGACCTTGGCATCTACATTTAGGAGGGAAATAGGTCTATAGGACCCGCATTGTAGCGGGTCCTTTTCCTTCTTTAAGAGAAGCGATATCGTTGCTTCAGACATAGTCGGGGGCAGTTGTCCCCTTTCTTTTGCCTCATTAAAGGTCCTCGCCAGTACCGGGGCGAGCAAGTCCACATATTTTCTATAGAATTCGATTGGGAATCCATCCGGTCCCGGGGCCTTTCCCGCCTGCATGCTCCTAATTCCTTTCACCACTTCTTCTACCTCGATCTGTGCTCCCAGTCCCACCCTTTCCTGCTCTTCCACCTTGGGAAATTCCAGCCGATCCAAGAAGCCCATCATTCTCTCCCTCCCATCCGGGGGTTGAGCTTCATATAATTTTTTATAAAATGTCTTGAACACTCCATTCACTCTCTCCGCTCCCCGCTCCATCTCTCCTTCCTCATCCCTCACTCCCCCTATTTCCCTCGCTGCTCCCCTTTTCCTCAATTGGTGTGCCAGCAACCTGCTCGCCTTCTCCCCATATTCGTACTGTACACCCTGTGCCTTCCTCCATTGTGCCTCTGCAGTGCCTGTAGTCAGCAAGTCAAATTCTACATGTAGCCTTTGCCTTTCCCTGTACAGTCCCTCCTCTGGTGCTTCCGCATATTGTCTGTCCACCCTCAAAAGTTCTTGCAGCAACCGCTCCCGTTCCTTACTCTCCTGCTTCCCTTTATGTGCCCTTATTGATATCAGCTCCCCTCTAACCACCGCCTTCAACGCCTCCCAGACCACTCCCACCTGGACCTCCCCATTATCATTGAGTTCCAAGTACTTTTCAATGCACCCCCTCACCCTGAGACACACACCCTCATCTGCCATTAGTCCCATGTCCATTCTCCAGGGTGGGCGCCCTCCTGTTTCCTCCCCTATCTCCAAGTCCACCCAGTGTGGAGCGTGATCCGAAATGGCTATAGCCGTATACTCCGTTCCCCT
The DNA here is from genome assembly GCF_047496885.1 of Scyliorhinus torazame. Classification (NCBI taxonomy): domain Eukaryota; kingdom Metazoa; phylum Chordata; class Chondrichthyes; order Carcharhiniformes; family Scyliorhinidae; genus Scyliorhinus; species Scyliorhinus torazame. The sequence goes on along the minus strand of NC_092712.1, from coordinate 286,517,561 downwards.
TACCTTCGGGATCAATGCCCTACCCAGCACAAAAAAGTCTATTCGCGAGTAGACTTTATGGACATAGGAGAAAAACGAGAACTCCTTACTCCTAGGTCTGCTAAATCTCCACGGGTCTACACCTCCCATCTGCTCCATAAAATCTTTAAGTACCTTGGCTGCTGCCGGCCTCCTTCCAGTCCTGGACTTCGACCTATCCAGCCCTGGTTCCAACACCGTATTAAAATCTCCCCCCATTATCAGCTTTCCCATCTCTAGGTCCGCAATGCGTCCTAGCATCCGCCTCATAAAATTGGCATCATCCCAGTTCGGGGCATATACGTTTACCAAAACCACCGTCTCCCCCTATAGTTTGCCACTCACCATCACGTATCTGTCCCCGTTATCCGCCACTATAGTCTTTGCCTCGAACATTACCCGCTTCCCCACTAATATAGCCACCCCCTGTTTTTCACATCTAGCCCCGAATGGAACACCTGCCCCACCCATCCTTTGCGTAGCCTAACCTGGTCTATCAGTTTCAGGTGCGTTTCCTGTAACATAACCACATCTGCCTTAAGTTTCTTAAGGTGTGCGAGTACCCGTGCCCTCTTTATCGGCCCGTTCAGCCCTCTCACGTTCCACGTGATCAGCTGAGTTGGGGGGCTTCCTACCCCCCCCCCCCCTTGTCGATTAGCCATCACCTTTTTCCAGCTCCTCACCCGGTTCCCACGCAGCTGTATCTCCCCCAGGCGGTGCCCCCCCGCCCATCCTCTCCCATACCAGCTCCCCCCTCTCCCCAGCAGCAGCAACCCAGTAATTCCCCCCTCCCACCCCCCCCCCCCCGCTAGATCCCCCGCTAGCGTAATTACTCCCCCCATGTTGCTCCCAGAAGTCAGCAAACTCTGGCTGACCTCGGCTTCCCCCGTGACCTCGGCTCGCACCGTGCGACGCCCCCTCCTTCCTGCTTCTCTATTCCCGCCATGATTATCATAGCGCGGGAACCAAGCCCGCGCTTCTCCCTTGGCCCCGCCCCCAATGGCCAACGCCCCATCTCCTCCACCTCCCCTCCTCCCCCCATCACCACCTGTGGGAGAGAGAAAAGTTACCACATCGCAGGATTAGTACATAAAACCCCTCTTTGCCCCCCACATTCGCCCCACCACTTTGTTCGAACGTTCTTTTTAATAACCCGCTCATCCCAGTTTTTCTTCCACAATAAAAGTCCACGCTTCATCCGCCGTCTCAAAGTAGTGGTGCCTCCCTCGATATGTGACCCACAGTCTTGCCGGTTGCAGCATTCCAAATTTTATCTTCTTTTTATGAAGCACCGCCTTGGCCCGATTAAAGCTCGCCCTCCTTCTCGCCACCTCCGCACTCCAGTCTTCATAAACGCGGATCACCGCGTTCTCCCATTTACTGCTCCGAGTTTTCTTCGCCCATCTAAGGACCATTTCTCTATCCTTAAACCGGAGGAATCTCACCACTATGGCTCTGGAAATTTCTCCTGCTCTCGGTCCTCGCGCCATCACTCGGTATGCTCCCTCCACCTCCAACGGACCCGCCGGGGCCTCCGCTCCCATTAACGAGTGCAGCATCGTGCTCACATATGCCCCGACGTCCGCTCCCTCCACACCTTCAGGAAGACCAAGAATCCTCAGGTTGTTCCTCCTTGCGTTGTTTTCCAGTGCCTCCAACCTTTCCACACATCGTTTCTGATGGGCCTCCTGCGTCTCCGTCTTCACCACCAGGCCCTGTATATCGTCCTCATTCTCGGCTGCCTTTGCCTTCACGACCCGAAGCTCCCGCTCCTGGGTCTTTTGTTCCTCCTTTTGCCCTTCGATCGCCTGTAGTATCGGGGCCAACAGCTCTTTCTTCATTTCCTTTTTGATCTCTTCCACACAGCATTTCAAGAACTCTTGTTGTTCAGGGCCCCATGTTAAACTGCCACCTTCCGACGCCATCTTGGTTTTTGCTCGCCTTCCTTGCCGCTGTTCTAAAGGATCCATTGCAATCTGGCCACTCTCTCCTCCTTTTTCCATCCGTATCCAGGGGGGATTCCCTTCTGGTTTACCGCACAGTGTTTTTAGCCGTCAAAATTGCCGTTGGGGCTCCTATCAAGAGCCCAAAAGTCCGTTTCACAGGGAGCTGCCGAAACGTGCGACTCAGCTGGTCATCGCCGCACCGGGAAGTCCAATTCTTCCAGTTTTTAAGGAAACTGAAACTGAGATTGGAAACCAAAACTCTTGGGGAGATTGAAGCTGGTTGAAACCGTATGAAAAGGACACAGAGCCATCAGAGCTTAGCTGATGATTCCAGTGCTTGGGATTCTTTGTCAGGAAGACAGAGGATGCGATTTAACGGAAATGAAACAGAGTCCTATGTTGGCCGCGTTTAGCCAGGTGTTTCCCGGCGCTTGCAGCGTCAAGAACGACCCCGCTATTAAATGGGCCTCTGCTTCATTTCGGGACCCCAGTGAGGAACTCCCCTCCAAGGCTGCACTTCGTCCCATTTCCTGCACTAACGAGCGCCACTCGCCAGTGCAGGAACAAAATGGTGCCCCGATCTCTGAACTCTCCACTGCGGCCTCTAGACCCCCCCCCCCCCCGCCATCCCCAACGCCCATATGTAGCACTGAGATGGTCCTCGAGCCCCCGTATCCCACCTCATAAGGGCAGGGCACGCCTGGGCCTGATCCTCGGTGCAACCCGAGCACTGCTAACCTGGCACCCTGGAAGTGCCAGGGTGGCAGGGCCATGGTGCCCAAGTGGCATGGAGGGTGTCGGGGTACCACCCTGCCCAGAGCAGAACTATCAGGCGCCCCCAATTGCCTGGGAGAACCCATTCAATGTCCAATTTATAACTTATCATCAACTGTAATTTGCCTGTTAATTCATGTTTTACCTGTGTTGATCCTGTGTTTTAGAGTTTAGATGGATACCCAAGATAGTATTCAGTGTTTACTTTGTTCGACTCTTGTATAATAAAAATTATTTTGTTTACTCTGTGGAATCTTGTGGCTTCATTCTTTTGAGTAAATAATTGGGAATAATTTTTTTTTAAAGTTACAGGTCTCGACCGAGATCGTAGCGTTGGGTGGCATTTTCAGCACCCCCACCCATGTACACACCCTGCGGGTGTGTTTTGCCACAGCGGAAGTGGCCTACCATTGGCTGGCAGCAGGACCTTCCAGTCCCGCGCTGTCAATGGGTTTTCCCTTTGTTCTCACCCTTCGTTACCAGGGAACCCACAGCGGGATTCGGCATCAGCGGGACCAGAAGACCCGCTGGTGGGAACAGCCGGACATTCCTGCCCATAGAGTGCAGAAATGAAATGGATCAGAATTCTGGACACTATCTAACAATAACACTCTTTCAATATAAGGGAAATGAGTGCAGACGAATGCTGACTGGATCAAGGCTAATGTCACTGTGATGGAACCCATCTTTGAAGCCAAGTAATCCACTTTCATTAATTACAAGAGAGATTGGTGCAAGGAAACTGAATGCATTAACATCCACTCAAAATAAATTCCAATGGACTGCCAGATGGCACGCCAACGATTACTGACTACAATTTTGTCAGAATATCCAGATGTCCTTCAACACAGGGAATGTAAGGGATATTATGAAGACGTCAAAAAGGCAACGGGGTCTATCAACAATTCATCACCCACTGCAGTAAACAATTGGAGGCACATGCGGAACACTACTTTGAGTTGTACTCTAGGGAGAATACTATTGCTGAGAAAGCTCTCGACCATTGGTGGACCTCATGTGGCCCATCAGGGTTCTGAGTGTAGCCCACGAGACATTCTGCTGACTCTTGCCCACGTGCAGAGTTGCCACATTCCGCTGGCTTCTGGTGGAGCTTAGAGCCCTTGCTGGATGGAATCCTTCGCACCAGGCGAACAAATGAAACACAAACCAAGAGATGTCAACTCTTCCATTGGCAAGCAGGATCATGAGGACCATGCGCACAGGACTAAGAGAAAACTTGCAGCTGGCCGATGATGTATGCAAGACAGCTGTGACTGACATGGAACTCGGCAGGCTGAACATGGAGAACCTTTCCCCACAGAACACAGGTTCTCCGAGAGCACATCACTGAAAGAAAAAACATTTTTCTTCCGTATTTCTTCCGACCGGTACAGCTGAAGTGATGCGCATATAAAGCAAAGGCATGTGATGTGAGGTGTGTACCTTGGCGGTGAGAGCCGTGCGCTCCATTTGTATCAAATTAAAGCATGAATATTTCTTTTGTTTTTACCATTTGAACTCGGTGACAGTTCTATTTATATATGAATGATTAAGCAGTTTCTATAACTCGTTCTGAAATATTTGGCATGCATCAGTTGTATTCAATCTTATTCACAGGGTCATGGTTAGTGAACATGCCAATTTCAATCCCACTGAGATGAAGGAGGGCCAATTCATGTGGTCCATTCACTAGCCTAGGTTGCCTATCACTGCTCTAGACACGATAGAAAGCCTGCCTGTCATAAACTCAACGTGTCGGAGTTGAGCAAAGCTATTGCCTCGCTTGCCATAGGCAAAGCTCCGAGTACAGATGCTACACCACCTGAACTCATCATGCAGAGGAGTCTGGCATTCCAGCAGCATCTGCGCAAACCTCACTGCCTCTGTTGGAGGGAGGGAGGGAGCAGTGCCTCAGAATATGTGGGATGCAAAGATTGTGACCATGTGCAAGAACAAATGTAACTGCAGTGATTACAAAAACTATCAAGGCATCGCCCTGCTGAGCACTTTCTTGTGTTGCCCTTGTCAGATTGCAGATCCTGGCAGAATGCATCATTCCCAAATCCCAGTGTGGTTTCAAAACTGGAAGATCAACAGTTGACATGATCTTCTCAGTCCAGCAGCTGCAAGAGAAATGCAGTGAATAAAGGAACCCACTATATATTGTCTTCATCAGTCTCATCAAGGTGTTCAACCATGTGAGCAGAAGGGGTCTATTAAAGCAGCTGGAGAAAACTGGCTGCCTGCTGAAGCTGCTCAACCGTGATCGCCTCTTTCCATGTCAACATGACGGATAAGGTCAGCTGTGACAGTGCAACAGCGGAAATCTTTGAGATCCGCAGTGAGGTCAAACAGAGTTGTGTTCTGGCACTGACACCCTGGTATATTCCTTTCTTTCCTGCTGTCATATGCCTTCATGTCATCTACAAAGAGGGTGCCTACTTACGTAGATACATAGAAGCAGGAGCAGAAGGAGGCCTTTTGGCCCTTCGAGCCTGCTCCACCATTCATAGATTATCATAGAATTTACAGTGCAGAAGGAGGCCATTCAGCCCATCGAGTCTGCACCAGCTCTTGGCAAGAGCACCCTACCCAAGGTCAACACCGCCACCCTATCCCCATAACCCAGTAACCCCATCCAACACTAAGGGCAATTTTGGACAATAAGGGCAATTTATCATGGCCAATCCACCTAACCCGCACATCTTTGGACTGTGGGAGGAAACCGGAGCACCCGGAGGAAACCCACGCACACACGGGGAGGATGTGCAGACTCCGCACAGACAGTGACCCAAGCTGGAATCGAACCTGGGACCCTGGAGCTGTGAAGCAATTGTGCTATCCACAAGGCTACCGTGCTGCCCCTTTCATCACGGTCATGGCGGATCATCCAACTCAATAGCCTAATCCTGCTTTCTCCCCATAGCCTTTGATCCCATTCTCCCCAAGGGCTATATCCAGTTGCCTCTTGAATATATTCAAAGTTTTAGCATCAACTACATCCTGTGGTAATGAATTCCACAGGCTCATCAGTCTTTGTGTGAATAAATGTCTCCTTATCTCTGTCCGAAATGGTTTACCCTGAATCCTCAGGCTGTGACCCCTGGTTCTGGACACACCCATCATTGGTAACATCTTCCCTGCATCTACCCTGTCTAGTCCTGTTAGAATTTTATAAGTCCCTATGAGATCCCTTCTCATTCTTCTGAACTCCAGCGAGAACAATCCCAACCTAGTCAATCTCTCCTCATATGATAATCCCGCCATCCCTGGAATCAGTCTGGTGAACCTTCGCTGCACTCCCTTGAGAGCAAGAACATCCTTCCTCAGAGAAGGAGACCAAAACAGCACGCAATACTCCAAATGTGGCCTCACCAAGGCCCTGTACAATTGTAGCAACACATCCCTGCTTCTATACACGAAACCTCTCGCAATGAAGGCCAACATACCATTAGCCTTCTTTACCGCCTGCTGCACCTGCATGCTTACCTTCAGCGAATGGTGCACAAGGACACCCAGGACCTGCTGCACACTCCCCTCTCCCAATTTACAGCCATTAAGGTAGTAATCTTCCTGCCTTCCTGTTTTTGCTTCCAAAATGAATAACCTCACACTTATCCAAATGATACTGCATCTGCCATTGATTTGCCCACTCGCCCAACCTGTCCAGATCTTGCTGTAGGATCCCTTCATCCTCGTCACAATTCACCCTCACACCTAATTTGGTATCATCTGCAAACTTTGAAATGTTACATTTTGTTCCCTCATCCAAATCATTGATATATATTGTGAATAGCTGGGGTCCCAGCACCGATCCCTGTGGTACCCCACTGGTTATTGCCTGCCAATTTGAAAAGGACCCATTAATCCCTACTGTTTGTTTCCTCGTTGCCAACCAATTTTCTATCCACCTCAATACATTTCCCCCAATCCCATGCGCTTTCATTTTGCACAATAATCTCTTATGCGCGACTTTGTCAAACGCCTTCTGAAAGACAAATATACCACATTGACTGGCTCCCCCTTGCCACTGTACCGGTTACCTCTTCAAAGAATTCCAGCAGATTTGTCAAGCATGATTTTCCCTTCATAAATCCATGCTATCTCTGACTGATCCTGCCACTGCTTTCTAAATGTTCAGCTACAAAGTCCTTGATAAGTGATTCAAGCATTTTCCCCACTACTGATGTTAGGCCTTTTGGTCTATAATTCCCTGCTTTCACTCTACCTCCCTTTTTGAATATCGGATTGACGTGAGCTACCCTCCAATCTGCAGGGACAGTTCCAGGGTCTATAGAACCCCGGAAGATGACCACCAATGCATCCACTATTTCCAGAGTCACTTCCTTAAGCACTCTGGGATGCAGATTCTCAGGCCCTGGGGATTTATCCGCCTTCAACCCCATCAGTTTTCCCAGCACCATTTCTCTACTAATACCAAAGCTATTCAACCTTGTTCACCTGCGATCCAAGATAAAGATATTGCAAATCCTCATCAGAGAGTCGCTCTATGCTGATGATGATGCACTAACATTCCATACTGAGGAACACCTACAGCGATAAACCTGTAAAGAGTCTGGTTTGACCATCACGTCAGGAAGACAAATGTCATGGTCCAAGATGTTACCACATTACCATCTAATAGCATTGACAATGTGATGCAGGACGTGGTTGTTACCTTCACATATCTATGCTGCACAATCACCAGCAATCTGTCACTTGAAGCAAAAATCAACATGCACTTTGCAAAAGCTGTAGCTGTTATGTCCAAGCTGTTTAAGAGTGTAGAACAATATCAGCCTGACTGAGAACAGCAAACTGTTCCACCAAGCTTGCGTCCTCTAAAATATTGAGACCTGGACAATATATGCGAAGCAGGAGAAAAGGCTGAACAGTTTCCCCCTTCATGGTCTCAGGTGTAACCTTGACATCTCTTGTGCACAATCTTCCTCGGAACACTAAGGAAATTCTGCATGTCCACATTGACTCTTACCAATTTTTACAAATGTACCATAGAAAGCATCCTATCTGGCTGTATCACAGCCTGGTATGGCAACTGCTCGGCCCAATACCGTAAGAAACTTCAGGGAGTCGTGAACACAGCCCAGTCCATCACACAAACTCGCCTCCCATCCATTGACTCTGTGTACACCTCCCGCTGTCTTGGAAAAGCGGGCAACATTATCAAAGACGCCTCCCACCTGGGTTATTCTGTCTTTCAGCTTCTTCTATCGGGGAGGAGTTACAAAACTCTTACTCGCATTAACAGGTTCAAAATCACCTTCTTCCCCGCTGTTACCCGACTCCAGAATGACCCTCTTATGGACTGAACTGATCTCTTCACACATCTTTTCTATTGAGTAGTACTACACTCTATATGCTCACCCGATACCTGTACCTACGTATTTACATTGTGTATTCATGTATGTCCTATGTTTTTTTTTCATGTATGGAACGATCTGCCTGGACTATACGCAGAACAATACTTTTCACTGTACCTCGGTACACGTGACAATTAATCAAATAAATAAATAAATAAAATCTTGGCAGGCCAAGGTCACCCCTCAAAGGTCCTGGAGCATGCTAATCCAATTAGCATATACTTATTGCTAAGTCAACATCTGCACTAGCTCAACGATGTTCATTGGGAAAGACCTTTGATACGGTGAATTGACCACGGGGTCATGATCACTGGGCATTCCCACATCCGCTACAAGAACAGCTGCAAGTGAGTTATGAAAATGATGGGCATTGACATTGACAACTGGAAGACAGTCACCGACGGCCATGGTCTCTGGAGACTGACTGTTTTGGAGGGGAATCGGAAGTGCGGAGCAGAAACGTTAAGATCCACTGCCTGAAAATGAAATGAAATGAAAATCGCTTATTGTCACAAGTAGGCTTCAAATGAAGTTACTGTGAAGGGCCCCTAGTCGCCACATTCCGGCGCCTGTTCGGGGAGGCTGGTACGGGAATTGAACCATGCTGCTGGCCTGCCTTGGTCTGTTTTAAAAGCCAGCTGTTTAGCCCAGTGTGCTAAACCAGCCCCTGGGAGTAGGGCCCAGAGAAAACAGGGGCCAGCAAATCCTGCACCTTCTCAGCCCAGTGTCTTCCTCTGCAGCAAAGACTGCCATGCCAGAGTGGGACTCCTGAACCACACCAGCATTTTCACTCATTTTGCAACCTCAGCTGAACATTCATTATCTGTTTTATTCTCAAGTCGTATTGCATTCAGCTCAAAAATGTTTCTCAGCGTGTCTGAGACATCCAGCATTTTTTCTTCGAGTTAGTGCTGATGTGTTGGGTGTTCTGGATCACAAACAGGTCACCAACACTGGAAGTGGTGCAACTCTATTTTATTATAAGGTTAACTATATTAACATACTTGAACTGTGGGTAAATGCAATACCAGCTTTAACTGTTGACCCTTGCCTAGTCCTAACCAGGTGATGCACTCAGCACATGGTGAATGTCTGTGTTGCAGGCTGTGAGCTCTGTGCTCCGAGCTGGCTGCTACTAGAATCAGCGGGAACTCTCCTGTCCCCTGTCTTTATAGTGCGTGTGCTCTCACTGGTGATCGGCTGTGGTGTTGTGTATGCTGATTGGTCCCACTGCATGTCCATCAGTGTGTGTGTGTGTCTGCACCATAATATACTGGTGTATATTATGACAAGTGCTTGTACTTCAGGGACAGATTTACAGTTTCTGATCTTTGTACGTTTAATTTTTGTTCGTGCTCTTTAACCACCTGGGACAGTGTGCAGTTAGGTGTGCATTGCAGAGGCAGCTGCAGTTGAGAAGGACTTTAAAAAAGAAACAATTCCCATCGCTTCTCGGCCTTTTGGCTAAGATCAAGTCTAGTATCAGCTCGGCCTTTCGGCTAAGATCTGGTATGTCTCTCTTGTGGGGCCGTGAATTGGATTGGATTTGAATTTGAATTGGTTTTTGGAGCAGGCAAGGAGCTGGATTAGGGGTTCGCCCCTGTCCACACTCTGAGCCCTGGCTTTGTAACCCAGATAAAGTAATTTTAAAAAAAGAACAATCCCGACTGCCTCGATTTGGCTCATGTTTTTTGAAATAGAAAAGTAGCAAATCTTTCCAGACTCGGTGTGCAGGAAATTACCTGACGTTGTGAAGCGAAAGGATAATGTTGGCTTATGTGACTTTTGCTAATGCAACTGGTAAATTATTTTTGTTATGCAGAGAAAAATGTGGAGCGGCAAGTCCTTCAGGAGCAGCTGAATCATCTCAAGGAAAGAAATCACGAATTAAATTTGACGGCAGAGCACCTCAATGCACACATGTTGGTAAGAAACAACTTGGCTGTACAACAGCCAGATGCAGGGACCTGAAGCTGCTCCTGAAAAACAGTGTTTATGAAGTAAAGGAACCCCTGCATTTCTGACTGCATGCTGCACACAACTTAAACAGCACCTCCCGCAGTGCCAACACTTGAAAGGGTGGACATCAGTAAATACGTAGAGCTACAAGTCCTCTGAAATGTTCTTTCAAAATCTCTTTGAATTAAATTATGTTAAACATTGTGGAGTGCTTTGGCAAACGATTTACATTTTGCTCAACTGATGCTTCCCAATTCCTCTCATTCCAGCAAAGGCACGAGGTCGCTGGTGTGAACATGAAAGATCTGCCCACAGTATATTTAGCAAAATGTCAACCATCATTTAGAATGGACGTTTACCATCATTCAGTTTATCGACACATCCCCCATTGATTTTATAAGGACTTTTCAGTCGACTACTTGCTTTGAATATTTATTGATGTTTGGTCCTTCAAGTGTAACACAGCAGGAGGTACCTTCTATGCTGCCTGCAGGAAGCAATTAAATGTAGGGCTAAGGATGTCTTTGTTAATTGTCAGTTTTAGGAGTAAGGAAGGCTCACTTAAAAAGTCCAGATCCTTTTCATAAATCATGCTTCAGACATTTCACCTGATTTGTAGTGGTTAAAACTAGACCAAATCCCAGTGATCATTTACATAGGAACAGGAGTAGGCCATTCAGCCCCTCAAACCTGTCCTGTCATTCAATGAGAGAGATCGTCATGATTTTCTTTACCATCTTCCGGTCCCATGTGCCCAGAAAGCTCAGCCTCGGGCGGCACAGTGGTTAGCACTGCTGCTTGTGGCACTGAGGACGCAGGTACGACCCCGGACCCGGATCACTGTCCGTGTGGAGTTTGCAAATTCTCCCCGTGTTTGAGTGGGTCTCACCCCGATAACTCAAAAGATGTGCAAGGTAGGTGGATTGGCCATGCTAAATTGCCCCTTAATCGGAAAAAATAAGAATTGGGTACTCTAAATTTATTTTAAAATAGAAAGCTCAGCCTCTACCCACCAAAGGGAACATCCTCACCAATCCTGCCAAGTTGTCCTTGGATCACTGAGCAAAGGGTGGTGGAGGGAGTGGGGAGGTGCAATCTGCCCACTGATTTTCAAACAAATAAATTGTTTTGGGGAGGATCTGCCTGCCGTGGGAACACCAGCTCTGCTTCCTCATAGTCATGTGTCTTGGATGGGGCAGGTGGAGGTTTTGCCCCTTACATGGCTGCCAAGAGAAGTTTCAGCGCCATAATGTACAAGCACTACGGTTTGAATGTTTGATGTTAAAACTAACACACTAGAAATACTACAGATCCATACGAGGGCTGGATTCTCAGTCACCTGTGGTGGTTTACAGGCACACTTTGAAAATAGTGGTCTGGGATGATGGGGCGGTCTTCAGACTATTCCCTGACACATTGCTATTTTCAAAAGCAGGGCTTGGAAGTTGAAGAGCTTGTTAACAGCTTGGCAGGCGACAGTATGGCATTTTCAAAGGTTAGAACAGCAAGAGCGAATGATCTGGGGCATGTTAAATGCACAGTTGTCAGGAGCACAGCAGGGAGCCACTATTTATTGTGGCTGCTAATTTAATATTCAGTCAAAGTCAGGTGCTCACATGCAATGGCACAACGTTTCCGTCACTTGAGCAGAGTGGACTAAGTACCTGACGAGTTTGGTCACTTGTCTGGACTGTGAGGCTGCTAGCTCTCTGCTCTCCTGTCTGCTGACAACAGCAAGCCCAGTCACAGCTGCTGTCTGCATTAAAAAATCCAGAGCCAGTTCCTGGCTCTGGGCAATGCCCGGCTCCACTAAATGGGGCCCAAATTGTCATCAGCCCAGGCCTTTGCACGGAAAAAAATCACGTCATGGTGATAATCCCAGATCGAATACCCGACCCCAGATTGAAAATCCAGCCCTTGGTCTTTACCTGTTGCTCGCTCCTTTTCCATGCACAGAGAGGCTGTTTGACTATGCGTTAGCATTAGGACCATTTATAAGCGGTCCGGTCCTCTCTCAAACAGTATGCCCAGGGGGCCATTATAGAGACTTATTGTCAGGTGATTGTTGTTTGGCTTTGGGTTCAGAGTCTAGATGGGTCTCTTTCGGGTTTGCCTGCTACTCTAAGAATGCTGCTATCAATAGTTATTTGTAAAAAAAACATTCTTGTTTATTTAACAGATCTATATCCATCTCAGTAACTCTGAATGAAAAGTTACACTTCTGCGACCCATCAGATCTCAGTCTCTTAGTCATGTGACATTGCATCATACTTAAATAATTACTGATGTAACTATCAGATTGCTTTGATGTTAACCCTTTACAGTTGTTTATAGAGGGATGTTTTAATTGTTTCTGCATTAACTGAAGCCTTCTCTATTATCAAGGAATGTTTAATAGCCAGTTGAAATGTTACTATAATCTACAAATTGTAGCAAGGATCGGGTGGCATGGTGGCGCAGTGGTTAGCATTGCTGCCTCATGGCGCTGAGCATCCGGGTTCGATCCCAGCCCTGGGCCATTGTCCGTGTGGAGTTTGCACATTCTCCCTGTGCTGCGTGGATCTCACCCCCGCGAACCCAAAGATGTGCAGGGTAGGTGGATTGGCAACGCTAAATTGCCTCTTGCATGAGTTGGAAAAAAAGAAAATTGGATACTTTAAATTAATTTTTTTTTAAAATTGTAGCAAGGATTAGCCACATAAATCATCATTCGGAAGGGTATCAGGAGCTCAGGGTTTGCACTTGGGAAAGTAAACAGAAAGAGTCTCTACAATCCTCAAGAGGGGAGCATCATAGCACTGTGCTAGCATGTAGGTAGATGGTGCTAAGATGGCAAGTTAAGGATCAGCCTATAATATAGCTTTTGATTTAAAATAGGTACTTATTGTTTAAAAAAACACAGTTCACCAAAACATGAATAATGTTCAGGCGTAAAGGGGAACACACAACTTTCTCCATCGTTTAGTTGCAACGTTTTTAATCATTCTGTTTCTAACTGTATCTTTCAGGAATCATACCAGGCATTTTTACAAAGAGCTTCTTGGGTTACAAGGGTGGCCTTATCCTGTTAGCTGCATGGAAACCTGAGGCTGGATTCTCCAATAATGGGGCTATGTCCCCACGCCAGCGTCAAAACGCTGGCAAATCACTCTGGACTTTCCTTATGAAAGTGCGGGGCCCCGCACTTCTGGTTGGGAGTCCGCGCATGTGCACATCGGCGGCCTGCAGTGACCGCCCGGTGAGACATGGCGGACTTGGACCACGGAACGGCACCAGAAAGGTAGGCTCTCCCGAGATCCCGTGGGAAGTGACGCCCGATTGAAACCCTGGCCATCCATGAGGCCCCCCCCCCCCCCAGGTGATCGATCCCCCCGCCCCCCACCAAGGCCGCCGCGGACTGAGTCCGCAGCCGCCACCAGCCGTTCCTGACGGCTGATAGGTGGTTAGAACCACGCCATCGGGAACTTGGCCAGTTTTCCTCGGAGAATCGCGGGCGGGTGCCTCTGTCAATGGCCCCCTACCCGCGCCGCATAGTTCGCGCACAGGAGACTCCCGAGCAATTCTCCGGGGAGAATCGCGGGAGCGGCGTCGGAGCGGATTTTGGCATAAACACCCATTCTCCACCCCCGCACCGATCGCAATTTCAGCTCGGAGAATCCAGACCATGGTTTTTGCTACAGCTGACCTGTAGATCTAGTTTAATCCATTCCATGCTCCTGTGTGTGACTTGAACGTTTTGCACACAGCCATCTCGTATCATAAGAACCTCCACAGTTTTAATTTGTCAACTAGTCCAATGAGGTTTTGTCTAATATTATCCAAGAAACCATACTTTTTCTGTGCTTAAGTAGCATGAATTAAATGTTTGAGAGTTTAGGGCAAAAGAGTTCATAAGAACATTAAAAATGTTTGGCAGGAGTGGCCAAAAGGCCTGTGGAGCCAGCTCTGCCATTCAGTATGATCATTGCTAACCTTCAGCTTTAACTCCACTTTCCTGCCCACTCCCAATATCTCTTGATTCCCTGAGAGACCAGGGGCGTCATTCTCCGACCCCCCGCCGGGTCGGAGAATGGCCGTTGGCCGCCGTGAATCCCGCCCCCGCCGAAGTCTCCGGTACCGGAGATTGGGCGGGGGCGGGAATCGGGCCGCGCCGGTTGGCGGGACCCCCCGCTCAATTCTCCGGCCTGGATGGGCCGAAGTCCCGCCCAGAAATTGCCTGTCCCGCCGGCGTAAATCAAAGCTGGTATTTACCGGCGGGACCAGGCGGCGTGGGCGGGCTCCGGGGTCCTGGGGGGGGGCGCGGGGCGATCTGACCCCGGGGGGTGCCCCCACGGTGGCCTGGCCCGCGATCGGGGCCCACCGATCCGCGGGCGTGCCTGTGCCGTGGGGGCACTCTTTCCCTTCCGCCTCCGCCACGGCCTCCACCATGGCGGAGGCGGAAGAGACTCTCCCCACTGCGCATGCGCGGGAAACTGTCAGCGGCCGCTGACGCTCCCGCGCATGCGCCGCATTTCCGCGCCAGCTGGCGGGGCAACAAACGCCATTTCCGCCAGCTGGCGGGGCGGAAATCCCTCCGGCGTCGGCCTAGCCCCTCAATGTTGGGGCTCGGCCCCCAAAGATGCGGAGCATTCCGCACCTTTGGGCCGGCGCGATGCCCGTCTGATTGGCGCCGTTTTTGGCGCCAGTCGGCGGACATCGCGCCGTTGGGGGAGAATTTCGCCCCAAAAGTCTGCCTATCTCAGCTCTAAATATCTTCAGTGATGGAACGTCCACCACCATGTGGGGTAGTGTGGTAGTCACCACTAACTGTATTAGATGTATATTAGATGTAGTACAGTAAGACTCCTGGACTAGAGGTACATGGGTAAATTCCTGCCTGCAGGCTCCGCCCAGTAGGCGGCGTATAAATGTGTGTGCTCGCCGGTGCTGCAGCCATTCTGGTAGCAGCTACAGGAGGCCACACATCTTTGCTCAATAAAACCTCTATTATTCACTACTCTCGTCTTTATAGTAATTGATCGTGCATCAATTTATTGACAAATATTTTTAAACGATGGAACTTCGCATCAAGCCTGATCGCCTACAGCTGAGCCCTCAAGAAGCCAACGCCACGTCCGTTTTTGACCACTGGCTAGCCTGCTTCGAAAGCTACCTCTGAACATCCGCTGAAGAACCCTCTGACCCACAGAAGCTCCAGATCCTTTATTCACGGGTGAGCCCTGACATTTTTCCTCTCATCCAGGATGCGCCCACTTACTCTGAAGCAATGGAGCTCCTGAAAGGACATTACGTTCGGCCGGTCAACAAACTGTACGCCAGGCACCTCCTGTCCACGAGACAGCAACATCCCGGTGAGTCCCTAGACGATTTCTGGCGTGCCCTGCACATCCTGGCGAGGAACTGTGACTGCCAGGCAGTTTCGGCAGTCGAGCATACAGAACTTTTAATTAGAGACGCTTTTGTTACGGGCATGGGGTCGGCGTACATCTGCCAGCCCGTTTTGGAGGGGGGTACGCTTGTTCTTGCGGGAACCACGCAGCTCGCAAACTTGTTAACAGTGGCCTCCCGTAGCGTCCAGCCGTACGCCCCCAACTGCACGGCACCCTCATGGGCATCGTGGGCCCCACCAGCTACCGATCACAGCCCACCGCAAGCCTGCGCCGCGCGGCAACCGGCCAACCCCGGGGGGCCCAAATGCTACTTCTGCGGGCAGAACAAACACCCCCGGCAGCGTTGCCCGGCGCGGAGCGCAATCTGCAACGGCTGCGGAAAGAAGGGACATTTTGCTGCTGTGTGCCAGGCATGGTCAGTCGCTGTTGTTTCCAGGCCCGGCGCTCCTACACCCCCCATGTGCGGCTCATGGGCACCGCCATCATCTTCTCCGCAGGCCACGTGCGGCCCGTGGGCACCGCCATCTTCGGCGCCATTTTGGACGGCGCCTCAGGACCCCTGCCCGTCAGGAAGCTTGTCTGGCCACTCATCGCCTGCCACCACCGCTGATCAGCCCGGGGCCTCCCAGAATCAGCCGCAGCTCGCCTCGATCACCCTTGACCAGTCCCGGCCCCACAACCTCGCAACCGCAACGACAAAGGTGAAAATCGATGGGCACAAGACTTCCTGCCTTTTTGACTCCAGGAGCACGGAAAGCTTCATCCATCCCACTATGGTAAGGCGCTGCTCCCTCACGGTACACCCCGTTAGCCAGAAAATCTCCCTGGCCTCCGGATCCCATTCCGTGGAAATCCAGGGGTACTGCATCGCAACCCTCACTGTCCAGGGCGTAGAGTTTAGCAACTTCCGGCTCTACGTCCTCCCCCACCTCTGCACTGCCCTGTTACTCGGCCTGGACTTCCAATGCCACCTCCAAAGCTTAACTTTATAATTCGGCGGACCCCTACACCACCCCCCCCCCCCCCCCCCCCCCCCCCCCACCGTATGCGGCCTTACGACCCTTAAGGACGATCCACCTTCCTTGTTTGCAAACCTCACCCCGGATTACAAACCCGTCGCCACCAGGAGCAGACGGTACAGTGCCCAGGACAGGACAGTCATTAGGTCGGAGGTCCAGCGGCTCCTGCGGGAAGGCATCATTGAGGCCAGCAACAGCCCCTGAAGAGCCCAAGTGGTAGTTGTAAAGACTGGGGAGAAACACAAGATGGTCATTGACTACAGTCAGACCATCAATCGGTACACGCAGCTTGATGCGTACCCCCTCCCACGCATATCTGATATGGTCAATCAGATTGCACAGTACCGGGTCTTTTCCACAGTGGACCTGAAGTCCGCCTACCACCAGCTCCCCATCCGCAAGGAGGACAGCCCATACACTGCGTTCGAAGCAGATGGCCGTCTCTATCACTTCCTTAGGGTTCCCTTCGGCGTCACTAACGGGGTCTCGCTCTTCCAACATGAGACGGATCGAATGGTTGACCGGTATGGACTGCGGGCCACCTTCCCGTACCTAGACAACATCACCATCTGCGGCCACGATCAGCAGGACCACGACGCTAACGTTCTCAAATTTCTCCACACCACCAAACTCCTTAATCTCACGTACAACAAGGAGAAGTGCGAGTTCCGCACCAACCGCTTAGCCATCCTTTATGTTGTGGAAAATGGAGTTCTAGGGCCCGACCCCAACGGCGTGCGCCCCCTCATGGAACTCCCCCTGCCCCAAGGCCCTGAAACGATGCCTGGGGTTCTTCTCCTATTGTGCCCAGTGGGTCCCTAAATATGCGGACAAGGCCCGCCCACTCATTCAGTCCACAGTCTTTCCCCTGACGGCTGAGGCCCGCCAGACCTTTAACCGCATCAAGACAGACATCACCAAGGCCACGATGCACGCGATCAATGAGTCCCTCCCCTTTCAGATCGAGAGCGATGCATCGGACGTAGCTCTGGCCGCCACCCTCAATCAGGCAGGCAGACCCATGGCATTCTTTTCCCGCAACCTCCATGCCTCTGAAATTCAGCACTCCTCTGTCGAAAGGAGGCCCAGGACATTGTGGAACCTGTGCGGCATTGGAGGCATTACCTGGCCGGCAGGCGATTCACTCTCCGCACTGACCAACGGTCAGTTGCCTTCATGTTCACTAATACACAGCGGGGCAAGATCAAAAACGATAAGATCTTGAGGTGGGGGATCGAGCTCTCCACCTATAATTACGAGATTTTGTATCGCCCTGAAAAGCTCAACGAGCCCCCCGATGTCCTATCCCGAGGTACATGTGCCAGCGCACAAGTGGACCGACTCCGGGCTCTACACGATGGCCTCTGTCATCCGGGGGTCACCCGGTTCTTCCACTTCATCAAGGCCCACAACTTGCCCTACTCCATTGAGGACTATCACCAGAGACTGCCAGGTCTGCGCGGAGTGCAAACCGCACTTCTACTGGCCAGATCGAATGCACCTAGTGAAGGCCTCCCGCCCCTTTGAGCGCCTCAGCATGGACTTCAAAGGGCCCCTCCCCTCCACCGACCGAAACACGTACTTTCTCAATGTGGTCGACGAGTACTCCCGGTTTCCCTTCGCATCCCATGCCCCAATATGACTTCAACCACGGTCATTAAAGCACTCCACAGCACCTTCGCCCTGTTCGGTTTCCCTGCTTACGTCCACAGCGATCGGGGATCCTCCTTTATGAGTGATGAGCTGCGTCAGTTCCTGCTCAGCAAGGGCATTGCCTCAAGCAGGATGACCAGCTACAACCCCTGGGGAAATGGACAGGTGGAGAGGGAGAACGAGACGGTCTGGAAGGCCGTCCTGCTGGTCCTACGGTCTAAGAATCTCCCGGTCTCCCGCTGGCAGGATGTCCTCCCCGATGCGCTCCACTCCATCTGATCACTCCTCTGCACTGCAACTAACTAAACCCCCAGGAACGTCTCCTTGCCTTCCCCAGGAAGTCCACCTCCGGGGTCTCGCTCCCAACATGGCTGGCAGTTCCTGGACCCGTCCTCCTTCGCAAACATGTGCGGACCCATAAGTCGGACCCGTTGGTCGAAAGAATCCAACTACTGCACGCGAACCCGCAGTACGCCTACGTGGCGCACCCCGCGGGCGCCAGGAAACAGTCTCCCTCCGGGACCTGGCACCCGCTGAATCCCCACCCACGGCCCACCGCCCGACACATCCCCCTCTGGTTACCCCTGCGCCACTCACCCTCCCCCCAGCGCACCTCACCGCAGCACCCGCCCCAGGAGGATCCGTCCTCCCACTGGTTCCACACGGGGGCGAGGACGACGAGGACAACACGCTCCCGGAGTCACCGGTGACCAAGTCGGCGCCCGCATCACCACCATGACCGAGGCGATCACAGCAGAGAATCAAGGCCCCCGACAGACTGCACTTGTAAATTTTTCCACCACCCCCACCGGAGTCTTTTTTTAACAGGGAGTGAATGTGGTAGTCACCACTAGCTGTATTAGATGTATATTAGATGTAGTACGGTAAGACTCCTGTACGAGAGGTACATGGGTAAATCACTGCCTGCTGGCTCCGCCCAGTAGGCGGCGTATAAATGTGTGCGCTCGCCGGTGCTGCTCCCATTCTGGAGGCCACACATCTTTGCTCAATAAAGCCTCAATTATTCACTACTCTTGTCTTTGTAGTAATTGATAGTGCATCAGGTAGAGGATTAAGAACAGTGCATCAGGTAGAGGATTAAGAACATTCAAAACAGTTCCACTGCAGTGGTTTAAAATAAATTTGGATTCTTCATCTCATGGTGAGTTCATTTGTCCATGTCAGTGCAAGAGTTAAATTTATGAGGCCTGATTTTCTGATCCCCCTTCCCCACCTTCCCATGCCCCTGCCAATTCAATGGATTTGGAAATCTGCCTGGAAGCTGTTCCGCCGACTCCCTGTCAAAGGTTCCCACCGTGGGTGTCAGTCGTCATTGAACGATGGTTGGGAGGATATTTGAAACTTAAGTCCATCCCCAAGGAATGCAATCAGTCATGAAATGATAGATTACACTCCTGCACATGCCGTGTTTAATTTGTTTTTTAATCAGGCCAATCTTCAGCTGTCCCCATGAGCAGCAGGAGGTTCTGCTGCTTGCAAGGCCTAAGGCCCTGCAGCAGCCATTTTCCTCCCCACTCCTCCCTTCTCCGGCAAAGATGGGGATCTCGCTGGAATGAAATCGCTTGAACCAGTCGGACTCTAGAAAAATTTCAGGATATTCACCAGCGTGGGTGGACCGGTGCACTGACTTGCCACCAGAATTCTGCCGATTTGCAGAATCCTAGCTATGACTATCAAGGTATTGAGAGAGGTTTGTATGTTTAAAAATATATATGTTGAATTTGTTTTGAGGTGCTGGTCTCGCGAGCCCCAGCTCCGTACTGCCCTCATAAACGTTTCCCAAAGAAGTACTGTCAGCCCTCCATAGGTTGTGAGGTGAAAATGTGCAAAACTGCTGCAGCTCGTCAATATTTATTTGCGAGTCCCACGTTGATACTGCTATTATTGATCCAAGAAGCCATGAAACTTCGCTGACCTCAATTCTTAAAAACCTACGGTGAATTGCCTCGACATATCATTGTTAAAAATGGCCACTGTACTGAGTTCTAATCAGTGGTTCTTATGATATTAAACACCAGTTCCTGTGGCATTTTGTCTCTGCAGGAGCTGAGAATGTGTAAACAGAGGTATGAAATGGAGCGGCAGCACCAGCAGGCTGCCCTCCGCCATCTGCGCAAGTGCCTTGACCTGACTCATCGTCTGCCTGCGTCATCGTACAGATGAATGGAGGAGCTTCACCCACTGGATCAAGGGTGAAAACCACAGCCAGGAAAAAAAATGTGCCCTGGTCACAAGATAAGTTGTTCCTTCCGAGCCGACTGATTCGTTTCCATTTATGTCGTCATCATTTGCTTCAAGCATCACCAGAATACAGCGTGGAAGTTCTCAAAACCAAACTTCTCCACTGACAGGAGGCTCCCATTGCCAAACAGCGCAGCTTCTGCATGCTTACCCTACACAGCCAAGCTAGACCAAAAGCTACATGGAGGACTTAAAATATAAAATTGGATGGTGACACTTTGAGGATCCTCAGGTCCTGGTAATTAATGCAGAAAATGCTACATTAAAGAAATTAATGTGTAAACCGAGTACCTTTCTAGAATTAATGGGAAATGTATTTTTGTTTTGTTTACAACTTGTACATCAGCTGCGGAAAGCATTTCTTGCAAGTTTGAACCAGAAGAGGAAGTTAGTTGAAAAGGCCTGCTGTAAAAAGAAACTGAACATGCAATATTTTTAAGCAAATGCTGATGGTTGACTATTCATTTATTTTCTGTGGCCCAAATAGGTTATAAGAGTAGAGATGACTGTCACCAGTGTGACATGAACACTTCACACATTTTTATCAGGTTCCCCCACCATAATATTAACAGAAGCGTCAACCTGTTTCAGGTCACTGCCTCTGTTAAAATGAGGAACGGGAAAATTTGATGCGAGCGTATTCAGCATTCAGAACATCCTTTCTACTCGCTACTTTCTTCAAAGTACATTTTTTAAATGCCACACATTGCCTAACATTTGGATCTGTGTATTGTTAATGTTTATATATATATTCACGGTGAATCCTTTTTGGTTTTGTATATTACAATATAGATTTACAGCATTATCCCGTGATTATAAAGTTAAATGTATATTTTGAAGTTCTGCAAGAGGTTTGTTTTTAATTCAGCTGTTGGCTACAAGAACGTACAGATTTGCATTGAAGTAAATCGATTGATGCAGTGCTAAGGACAAGATTTTGTAAAAGAATAGATCTGTTATTTTACTTTGCTGCTTAACTAATATAAATGCTGAGCAAAAAACTACCTTTTACTACACAGCACCACTTCTAATATTAGAAATTACTTGAAGTACATTTTCTATTTTTTTGTAATGAAGTTAATGAAAGCAGATTTCTTGTTCTCACACAGGTACATGAAACGGGCCTCACTTTGAGGTAAAATAGGGTTCTTAAAATGTCTTTATTCCCAGGCATCAAGATATTTTTAACAGAAACTATGTAAGATTTTTCAGTTGCCTACACAGGCAAAAGTTCAAGTGAATGGGGTTTGCATAACATTGTCTAAAATAAAGATTTTTAATTGAATAATGTTTAATAGTATGCATTAAGGGAATTGTTGTGTACAAATCTGATGCATTTTTCTGCTATGTAGTTTTTTTTTAAGAAAAGGGCCTCTGCACAATTACTTTTTTGCCGCTGTTCAGAACTATTTCTAAAAAAGAAGGTAACATTTAAAGTGTTTTAAGGAGGAATCCTTTGATTAAATTATTAGTGAAATCATTTGGAATTGTGAGTCTTCACCTAAAGTCCCCCAAATAAGTTGGTTTTCTTTCACTCAATAATTTCTGAGCATTAGCTAACTGAACGAACATCCTTCAGGCGAGGGTAGACAATTAGTTCTTTAACAAAGCCTAGCCTTCCTCCTGAGTAACAATTTTCAAACTGTATCAGGTATTTATTATTTGAAGTCATGATTTTTAAGTATTTATTCAGTTTGTCTGCTGTGACTAAAATAAGCATTCGTTAATAAAGTTTTGTACGCATCACACTTCTCCTTTATGTCAGTATGTTCCGTGTGATTGATATTTTTCCTTCAAATTGTAACCTTGAGAAGGTCTTGAGCATTGGGATAATTTCCAACACGCTCACATTGCATAATTCCCTCTTTAGGTGTACAATTTGCAGACAGCCACAGTGCACCACACCAGTTTTCTGTTATACATTTAAGAGGAGTTCAATGTGCCACATGCTGAAGATTTGAGGGGTGGGATTCTCCGAGTCTCCGCGCCAAAATCGCGTTTGGCGCGGGGGCGGAGAATGGGCGTCAAACCCGAGATCGGGTCCGACCCGCTCCCACGATTCTCCGATCCCCAGTGGAAGATCCTCCGGGAAATTCACGTCGCTGTGAAACAAATCTTTGCAATCACGCCAAATTCCACACTACCTGCTATTTAAACCACCAAGAATTCCCCCATTGTGTGAAAACATCTAATTTACATCTGTTATTTCCAATTCCAGAATTATTAGACCATTCATGGACAAAAAGGAAAACCAGGCAAAGTATTCCTGGTCCGAAAGTAAGATTAATTTAGGTAGCTATTGTTGGCCATGGCTCAAATGGTACACTTCCACCCCAGGCATTTGTGTCAGAAGGTTGTGAGTTGATCTGTCACTCTACATTTGGGCCTCTAATCTAGGGTTATACTTCAGTGGAGGACCAAGGGAGCACTTTTGGATGAAATGCTAAACTGAGGCCCTATCAGCTCTCTAAAGTGGACATTAAAGACCCGGTGGCGTGGGTTTCCTCCGGGTGCTCCGGTTTCCTCCCACAGTCCAAAGATGTTCAGGTTAGGTGGATTGGCCATGCTAAATTGCCCTTAGTGTCCAAAAAGTGTAGGTGGGGTTACTGGGCTATGGGGATGGAATAGTCTTAATTGGGGTGCTCTTTCCAAGGGCTGGTGCAGACTTTTTTTTTAATAAACATTTTATTGAAGTATTTTTGGTATAGTAACAACAACAAATAAACAATATACATGAAACCATGAACATAGTGCAAAAGCCTCTCGGACAGGTCCCACCCTTATTAACCCCCTACTCTAATTTAAACTACTCCCCCCCCCCCCCCCCCCAGTCTGCTGACTATTAATTTCCCGCAAAGAAGTCGATGAACGGTTGCCACCTCCGGGTGAACCCTAACAGTGACCCTCTCAAGGCAAACTTGATTTTCTCCAAACAGAGAAAGCTAGCCATGTCCGATAGCCAGGTCTCCGACTTCGGGGGCTTTGAGTCCCTCCAAGCTAATAGTATCCGTCTCCGGGCTACCAGGGAAGCAAAGGCCAGAACGTCTGTCTCTTTCTCCTCCTGGATTCCCGGGTCTTCTGACACCCTGAAAATCGCCACCTCTGGACTCAGCGCCACCTTTGTTTTTAAAACCGTGGACATAACGTCCACAAACCCCTGCCAAAATCCCCTAAGCTTTGGACATGTCCAAAACATGTGGACATGGTTCGCTGGTCCTCCCGCACATTTTGAGCACCTGTCCTCCACCCCAAAGAATCTGCTCATCCAGGCCACTGACATGTGAGCCCGGTGAACAACCTTAAATTGTATCAGGCTGAGCCTGGCACATGTTGCGGATGCGTTGGCTCTACTCAACGCGTCTGCCCATAGACCATCCTCTATCTCACCTCCCAGCTCCTCCTCCCACTTGCGCTTCAGCTCCTCGGTCTGCGTCTCCTCCAACCCTATAAGCTCCTTATAAATGTCTGAGACGCTCCCTTCTCCTACCCACCCTCTGGAAACTACCCTGTCCTGAATCCCCCTTAGCGGTAGGAGCTGGAAGTTTGACACCTGTTTACGAAGGAAGTCCCGCACCTGCAGATACCTGAATTTGTTTCCCCTCGCTAACCCAAACTTTTCCTCCAATGCCCTGATACTCTGAAAGCTCCCCTCTATGAACATATCCCCCATCCCCTCAATCCCCGCTCTCCGCCATAACAGGAACCCCCCCGTCCATACTCCACGGGGCAAACCGGTGATTATCACAGATTGGGGCCCAGACGGATGCACCCGCTGCTCCCACCTGCCGCCTCCATTGACCAAAACTCTCAGGGCGCCACCACCACTGGACTGGTGGAATACCGTGCCGGCGGGAACAGCAGAGGCGCAGTTACCAACGCCCCCAAGGCCAGTTCAGACTCGATGGGCCAAAGGGCCTCCTTCTGCACTGTAAATTCTATGATTGTATGATATGTGAAGAAGATCAGGGGAGCTCTTCCTGGTGTAATGGCCAATATTTATAATTCACCCAACATCACTAAAACAGATTACCTGATCTTTATCTCATTGCTGTTTGCCAGGACCTGGCTGTGCATGTTTTGGCTGCTGCATTTCCTGCTTGAGGATGTCCTGAGGTGATGAAAGGCACTTCAATGTGGCAAATGTAAATTCTTGCTTTTCTAAAAAAAAATATTTTTAAATCGGCACAGGTAAATCTTGGGTTTTTTTTCAGCGAGGAAGCTTTTGAATTGTAAACATCACGGGCGAAATTCTCCGTTATCGGCGGAAAGTCCGCCGATCGGCGCAAAAAACGGCGCAAATCCCACTTGCGTCACGTCATAAAAATGGGCCGATAGTCTCCGGCCCGAAATGGGCTAGCAGCGACGTGACGGGATCCGCGCTTGCGCAATGGTTCACGCCGTGAAGCGTCATATGCGCTGCACGGCGTGACGGCTCATAAGGCCGCGCTGCTCCCCCCCCACCCGACCGCAACACCCGACCGCAACACCCGACTGGATGGCTGGCCGTCGCTCAGCCCCGAGGTTCGAGTCACGCGATGTGGAGGCGCTCCTGGACGCGGTGGAGCAGAGGAGGGACGCCCTGTATCCCGGGCACGGCCGCAGAGTTGCCCCACGCCACAGCCGGCGTCTGTGGAGGGAAGTGGCAGAGGCCGTCACCGCTGTGGCCCTGACACCACGGACAGTACCACAAGAAGGTGAACGACCTCGTCAGAGCAGGCAGGGTGAGCCTCCCCCATATCCCCCCTCCCCATATCCCCCCTCCCCCATATCCCCCCTCCCCCATATCCCCCCCTCCCCATATCCCCCCCTCCCCCATATCCCCCCTCCCCCCATCCCCCCTCCCCCATATCCCCCCCTCCCCATATCCCCTCTCCCCCATATCCCCCCCTCCCCCATATCCCCCCCTCCCCCATATCCCCCCCTCCCCCATATCCCCCCTCCCCCATATCCGCCCTCCCCATATCCCCCCCTCCCCCATATCCCCCCTCCCCCATATCCCCCCTCCCCCATATCCCCCCTCCCCCATATCCCCCCTCCCCCATATCCCCAACTGAATCTAGCCCTAACCTTAACCTCTGCAATGCACGCGCAACCGATGGCGTGCATTCATATACCTGCCTAACACTGTTGCCTTTTACCCCTGCCACCCACCCCCCCCCCCACCCACAGGAGAAGCGCGCACACAACAATAGGGAGCATGTGAGGACTGGAGGAGGCCCCGCTGATGAGAGGCCACTGACCGTACACGAGGAAAGGGCCCTGGAACTGGCTGGCGGACCTGAGGACCGGGAGGTTGCTGATGCAGAGGTCGGGGGCGTATTAGCAAGTGAGCCACCGACAGCCCGTCCCCATATCCCCCCTCCCCTATATCCCCCTCCCCCGTATCACCTGATCACTGCCTGATGTCTAACCATGCATGCTTCATTGTGTATCGCAGGAACAAACGTCCAGGCACCCATCCCCGCAGGTGCAGACCGCCCGCAGGATGCCCCTCGGAGACCACGGGAGACGGAGAGACCCGGACCCTCCAGCATGCGACGCCCGCAGGATGCCCCTCGGAGACCACGGGAGACGGAGAGACCCGGACCCTCCAGCATGCGACGCCCGCAGGATGCCCCTCGGAGACCACGGGAGACGGAGAGACCCGGACCCTCCAGCATGCGACGCCCGCAGGATGCCCCTCGGAGACCACGGGAGACGGAGAGACCCGGACCCTCCAGCATGCGACGCCCGCAGGATGCCCCTCGGAGACCACGGGAGACGGAGAGACCCGGACCCTCCAGCATGCGACGCCCGCAGGATGCCCCTCGGAGACCACAGGAGACGGAGAGACCTGGAGCAACAGGGAGACGACACCCCCGTCATGTGCAGGAGCGACCACCCAACGATGAGGGGGGCAGCCACAGGCCCCCGTCACATCCGAGCCAGGACACCACTACCCAGGACACCACTACCCAGGACACCACTACCCAGGACACCACTACCCAGGACACCCCTACCCGGGACAGCACTACCGAGGACACCCCTACCCGGGACAGCACTACCCAGGAAGACGAAATACCGGACAGTGAGTCAGAGTGGATGGCTGGAGATGAACCCCCACCCCAAAGTGCCATGGACTCAGAGTGGGACGAAGAGCACGACACAACGCCACTGCTGTCACCAACACCCTCCACCATCGCAGAAACACTCACCACGGTTGGGCACTTTAGTGATGAGGCATCTGGTACACTCACTGGTGCGCACAACACAGCCGTCCCGGTACAGCAGGTGGAGGTAGGAGCAGCAGAGGAGCCGGGCGGTCGGAGGGCAGCCCAGCCCAAGCGAACATCTGCCGCCCAGATGGATCCCGGGTTCCTGCAGTTACCACACCCACACATAGATCCGATGCAACCACCGACCCGGAGACGAGCGAAGAGGGTGACGGGCGGCTTGCAGCGGCTGCGGTCGCAGGTGGAGGAGTCCACCCGCGTCCAGGAGCTGGGAGTGGTGCCGGTCATGCGTGCCACCCAGGCTGACACCGCACGAGTGGCGTCCGCGGTGGAGGCAATGGGTGCGACGGTGTCAGACATGGGGAACGGTTTGCGAGGCCTGGGGCCTTCCGTGCAGGGGGCGTCTGTGGCCCAGGAAATGGCTGCCCTCTCACAGGAGGCCATGAGCCAGTGCCAGCGCCAGATGGCAGAGGCGCTCAACGCCATAGCCCAGTCTCTGCAGGCCATGGCCCAGTCTCAGCAGGCCATTGCCCAGTCTCAGCAGGCCATGGCCCAGTCTCAGCAGGCCATCGCTGAGGGCATCGGCGCCAGTGGCCATGTGCGAGCCGGCGTCGCACTGTCACAGACAGGGTTTGCCAACCCCCTGGGCTCCATGGCTGCAAACCTGCAGACCCCTGTCGATACCAGCACGGGCCTCCAGGACTGGCAGCGCCAGATGTCGGGGCGTCGGATGGCCAGTCCGTTCGCATCCCCCACCCATGTAGAGGCCTGGGGGCCATCGGGCACCCCGAGGGAGGAGGAGGTGGTGTGGTCCATCCTGGCTCCCTCTGTAGGGGAGGTCCCGGTACACCGCGACACCTCGGACTCCCCCCCCCTTCCGTCCCAGGTGCATCGGGTGGGCAACGGGCAGGACAGGCTGGCAGCTCGCCATCCCAGTCGCCCGGGCCGCAGCCTGGCCCATCTAGGCCAGGACACCCCAGGAAACGGCCGCCAAAGGGATCCAGTGTCAGAGGGCAGGAATCACAGGAGTCTACCTCCAGTTCTGCTGTACCATCTGGGGAACCACGTCGACGTAGTCAAAGGGCCCGTAAGGCCAAACAATTAGACACTGAGTAAGTTGGCACGGGTGCAGGGCACAGATGAGTTTTAGGGGCTAGGGCACGTGCATGAACTCCTTTCGTTATTAAAGTCAATGTTACACCTACCGAAGCTGCCTTTGTGCTCTGTCCAAAGTGTGCGGGGGTGTCATGTACATTGAGCGCAAGTGTGTGTGTGAGGGGTGGTCTTACCTCAGCCCCAGGTGAGTCTGCCCCCTTCCCCCTGGGCCGCCATCAACGTCCCCCGGGCAGAGGACGGGACCGTGCGCTGCAGTGTCACAGCCGCATGCAGGGATGGTCCGGGCGGATGGTGGTACTGTGGCCATGGGTCAGACATAGTCCAACGATGTAGAGCCAGGAGCTCATCGCAGGGCGGGTTGTCATCATCCTCCATGGCCTGCGATAGACACGCGTCCACCCGCAACTGTGTGAGCCCGGCCCGTTGTGCCGCAGGTGGATCGGCAATGGGGGGGGGGGGGGGGGGGGGGGTGCATGCGGGTGGGGTGGGTGGGGTTGGGGAGGGGGGTGAGGGTGCTGGGTGGGTGGATGGGTGGGGGGGGGGTGGTCGGCTGTTGCCATGGTGTGCGGTCTGTGGCCATACTACCCGATTCCCACGCCCATCTAGTCAGTGAAGCGGGCGTCTATCAGTCTGTCCCGTGCCCGCTGGGCCAGCCGGTAACGGTGGACAGCCACCCGCCTGTGTCTACCCCGTCTACCCTGACCATTGCCCCCATCCCCCTCATCTGGGGAGGACTGCGCCTCTTCCTGCTGCTCCTCCACTCCGCCCTCCTCTGCCTGCGGCACATCGCCCCTCTGCTGGGCTATGTTGTGCAGGACGCAGCACACCACAATGATGCGGCCGACCCTATCTGACCGATACTGGAGGGCGCCCCCAGAGAGGTCCAGGCACCTGAAACGCATCTTCAGCACGCCAAAGCACCTCTCGATCACTCCCCTTGTCGCTACATGGGCATCATTGTAGCGGTTCTCCGCCTCATTGCGTGGCCTCTGTGTAGGCGTCATCAGCCACGATCGCAATGGGTAGCCCCTGTCGCCCAGCAACCAGCCCCTCAGCCGGGGATGGCGTCCCTCGTACATGCCGGGGATGGATGACCGCGACAACACGAATGAGTCGTGTACACTGCCTGGGTGACGGGCGCAGATGTGCAGGATCATCATGCGGTGGTCGCAGACCACCTGTACGTTCATTGAATAGGTCCCCTTCCTATTAGTGAACACGGCCCTGTTCTCTGCAGGTGGCCGCACGGCGACGTGCATCCCATCGATCGTGCCCTGGACCATGGGGAACCCGCAACGGCAGAGAAGCCCACGGCCCGGGCATCTTGGCTGGCCCGGTCCACGGGGAAGCGGATGTAGCGGTGCGCCATGGCATAAAGGGCATCTGTCACTGCCCGGATGCACCGATGCACCGATGTCTGCGATATGCCGGACAGGTCCCCACTCGGTGCCTGGAATGACCCCGTTGCATAAAAGTTCAGGGCCACCGTAACCTTGACGGACACGGGGAGAGGGTGTCCCCCGCCAGTGCCACGCGGTGACAGGTGTGCCAGCAGGTGGCAGATGTGTGCCACGGTTTCCCGGCTCATCCGGAGTCTCCTCCTGCATTCGCGGTCCGTGAGGTCCTGGTATGACTGCCGGGGCCGGTACACACGGGGCGCCCTCGGGTGCCTCCGTTGCCGTGGGGCCGCGACGTCCTCCTCCCCCTCCTCGTCCTGTCGGTCAGGTGTCCCTCCAGCCTGGGCGGCTGCCGCCTGCCCCTCTGCGGCAGCCTGCGCCGCCTCTCTGGCACGCTCCTCCTCCTCCTCCTCCTCCTCATCCAGGGCAACATAGACATGAGCGGCTGCCACCACGGCGGCCAACATCGCTGGATGGTCTGAAAACATGACGGCCTGGTAGGGGGGAGGGGAACGACGACATGTCATCATTGCCCATATCCCCTCCTCCCCCCAGCCAGGTGGCATGGACCGCATGGGTCCAACTGTTGGAGGCTGGCACCTGGCCAGGTGGACCAACTCATTTGCCCTCCCATCACCCACCCCGGCCGGACCCCCCCCCAACCTCCACCCCAGCACGGACCCCCCCCCAACCTCCACCCCAGCACGGACCCCCCCCCCCAACCTCCACCCCGGCACGGACCCCCCCCCAACCTCCACCCCAGCACGGACCCCCCCCCAACCTCCACCCCGGCACGGACCCCCTCCCCAACCTCCACCCCAGCACGGACCCCCCCCAACCCCCAACCTCCACCCCAGCACGGACCCCCCCCCAACTTCCACCCCGGCACGGACCCCCCCCCCCCAACCTCCACCCCGCCACGGACCCCCTCCCCAACCTCCACCCCAGCACGGACCCCCCCCCCCCAACCTCCACCCCGGCACGGACCCCCTCCCCAACCCCCAACCTCCACCCCAGCACGGAGCCCCCCCAACCCCCAACCTCCACCCCGGCACGGACCCCCCCCCCCCCAACCTCCACCCCGGCACGGACCCCCCCAACCCCCAACCTCCACCCCGGCACGGACCCCCTCCCGGCACTCCCCCGGAGCCCAGCCTACTCTAACCACCCCCCCCCCCCCCCCCCCGCCGCACACACACACAAGCCGAGACACACCTCTCCTCACGCAATCAGTCTGCGGCAACGCCATTTCCTGCCCAGAGCCAACCCCCCAGGCCGTCACTCACCTCCTCGCTGGTCGGCGTGAGCCTGGAGCACCGGGTCACGCCGATGAAAAGGAGGTTTGATTCACGTCGACGTGAACGGTCATCACGTCGACGGGACTTCGGCCCATCCGGAAGGGAGAATATCGGCAGGCCGAAAATCGGCTGCCTTGCGCAGACCCGTGACATTCTCCGCGGCAGCGGCGCCATTAACGCCCCGCCGACTTTTCTCCCTTCGGAGACTTCGGCGGGGGCGGGGGCGGGATTCACGGCGGCCAACGGCCATTCTCCGACCCGGCGGGGGGTCGGAGAATGACGCCCCACATGTGCCCTTTTTACACATAGGATTCCGGATTATTACAAAATGCATCACACGAATACTGTGATTAGATGGGCTTGATGGACCAAAGGTCTTCCCCTTTCCGAGATGGTTATTGTGAGGATTTAGAGAAATCACACTCAAATGTGAAAGTGAATGTGAAAATCCAGATCAGAACCATCCCGTATGCTTAAAGCAACACAGGATTCCTTCACCTGCTAACCCAGCGCGATGGTCCAGAATTTGGAAGAATCCGGTGAATGAGATATTTAACCAAAAACTCCAGCAAAGTAGATTGAAAATTGCCAATCCCATGTGTTTATTTATTTTTTGGTGGAGATTGTGGGGGAAGTTGGCTAAAACCACCTTCAGGCCAATTAAGGACAAACAGTAAATGGCAGCTTTGCCTAGTTGCCCACATCCTTCAGTGTCAAATAAAAATGGTTTATAAACACTCGGCCATCTCATGTGCCAAATTGAAATAAATAGAGACTGAGGAATAGACACCTTAGGGGCAGGAAGGGAAACATAGTGTAATAGATTTGAAAAATAATACACAATATATTTTAAAATACATCTACTGGGACTGACCAGACTCGTACTGAAAAGTCAAAGGCAGATTTCCAGTTTAACCACGAGGTGAAAATCATGCGATGGCAACATTTCTAGTGGCTTTTTTTCAATTGACATCAATGTCTGCAGTAATTTTCATGAATGCAGGAGCAGCGGGGCGGTGAGGGAAACATGCTGTATTTCCTGAAGGTGAGTGCAGTAAGCTGGTGGCAGGTTTAGACGAAAGGTGATAGAAAGAGACAAAGGGCGCAAATCTGAGCAGGCCGTTTAGATCACGGGAGAGGTGGAAATCGGGAAGCATGCCAGGCACCAATCGGTTTCTGATCTAACCAGCCCGCTCCCATTGGCGAGATCAGGATTGTGGCGTGGTGAGAAACCAATAATCACCAATTAAGGCCAATCTCCATCCCATTGACGTGAAGGACCCTTATCTAACGGCCTCCTGTGATCTAACCGGCTCCCCAGCAAGCGGCCACTCGGGCTCTATTTAGCACACCAATTTTAAAAACATGAAGCTAGCAAAATGGCTGCTATGGGGATCAGAGGAGATGAGTAGGTACCTTGGGGGGCCCTGCCCTGCACATGTATCCCCGGCCACAGCAGGGGACCCTGGGCCCAAGGGCACTGGGGTGGGGGGCAAGGGACTCAGCGCTCACGAGTCTGACATGCCACCACCCGGATCGTGTACACCAAGGGCAACTTCAGCTTCTGCCTTCTGACATGCCGAGCACCCCCAGCACAGAGTCCTGTTCATGGTAATATGTTGCAGGTCACTTTAACCCCCACTAACTATGGCCTGAAAGCTATCGCTAATTGGGAATTGGCAATGTTAATAATGTGAGCACCTCCGAGCTCTCAAGCGGATTCCCCTCGGTAGACGTGCCATGTCGCAGGTGGGTGCGACTGCTTAGCATCCTAATCAGACATTGCGGGATTAGAGGGTAATGGGGTGGAAGCCATAACTGATTGTCGGCCGCACACCGATCACCACACCTCAGGTGAGGGATACGGTTGAGACGGCGGGGCCTTCATGAATCCAACATAGGAGCGGATTCATGTGAATTCCTGAACTTAGATGAGCGATTGTGTGTCCCAGAAGACAGATGGCCAGC
The DNA here is from genome assembly GCF_047496885.1 of Scyliorhinus torazame. Classification (NCBI taxonomy): domain Eukaryota; kingdom Metazoa; phylum Chordata; class Chondrichthyes; order Carcharhiniformes; family Scyliorhinidae; genus Scyliorhinus; species Scyliorhinus torazame. The sequence continues at coordinate 286,485,168 of NC_092712.1, read as the reverse complement.
TGAATACTACAGCTCCCTACAAGATATCAGAGTGTGCACGGTTGATGAGGATTCAGAAGAGATCCAGGTGGAGAACGACGGTTCGGACGAGGAGATGGAGCAGCCAGCGAACATTAACAGTCTTCAAGAACGTACATGTGCTCAGTGGCGTGATGCAGGAGCATGACGAGCCTGTATTAAAGCATCTGCAAGATGTGAATGTTAAATGGACAGAGCATGAGAAGCCGAGGAGCTTCACTCTGAAGTTTAGGTTTGAGCTGCTTAAATTAATCTTTCTTTTTAGAAAATATTTTGTTGAGGCATTTCTAATTTTAACAATTTTCAAGGTCAAATTTCAACAAAAACAAAAACACAACAATATAACCAACAAACCCCCCGAGCACAAACCCCAGCCAACATGGCTTACACAAACATTGCCACCTCCCCCAGCTACCACTCCATTGGTTCTCCTGTCCTTACTCGTGTCTCCCCTCCCCCCCCCCCCCCCCCGCACTGCTGACAGCTTAATTTTTCTCAAAGAAGTTGATGAACGGCTGCCACCTCCAAGCAAATCCCTGTAACAAACCTCTCGAGGTGAGTTTAATTTTCTCAAGAAACTCCGCCATGTCGCCAACCCATAACCCGGCTTTGAGGGTTCCGAGTCCATCCATCCTCGTAGGATCCGAACCACCAGGGAGGCAAAGGCCGGGACATCGTCCTCTCTCACCCCCTGGGCTCCCGGGTATTGCGACACACCAAAGATCGCCACCTCTGGACTCGGCACTGCCCTCACTTGTAAGACCTCTGACATGACGTCAGCAAATCCCTGCCAGAAAGCCCTCAGCCTCGGACATGCCCAAAACATATGGACATGGTTCGCAGGATCCCCTGCACAGCGCCCACACCTATCCTCCACCTCCTCAAAGAACCTGCTCATCCGGGCCACAGTCATGAGTGCTCTGTGACCACCTTAAACTGTATCAGGCTGAGCCTGGCACACGACGAGGATGCATTAACTGTCCTCAGGGCCTCCCCTCATAACCCGGCCTCCAGCTCTCCACCCAGCTCTTCCCACTTTCTCTTCACCTCCCCTATTGAGGCTCCCTCCCACTCCATCAGCTCCTTAGAGATCTCTAAGACTACTCCTGTTCTCAACACCATCTTATCTTGCAGTCCCAGTGCGGCAGGTGCGGGAAGGTCGAAACCTGCCTCCGCACCAAATCCCGTACCTGCAGATACCGGAACCCATTCCCACCTGGCAACTCAAACTCTTCCTCCAGCTCCTCCAAGCTCGGGAAACCCTCATCAATAAAGAGATCCCCAAATCTGTCGATTCCTGCCTGCCCGCTGCCACCTCCGAAACCCCCATCCAACCCCCCCAGGGCAAAAGGGTGGTTATCACATATCGGTGCACACATCGACGCTCCCTCGAACCCCATGTGCTGCCTCCACTGTCCCCACACCCTCAGGGCCGCCACCACCACCAGGCTTGTGGAGTACCGAGCCGGCAAGAAGAGCAGAGGTGCCGTTAACAATGCCCCCAAACTCGTGTCCTTACATGATGCCGCCTCCACCCACTCCCACACCGACCCCTCCCCCACTACCCACTTCCTGACCATCGCAATATTCACTGCCCAATAGCAATTAATGAAATTCGAAAGAGCCAGCCGCCCCACCGCTCTCCCACCCCCCCATGCCCCCACTCCAGCAGCACCTTCTTCACCCGCGTGGTTTTACCCACCCAAACAAATCCCAAGTTACTGCATTCACTTACATTTTATTTTTTAATTTGTTTTTATTCAAAAGTTTTACAAACCACTACAGAAAGAAAGCAACAAAAACATAATAATAATAGTAAAGAAAAGCGAAAAGCGAATTAACAACTTAAAAAAACAAGGTGGGGTATCTGCCCGTTACCAGTGAAATCTATCCACCACCCATACCGCCCCCACCCCCCACCCCCTCTGGTTTGCTGCTGCTGCTGACCTCCACTTAACGTTCTGCGAGAAAGTCACGGAACGGTTGCCATCGCCTGGAGAACGCCAGCAAGCACCCTCTTAAGGCAAACTTTATCTTTTCCAAACTTAGAAACCCAGCCATGTCACTGACCCAAGTCTCCACACCTGGGGGTTTCGCTTCCCTCCACATTAACAAGAGCCGTCTCCGGGCTACCAAGGAGGCAAAGGCCAAGGCTACGGCCTCTTTCGACTCCTGCACTCCCGGGTCTTCTGACACCCCAAATATCGCTATCCCCCAGCTCGGCTTTGCCCGAGTGTCCAAGACCTTGGACATAGCCTTTGCAAAGCCTCTCCAAAATTCTGTAAGTGCTGGGCATGCCCAGAACATATGGACAGGGTTTGCTGGGCTCCGTGGGCACCTCACACACCTGTCCTCCACCCCAAAGAACTTGTTCATTCTCCCCGTGTCATATGTGCCCGGTGCACCACCTTAAACTGAATCAGGCTCAGCCTGGCACAAGATGAGGAGGAATTGACCCTGCCCAGGGCATCTACCCATAGGCCCTCATCCAGTTCCTCACCCAGCTCCTCCTGCCACTTGCCCTTCAGCTCTTCCACCAAAGCCTTCTTCGCCTCCTGCAGCTCCTGGTATATGTCCGATACCTTTCCGTCTCCTACCCCAGGGTGCCCGAGACCACCCTGTCCTGTATCCTCTGGGCCGGTAGCAGCGGAAATTCCCCCACCTGCTTCCTCACGAAAGCCCGGACCTGCAGGTACCTAAAGGTATTCCCTGGAGGCAACCCAAATTTCTCTTTTAACACCCTCAGGCTAGCAAACGTCCTGTCAATAAACAAGTCCCCCATCTTTTTAATACCCGCTCTGTGCCAGCTTAGGAACCCATCGTCTATTCTACCTGGAACGAACCTATGATTGTTTCGTATCGGGGTCCAGACTGAGGCCCCTACCTCCCCCCTGTGCCGTCTCCACTGGCCCCAGATCCTCAATGTCGCCATCACCGCCGGGCTCGTGGTGTACCGTGTTGGCGGGAGCAGCAGCGGTGCCATTATCAATGCCCCCAGGCTAGTATCCCTGCAAGATGCCGCCTCCAACCGTTTCCACGCCGCCCCCCTCCTGCATTCACTTTAATAAAGAACACCTTGGGGATAAAAATTGGGAGGCTCTGAAAAATAATCAAAAACCTTGAGAGGACCATCATTTTAACTGTCTGTAGCCTCCCCGCCAGTGACAACGGGAGCGTGTCCCACCTCCGAAAGTCCCCCCTCATCTGGTCTACCAACCGACCCAAATTGAGTTTTTGCAGCTGCTCCCACTCATGCGCCACCTGGATACCCAAATATCGAAAGCGCCCTCCCACCACCTTGAACGGCATCTCACCCAATCCCTTCTCCAGCCTCCTCACCTGGATCACAAAGACCTCACTCTTACCCATATTCAATTTGTATCCCGAGAATCAGCTGAATTCCTCTAATATCCCCATAATCCCTCCAATCCCCCCAGCGGGTCCGATATGTACAGAAGTAGATCGTCCGCGTAGAGCGTGGCCCTGTGCTCCACCCCCCCCACCCCCACCCCCACCCCCCACCCCCCCAGACCCTCGACATTCTCAATGCCAATACCAATGGCTCTATAGCAAGGCAAACAGCAGTGGGGAAAGTCTGGACCTCCAATCCACCTAGAAACCGCCTCATCCCCTCTTCCCCAGCTGGGGGTTCCGACTCGCACAATTTGCTATAAAACTCCCTAAACATCCCATTCACCCCCGCCGGGTCCAAGACCGTATTCCCACCTGTGTCCTTCACTTTCCCAATCTCTCTCGCCGCCTCCTGCTTCCTCAACTGGTGCACTAACATCCTGCTCGCTTTCTCCCCATACTCATATACCACCCCTCTCACCCTTCGCAACTGCCCTACCGCCTTACCCGTGGATTACAGCCCGAATTCCATTTGCAACCTCTGGCGTTCCTTTAACAGCCCTTCCTCCGGGGGCCTCTGCATATCTCCTGTCCACCTGCAGGATTTATTCCACTAGCTTTTCTATCTCCACCCGCTCCGCCTTTTCCCTGTGTGCCCGAATCGAAATGAACTCCCCCCTGGCCACTGCCTTCAGTGCCTCCCAAACCGTACCTGCCAACACCTCCCCCATATCATTAATCTCTACATTCCTCACCTGCTCACACACCTCTTCCTGTGCTAACAGTCCCACATCCTGCCTCCATTACGGGCGCTGAGCCCCCCCTTTGCTCACTCGCAAATCCACCCAGTGCAGGGCATGGTCCGACACCACTATTGCCGAATGCGCGACATCTACCTACCCTGGCAACAACGTCCTGTCCAGCACGAAGAAATCTCTTCGGGAGTACACCTTGTGCACATGGGAGTAAAACTGGAATTCTTTCACCCTCAGCCTCCCAAATCTCCACGGCTCCACCTGCTTATTGACCAAAATCGACACCCCCTTCGTTTTAAAGTCGAATCCCGAATGAAATACTTGCCCAACCCATCCCTTCCTCAGCCTAATCTGGTCCCCCACCTTCAGGTGCGTCTCTTGTAGCTTGGCCACATCCGCCTTCAATCGCTTTAAGTGTGCGAACACACGGGCCCTCTTGACTGGCCCATTCAATCTATGTGATCAGCCTGGTCGGGGGTAACCCTGCCCTGCCGCCCACCCCCCTCCCCGCCAATCAACCGTAGTCCCTCTTGGGCCAGCCTCCGGCCCGTGTCCCGTGTCGTGTTGGGTGTTCTGGTCTACAAACAGGTCAACACGGCTGGAGATGGTGTAACTCTATTTTATTAACAACTCAACTGTAATAACATACTGTAAGCTTGGGTACCAGCTTATCTGTGGACCCTGTCCTATCACTATCTAGGTGAGGTGTCATAGTCAATATTTTCGCTTCTGTAGTAGAAAAATTCAACACACTCGTTAAGACAGAATAACAAGCTTTATTTTTGAAAACAATTGCATGCAGTAATGGCTGAAACTTGAAGTCAGAGGGCAGTCAACAAAACTGCTCAGTCTGTCACAGGTTCCGTGCTTTTCATGGAGAATTAGCTCAATATTTATACATTAACTTTATCAAGGTTATGTGACAACAGTATGGTCAGGAGTTTGATCGGAAATACAAACGGAAGCAAAGACCAGACCATGTTTGGTCATATCACTCATACCATTATTTAGTCCTCGGAGGGAACATTGAAAGGTCAGAATAGACTTGTTTCTTCCTGAACTTATCTTTGTTTTAAATTCCTACGGCCCTGGGTTATGACGAGTTAGTTTTATCAGGAGTTGCCGAGGTCCGGTGTTTTGGAATGGCTCGACCTTCGCTGATCTTTTCAGACTTCAAGTTATGCAGAGTTGGCCTATGGCCATTCTAGTCTGAAAATGGTTAGGGCAGCATTCTTTACCTGGGCCTGGGGAGCTGGAATGAGTAGTTTCAGTCTTTCTGGTATTGTATCAAAACTTTTGACCAGTCTTCCCATTGACCAGTTTTCCCATCATGCCATTACTTAATTCGTATCATATCACAAGGCACTCAGCACATGGTGAATGTCTGAGAGGCAGGCTGTGAGCTCTATGCTCAGAGCTGGCTGCTGCTAGAATGAGCGGGAACTCTGGTGTCCCCTGTCTTTATAGTGCGTGTGCTCTCACTGGTGATTGGCTGCAATGTTGTGTAAGCTGGTTGGTCCTACTGTATGTCCATCAGTGTGTCAGTGTGTGTGTGATTGCACCATGATATGCTGATGCATATCATGACATCCCCCCTTTTCGCAAAGAATATGTACCTACATGAGAATAAATAAAGTGTAGTGAGTGTGTCTGATCATGTGTGTGCATTATTTACATCAATATGTACATGTGGCTATGCTATATACACGGGAAGGTGCCAGGTGCAGAGCAAAACTATGTTACACCAAGAACGAAACAAATGGGACTTCCGGGTGCGGCGATGACCAGCTGAGTTGCACGTTTCGGTACCTCCCGTTGGAACGGACTTTTGGGCTCTTATTAGGAGCCCCAACGGCAATTTTTAACGGCCAAAATCACTGTGCGGTGAAATAGAAAGGAATCCCCCCCCCCGGATATATATGGAAAAAGGAGAGGATAGCGGCCGGATTGCAGTGGATCCTTTGGAGCAGCGGCAAGGAAGGGAAGCTCGAAGCAAGATGGCGTCGGAAGGTGGCCGTTTGGTATGGGGCCCGGAGCAACAAGAGTTCCTGCGGCGCTGTGTGGAAGAGCTGAAGAAGGAGGTGTTGGCCCCGATGCTACAGGCGATTGAAGGGCTAAAGGAGGCGCAGAGGACCCAGGAGCTGGAGCTTCAGGTCGTGAAGGCAAAGGCTGCTGAAAATGAAGATGAAATACAGGGCCTGGTGGTGAAGACAGAGACGCACGAGGCACAGCACAAAAGGTGTGTGGAGAGGTTGGAAGCCCTGGAGAATAATTCGAGGAGGAAGAATTTAAGAGTCCTGGGTCTTCCCGAAGGCGCAGAGGGGGCGGACGTCGGGGCATATGTGAGTACGATGCTTCACTCGCTAATGGGATTGGAGGCCCCGACGGGCCCTTTGGAGGTGGAGGGAGCTTATCGAGTTCTGGCGCGAAGACCAAAGGCTGGAGAAATACCTCGAGCCATAGTGGTGAGGTTCCACCGCTTCAACGACAGAGAGATGGTCCTAAGATGGGCGAAGAAAACTCGGAGCTGTAGGTGGGAGAACGCGGTGATCCGCGTATACCAGGATTGGAGTGCGGAGGTGGCGAGAAGGAGGGCAAGTTTCAATCGGGCTAATGCGGTGCTTCACAAAAAGAAGGTTAAATTTGGAATGTTGCAACCGGCGAGATTGTGGGTCACACACCAAGGGAAGCACCACTACTTTGAGACGGCAGAAGAGGCGTGGACATTCATTGTGGACGAGAAGCTGGAATAATCTGGCGAGAGAAAGAGCTTCTGGGATAAAGTGGTGGGGTGATTATGTGGGGCGAGGAAGGGGAAGGGAAGGGGGGGGATGATTTTTCAATTTGTTAATTTTTCAATCCTGTAACTTTTCTCTCTTCCCCTCGTTGGGGGGGGGGGGGGAGTATGAGGAACTGTGGGCGCCGGTGGGAAGGAAAGGGGAAGCGGAAGGGAACTGCGCCATTAGGGGCGGGGCCGAGTGGGAAACGCGGGAGTTGCTCCCGCGCTATGGTAATTATGGCGGGAACAGGGGCGCAGGAAGGAGGGGGCCTCGCACAGTGAGGGGCCGAGGGCAAACGGGGAAGCCGAGGTCAGCCAGAGTTCGCTGACTTCTGGGAGCAACATGGGGGGTGTAATTACGCTACAGGGGGATATAGCGGAGGGGGGGGGGAGGGAGTTAACTGGGTTGCTGCTGCTAAGGGGAAGGGGGAGCTGTTATGGGGCGGGGTGGTCGAGACGGGAGGGCACCGTCGGTGGGATATACGGGTACGTGGGAACCGGGTAAGGAGCTGGGTTAAAAAAGGGGGTGGCTAGTCGACAAGGTGGGGGGGTAAAGAGCCCACCAACCCGGCTGATCACGTGGAACGTGAGAGAGCTGAATGGGCCAATTAAAAGGGCATGGGTACTCGCACACCTAAAGAAATTAAAGGCAGATGTGGTTATGTTGCAGGAGACGCACCTGAAACGGACAGACCAGGTTAGACTACGTAAAGGATTGGTGGGACAGGTGTTTCATTCAGGTTTAGATGCGAAGCATAGGGGGGTGGCTATTTTGGTGGGGAAACGGGTACTGTTTGAGGCAAAGACCATAGCGGCGGACAGTGGGGGTAGATCCGTGATGGTGAGTGGCAGATTGCAAGGGGAGGCGGTGGTTCTGGTGAACATATACGCCCCGAACTGGGATGATGCAAACTTCATGAGGCGTATGTTGGGGCGTATCCCAGACCTGGAGGCGGGAAAGTTGGTAATGGGGGGAGACTTCAATACAGTGCTTGATCCAGGGCTGGACCGGTTGAGGTCCAGGACCGGGAGGAGGCCGGCAGCGGCCAAGGTGCTTAAGGACTTCATGGAGCAGATGGGAGGAGTAGACCCCTGGAGATTTATTAGGCCTAGGAGTAAGGAGTTCTCATTTTTCTCCCATGTTCACAAGGTATATTCACGGATAGACTTTTTTGTCCTGGGAAGGGCACTGATCCCGAAGGTGACAGGGACGGAATATACGGCCATAGCCATCTCGGACCACGCTCCACATTGGGTAGATCTGGAGGCAGGAACGGAAAAAGAACAGCACCCACTCTGGAGAATGGATATGGGCTTATTGGCGGATGAGGGGGTATGTCTAAGGGTGAGGGGGTGTATCGAAAGGTACTTGGAGCTTAATGACAACAGAGAGGTTCAGGTGGGAGTGGTCTGGGAGGCGTTGAAGGCGGTGGTCAGAGGGGAACTAATATCCATAAGGGCACATAAAGGGAAGCAAGAGAGTAAAGAAAGGGAGCGATTGTTGAGAGAACTTCTGAGGATGGACAGGCAATATGCAGAGGCACCGGAGGAGGGACTGTACAGGGAAAGACAAAGGCTACATGTGGAATTTGACCTGCTGACCATGGGTAAGGCAGAGGCACAGTGGAGGAGGGCACAGGGTGTACAGTATGAGTATGGAGAGAAGGCGAGCCGGCTACTGGCCCAACAATTGAGGAAGAGGGGAGCAGCGAGGGAGATAGGTGGGGTGAGAGATGAGGAGGGAGAGATGGAACGGGGAGCAGAGAGAGTGAATAGGGTGTTCAAGGCATTCTATGAGAGGTTGTATAAGGCTCAGCCCCCGGAAGGGAAGGAGGGAATGATGCATTTCCTGGATCAGCTGGAATTCCCGAAGGTGGAGGAGCAGGAGAGGGCGGGACTGGGAGCACAGATTGAGGTGGAGGAGGTGATAAAGGGGATTGGGAGCATGCAGGCGGGGAAGGCCCAGGGACCGGATGGGTTCCCGGTGGAATTTTATAGGAAATATATGGACCTACTGGCCCCGCTTTTGACGAGAACCTTTAATGAGGCCAGGGAAAGGGGGAAGCTGCCCCCGACTATGTCGGAGGCGACGATATCGTTACTTTTGAAGAAGGAAAAAGACCCGCTGCAGTGTGGGTCCTACAGGCCCATTTCCCTTTTGAACGTAGATGCTAAGCTCCTGGCCAAGGTGATGGTGACGAGGATAGAGGATTGTGTCCCGGGGGTGGTCCACGAGGATCAAACTGGGTTCGTTAAGGGGAGACAGCTGAACACGAACATACGGAGGCTGCTAGGGGTGAGGATGATGCCCCCTCCAGAGGGGGAGGCGGAGATAGTGGTGGCGATGGACGCCGAGAAAGCATTTGACAGAGTGGAGTGGGACTACCTGTGGGAAGTGTTGAGGAGATTTGGTTTTGGAGAAGGGTTTATTGGATGGGTACAGCTGCTATATAGGGTCCCGGTGGCAAGTGTGATCACGAACAGGCAGAGGTCTGACTACTTCCGGCTTTATAGAGGGACGAGGCAGGGGTGCCCCCTGTCTCCGTTACTGTTTGCATTGGCAATTGAGCCCCTGGCCATAGCATTGAGGGGCTCCAGAAAGTGGCGGGGGGAGTACTCAGGGGAGGAGAAGAACACCGGGTATCATTGTATGCAGATGATTTATTGCTGTATGTGGCGGACCCAGTGGAGGGGATGCCTGAGATAATGCAGACACTCAGGGAGTTTGGGGAATTCTCAGGGTACAAATTGAATATGGGGAAGAGTGAGTTGTTTGTGGTGCATCCGGGGGGAGCAGAGTAGGGGAATAGATGATTTACCGCTGAGGAAGGTAACAAGAGATTTCCGGTACTTAGGGATTCAGATAGCCAGGAGTTGGGGAACCTTACATAGGCTAAATCTAACACGATTGGTGGAACAGATGGAGGAGGATTTTAAGAGATGGGACATGGTGCCCCTGTCACTAGTGGGTAGGGTGCAGGCGGTCAAAATGGTAGCCCTCCTGAGATTCCTTTTTGTGTTTCAGTGCCTCCCGGTGATGGTAACGAAGGCTTTTTTCAAGAAAATCGAGAAAAGTGTCATGAGTTTTGTGTGGGCCGGGAAGACCCCGAGAGTGAGGAGGGGGTTTTTGCAGCGTAGCAGGGATAGGGGGGGACTGGCACTACCGAGCTTAAGTGAGTACTATTGGGCCGCCAATATCTCAATGGTGTGTAAGTGGATGGGAGAAGGGGAGGGAGCGGCGTGGAAGAGATTGGAGATGGCGTCCTGTAAAGGAACCAGCCTACAAGCACTGCCGACGGAGCCGTTGCCGTTCTCCTCGAAGAAATACACCACAAGTCCAGTGGTGGTGGCAACACTGAAAATTTGGGGGCAGTGGAGACGGCATAGGGGAATGACGGGAGCCTCGGTGCGGTCCCCGATAAGAAATAATCATAGGTTTGTCCCAGGGAGAATAGATGGGGGATTTAGAGCATGGCAGAGAGCTGGGATTGTGCAACTGAGGGATCTGTTCTTAGAAGGGACGTTTGCGAGTCTGGGAGCGCTGACGGAAAAATATGGGTTGCCCCAAGGGAATGCATTTCGGTACATGCAACTGAGGGCTTTTGCGAGGCAACAGAGGAGGGAATTCCCGCAGCTCCCGACGCAGGAGATTCAGGATAGAGTGATCTCAGGTACATGGGTGGGGGATGGTAGGGTGTCGGATATATACAGGGAAATGAGAGACAAGGGGGAGATCATGGTGGATGAGCTGAAGGGAAAATGGGAAGAAGAGCTGGGGGAAGAGATCGAAGAGGGGCTGTGGGCAGATGCCCTACGTAGGGTAAACTCTTTGTTCTCGTGCGCCAGGCTTAGCCTGATACAATTCAAGGTTTTGCACAGGGCGCATACGACCGGAGCAAGGCTCAATAAATTTTTCGGGGTAGAGGATAGATGTGGGAGATGCTCGAGGAGCCCAGCAAACCACACCCACATGTTTTGGTCATGCCCGGCACTACAGGGGTTCTGGGTGCGGGTGGCAAAGGCGCTTTTGAAGGTGGTGGGGGTCCGGGTCGAGCCAAGCTGGGCGTTGGCTATATTTGGGGTTGCAGAAGAGCCGGGAGTGCAGGAGGCGAGAGAGGCTGATGTTTTGGCCTTTGCATCTCTAGTAGCCCGGCGAAGGATATTGATTATGTGGAAGGAAGCCAAACCCCCGGGCGTGGAGACCTGGATAAACGACATGGCAGGGTTTATAAAACTAGAACGGATAAAGTTCACACTAAGGGGTTCGGCTCAAGGGTTCACCAGGCGGTGGCGACCGTTCATTAACTACCTCGCAGAACGATAAAGGAAATGGGAAGGTAACAGCAGCAACCCAGGGGGGGGGGAGGGGGGGGGGGGGTCCTCAGGGGTGTTTTTGTATAGATATTTGTACTTGGTTATGTATATTGGATTGCTTGATTTTATTATTTGGGAGAGCTATTATTTTTGTTATGGCAGTTGCCATTTAGTTTATATATTATTTATTTATTTGTTAAAAATGGTCACTGTTATTTATATTGTTTTATTGTTGTAAAAAGGGAAAAACCTTTGTACTGTTTTGTTTGGCCGAAAAATTTGAATAAAATATATTTTTTTAAAAAGAACGAAACAAATGCTATTAACAAACGATGAAAAACTCTTAAACAGTACGGCAGAACAAGTCAGTGAGTCCAATAGTGCAAGGTTTATAAATCAAGACTTTGGGGTGGGCGACGAATTCTGGTTGACCGTCTCAAGGGTGGTTCAGGATCCACCGGCTGAGGAATGGGCCGGGCCACGGCAGAGTGAGGAGGAGGCAGGGTATCCGGAAGCTCAACAAAGTCCATGTCAGGGACAACAGGAGGGTGTGGCACCTGTCCAGAATTTCATAGCGAGCGTGGAACCAGACGAAGGGCCGATTGCGGCGGCGAATGGAGCCATCAGGCAAACGAACCAGAAACGAGCGGGGAGCCACCTGTCTAAGAACCTCAGCGGTTGCCAACCAGCCACCCTTCAGAAGATGTATGCGGACACGATCTCCAGGCACCAGGGCAGGAAGATCAGTCACCCGAGCATCATGAGCCGCCTTGTGTTGCTCACGCTCTTGTTGCATCCGCCGAAGTACCGGAGCATGGTCGAGGTCTGGGACGTGAATGGATGGCACAGTGGTCCTGAGGGTGCGACCCATAAGCAGTTGGGCCGACGATAGGCCTGTGGACAGTGGGGCCGAGCGATAGGCCAGCAAGGCGAGGCAGAAGTCAGATCCTGCATCAGCAGCCTTGCAGAGGAGCCTTTTTCCAATGTGGACGCCCTTCTCTGCTTTGCCATTTGACTGAGGGTGCAGGGGTCTGGACGTCACATGTGCAAAGTTGTATGCACTAGCGAAGGAAGACCATTCCTGACTCGCGAAGCAGGGGCCATTGTCTGACATCACGGTGAGCGGAATGCCGTGGCGAGCAAAGGTCTCCTTACAGGCCCGGATAACAGCCGATGACGTGGTGCCGTGCAGGCGTATGACCTCAAGATAGCTGGAAAAGTAGTCGATGATGATGATGTAGTCCCTGCCGAGCACATGGAACAGATCCACGCCCACCTTCAACCAGGGGGACGTGACCAACTCATGGGGCTGAAGGGTCTCATGGGGTTGCGCCGGCTGGAACCGCTGACAGGTGGGGCAATTGAGCACAGTGTTGGCAATGTCCTCATTTATTTCCGGCCAGTATACAGCCTCTCGGGCCCTCCGTCGGCACTTCTCAACGCCGAGATGGCCTTCGTGCAGCTGTTCTAAGACAAGCCGGTGCATGCTGTGTGGGATCACAATGCGGTCCAGCTTCAGGACAACACCATCCACGACTGCCAAGTCGTCCCGAATGTTGTAAAACTGTGGGCATTATCCCTTGAGCCACCCGTCCGTCATGTGGCGCATCACACGTTGCAGAAGGGGGTCAGCCGTAGTCTCACGGCGAATGAGGGCAAGGCGTTCGTCAGTGGCCAGCAGATTGGCAGAAGTGAAGGCTACATGTGCGTCGACTTGGCCAACGAACCCCTCTGGGTTGGACGGAGTGTCGACTGCCCTGGACAGAGCGTCTGCTATGATCAGGTCCTTACCCGGGGTGTATACAAGTTGGAAGTCGTACCTCCGGAGTTTGAGCAAGATGCACTGGAGGCGAGGGATCATGTCATTAAGGTCCTTTTGGATGATGCCAACCAGCGGGCGATGGTCGGTCTCCACAGTGAACTGGGGAAGGCCATACACATAGTCGTGGAACTTGTCAACGCCAGTCAACAGGCCTAGGCACTCGTTCTCAATTTGCGCATAGTGCTGCTCTGTGGGGGTCATGGCACGTGACGCATAGGCGACAGGGGCCCATGATGAGGCATCATCTCGTTGCAGGAGGACGGCCCCAATGCCGGAATGACTGGCGTCAGTCGAGATCTTCGTCTCCCGTGCAGGATCGAAGAACGCCAGTACCGGGGCGGTGGTGAGCTTGACCTTGAGCTCCTCCCATTCACGCTGGTAGGTGGGAAGCCACTGGAATTCAGTTGTGTTCCTGGCAAGGTGCCAGAGAGCTGTGGTGTGGGAAGTGAAGTTAGGGATGCTGGGACCCGGACTTCCGGGTGCGGCGATGACCAGCTGAGTCGCACGTTTCGGCAGCTCCCGATGAAACGGACTTTTGGGCTCTTGATAGGAGCCCCAACGGCAATTTTGACGGCTAAAAACACTGTGCGGTAAACCAGAAGGGAATCCCCCCTGGATACGGATGAAAAAAGGAGGAGAAAGTGGCCGGATTGCAGTGGATCCTTTAGAACAGCGGCAAGGAAGGCAAGCAAAAACCAAGATGGCGTCGGAAGGTGGCAGTTTAACATGGGGCCCTGAACAGCAAGAGTTCTTGAAATGCTGTGTGGAAGAGCTCAAAAGGGAAATGAAGAAAGAGCTGTTGGCCCCGATACTACAGGCGATCGAAGGGCTAAAGGAGGAACAAAAGACCCAGGAGCGGGAGCTTCGGGTCGTGAAGGCAAAGGCAGCCGAGAATGAGGACGACATACAGGGCCTGGTGGTGAAGACGGAGACGCATGAGGCACATCAGAAACGATGTGTGGAAAGGTTGAAGGCACTGGAGAACAACGCAAGGAGGAACAACCTGAGGATTCTTGGTCTTCCTGAAGGTGCGGAGGGAGCGGACGTCGGGGCATATGTGAGCACGATGCTGCACTCGTTAATGGGAGCGGAGGCCCCGGCGGGTCCGTTGGAGGTGGAGGGAGCATACCGAGTGATGGCGCGAGGACCGAGAGCAGGAGAAATTCCCAGAGCCATAGTGGTGAGATTCCTCCGTTTTAAGGATAGAGAAATGGTCCTTAGATGGGCAAAGAAAACTCGGAGCAGTAAATGGGAGAACGCGGTGATCCGCGTTTATCAAGACTGGAGTGCGGAGGTGGCGAGAAGGAGGGCGAGCTTTAATCGGGCCAAGGCGGTGCTTCATAAAAAGAAGATAAAATTTGGAATGCTGCAACCGGCAAGACTGTGGGTCACATATCGAGGGAGGCACCACTACTTTGAGACGGCGGATGAAGCGTGGACTTTTATTGTGGAAGAAAAACTGGAATGAGCGGGTTATTAAAAAGAACGTTTGAACAAAGTGGTGGGGCGAATGTGGGGGGCAAAGAGGGGGGTTGTGTAGGGCAGTGTACCCATGCCCTCGAAAGCATCCTGGTTGTGAGAGAGGATTGAGTTTAGTTGCGCCCTGAATTCCGCATCTTGGAAGTCAGACGTGCCTTCTGGAGAGAGAGAGTGTACTCGCTGAACGAGGTGGGGGAGTTTGCACGTCTGTGCGCCGAGCAGAGAGTCCTTTGAAGAGCCCACGATCTCGAAGGGTAGGATGGCTTTACACGTGTTGTGCGTCACTTTGAGTTGGCACGACCCCGTGGCGGGGATGACGTTGCCATTATAGTCGACCAGTTGACAGATGGATGGAAGAATTGCTGGTTTGACCCTCAGGGTTTGAAATGCTGACCATGCGAGGAGATTTGCGGAAGCACCCGTGTCCAGGCGGAATGTGATCTGGGAACGGTTGACCGTCAGGGTGGCACACCACTCGTCGTCCGGATCAATGCTGTGCACCGACAGCGGTTGGTGCATTCGACTCGGGGACAGCTTGTTCTTGTTGATGACAGCAATGCGGAAAGGCTCCCTGTCCTCAGTGTCACTGGTCTGTATGATGTCAGGATCGGACTCGGTGAACGTGGGTAGAATTGCCCAAACATTTCTGCGAGGCTGGTTAAACTGTTGCGAGTTGGCAGGCTGAGGTGCTCGACAGCAGGCAGCATAGTGGCCAAGCCTGCCACAGCGTGGCTGGACATTGCCGCTTTAAATGGGCGGAGGGAGCCACTGTTGACGCACGTCATGATGTCAGTGCGTTCGTTGCGCCACCGCGCATGCGCGGTGCGGTCTTGCGGCCCGCGCATCGCATTCCTCCACGTCAACATCCCCTCCTTTGCCGCGTACAAGCACGGGAGGCCACGGAAAGCGCGCAAAACGGCCGCCCTCCTCCAGGTCGTGGGCCGGGAAGTACTTGATCGTCTGGACCCGCTCCGCCTCGTGGGGCCCCTGCCGCGCCATTTCAGCCGCCTGGATGTATGAGTACCGGCTGGTGGTGTTCTCATGCAGGACGCAGGTCTCGATGGTCGTCGCTAAGGTGAGTTGCTTGATTCTAAGGAGCTGCTGGCGCAGGGTGTCCGACATGACCCCGAAAACTATCTGGTCGCGTATCATGGAGTCAGAGGTGGGCCCATAGCCACAGGACTGCGCGAGGATGCGGAGGTGCATTAAATAAGACTGGAAAGGCTCGTCCTTACCCTGCAGGTGCTGCTGGAACAGGTACCTTTTGAAGCTTTCGTTAACTTCAATGCTGAAGTGTTCATCAAATTTTAGGAGCACCGTCTTGTATTTGATTTTGTCCTCGCCGTCCGCGAATGTAAGGGAGTTAAAGATATGGATGGCATGTTGCCCTGCCGTGGAGAGAAGAAGGGCAATCTTCCTGGTGTCCGATGCATTCTCCCCGTCTGTGGTCTCTAGGAAGAGCTGGAAGCGCTGTTTAAAAAGCTTCCAATTCACCCCGAGATTGCCAGCGATGCGTAGCGGCGGCGGCAGGTTGATGTTCTCCATGCTGCAGGATGGCGGATTGCTGATAAGTTGCAGGTCGGTCTCACAGGGGCTAGTATGCGTCCACTCCTGGAACCATGTTGTGTTGGGTGTTCTGGTCTACAAACAGGTCAACACGGCTGGAGATGGTGTAACTCTATTTTATTTACAACTCAACTGTAATAACATACTGTAAACTTGGATACGTGCATTACCAGCTTATCTGTAGATCCTGTCCTATCACTATCTAGGTGAGGCACTCAGCACATGGTGAATGTCGGAGAGGCAGGCTGTGAGCTCTGTGCTCTGAGCTGGCTGCTGCTAGAATGAGCGGGAACTCTGATGTCCCCTGTCTTTATAGTGCGTGTGCTCTCACTGGTGATTGGCTGCGATGTTGTGTATGCTGATTGGGCCCACTGCATGTCCATCAGTGTGTCAGTGTGTGTGTGATTGCACCATGATATGCTGATGTATATCATGACATCCCGCACTTCCCCAGGCCCACCCTCGGGCGCCACCGTCATCGATCCTCCTCCCCTTACACTTTAAAAACCCTACCACTGTCAGCAGTACTCCCCCCCACCCCACCCCAAATTCCCCAGCAACAACCCCTGCCCTCATCCCTCCACTGCCCTTCCACTCACCCCAGGCTAGTGCACTTCCGTGCACTAGCCTGGCAGCTCCCGCCCATGGCGCCTAGCATCCTACCCCCCACTAATTCTCCTCCCCCCTCCCCCCGCTCGAACACTAGTGCAAACAAGCAAAAACAACCCCTCCCCAAGCCAAACAAAGAGACCAACCCCCCATCCCTTAACAAAGAGCTAACCTGAAGCCGAAAAAGAAAGAAATGGCCCCAAATGCAAGTTAACAGCAGCATCTCCACCAAAGTTCAAAGTCCACCTCTCCTGCCAACCATTGTCCACCGCCTCCTCCGCCGAACCAAAGTACAATTCCCGGCCTTCATAGATCACCCACAGACGTAGGTGCAGTAGCCCAAACTTCACTCCCTTCTTGTGGAGGGCTGCCTTGACTTTGCTAAAGCTCACTCTCCTCTTGGCCAACTCTGCACCCAGATCCTGGTTCACTCCGATTTCACTGCCCTCCCAGACGCAGCGCCTCGTCTGCCTGGCCCACCGCATCATTTGCAGCTTGTCAGGAACTGGTGCAACCGCACCACCATCGCCCTCGGCGGCTCGTTCCCCTGGGGCTTCCCCATTAGCGCCCTGTGCACTCGATCCACATCCAAAGGCCTTGCAAACATACCCTCTCTTAGCAGCTTCTCCAGCATCCTCCCCACATACGCGCCAGCATCGGCTCCTTCACTCCCCTCTGGCAGGCCCATGATCCTTATATTCTGCCTGCGTGACGGGTTCACCAGATTTTCAACCTTCTCCTGGAGCCATCTCTGCTGGTCCCGCATCAGCCCCATCTCCGCTGCCATCAAGGCGAACTGCTCCTCATGTTCCCCCGCTATCTCCTTCATCTTCTGGATCGCCTGGCCCAGAGCCACCAGCTTCGTTTCCACGCGGCCGATCACCGCCCTGATCGAATCCACCGCCGGGGCCAGGTCCTCCAAACTCTCCTTCCGTTGCTGGGTGAACTTCTCGTTCAAGAAGCTCACCAGCTGCTCCGTCGACCACTGAGCTGGCAGGGCCGCTCCCCGCCTGTCCGCCACCTCCAGGGCCGCTCCCCGCCCGTCCGCCACCTCCACGCGCGTCACAGACGCAGCACCAGCTCCAACCGACTGATTGCCTCTTTTTCTGGCCCTCAGCTCCATGCACCAGAGGGTCAATCTCTTTCACTCACTCTCCTGCACCTTTTTTCCACCTCACATATGCCTGTTTATCTGGGAAAAGGTAAAAAAAAGACGCCACGAGTGGGAGCCACCAAATGTGCTCCCACTCACTCCATGGCCGCCACCGGAAGTCTCCGCTTAAATTGACCTTTGATGAACCAGAACTCATGGGGTGCACAAGCTGTAAGGATCAACTGGAAGGTGGGCAAAAATGTAACGTTAAAAACAATTCAAACGAAACTGAAGCACAAAGGTTGAAGCACTCGCAGAACAGTTACAAAAACTGTACCGAATGAATCGTTCTTTAATTTCTTTAGTCTTCCTGAAAATGTTGAGCCAAAGTTCGGCGACCAAACCTATAGCTGACTTAGAGCTTGGTGGCCTACTGCGTGAACCCATAATTCCATGTGCAATGTTGTATTTTACAGGAGAAATCATTGTAGACAATGCTGAATCCGATGATGACTACTACGAATATATATTTGAAGATTTTGAAGAAGGTGCAGAAAGCAATGGCGTAGAAGGTGAGAAGGTATGAACTACTTGTCGATCTTTTTCGCAGGAGCAAAGACGGGCCCAATAAAAAGGCTCAAGAAGCGCTACTCCGGTGGTTTGGACAGAATGACGAGGTGGTCAAGGGGATGCCCGGATTGCACTGGACCCTGAGAAGAACGGGAGCTCTGAGATGGTGCACTCAAAAATAGAAGCTGCGATCAAAGCTTCTGATACAACGGAGGACCAGCTACTGACCTAGCTAGAAACAGAAGAAATCATCCGAATATTGATGTGTTGGGTGTTCTGGATCACATACAGGTCACCAACACTTGAAGTAGTGCAACACTATTTTATTAAACTCTTTAAACATACTTGAATTGTGGGTAAATACGATACCAGCTTTAACTAAAGACCTTTGCCTTGACCTAACCAGTTGATGCACTCAGCACATGGTGAATGTCTGTGTTGCAGGCTGTGAGCTCTGTGCTCCTAGCTAGCTGCTACTCAAATGAGCGGGAACTCTGATGTCCCCTGTCTTTTCGTGCATGGGCTCTCACTGGTGATTGGCTGCGGTGTTGTGTATGTTGATTGGTCCCACTGTGTGTACATCAGTGTGTGTCTGCACCATGATATACTGGTGTATATTATGACAAATATTAGAGAAACTGGCTTCAGAGGTATGTGGTGATTCATTCCAGTTTTTCTAAATGATTCCTGTAGTCGATTCCCAGATTATCGAGAACGCTGAGGCTGAGTGGGAAGACATCGACATGGTAGGAAGCACAAAAGAAAGAGGCTGGTGATGCAAGCGTGACAAGGCCTTCCAAAGGCGCACAGCAAAGAGGAGAAGAAGCAACAGGCTGGCACGTAAACTAGTCTTCAAAAAGACTGGCGACAGCCCTAATGATCATAGAAGTGATCCTGTTAGGGAGACACAATGACATGTGCAAAAAGAGACGGATACTGGCCAGGCATAAATCATGTTTATGGACACCCTAGTTAAACTTATTCACATTGTTAGACATATCATGAATGTATAAAGTGAAAAGATCAATGTTGGTTGTAAACAAATCTTAATGTTTTCTTAGGAAGGGTAATGTGGTGATATGCCTGTAAGCAATATCATAGATGGTTGGTGTTGCGACCTCCAGCCAGCAGGTGGCGGTACAGACACCCTATGCGGCCTCAAGACACTAGTCATGTGGCCAGGGGCTCCAGTGTAAATGGGGCACATCCAGCCATCAGGAGATGGCTGTAAGACATACAAGTGAACAGCTGTGCTAGATGTAGTTTCAGAGGACTACAAAGAAACTCTGTGATAACGTGCTCTGTACCAGATCGCTTTCTTATCACGTGTGATTCAATAAAGATCCTGGTTTGGACAAGTCAAGTCGTTTGGTAGATTCCTTGTGAGACATCGAACACCGATCACAACACCCAGACTGCACATCAGAGGAGGGGGCTGCTTATCTTGCCACGTGGCCTTTGCCGCGTGGCCTTTGATGCCGCTGGCGGGAGTCCTCTGGGGGGCCTGGGGCCAGAGCGACTGGGAAATGCTTTGGAGTGCCTCAGCCGTGCCCACCTGAGACTGGGACATGCTCCGCAGCACCTCCGCAAGATCCACCTGTGCAAAGGAGATGTCCCCCAGCAACCGGAACATGCAGTTGAGGCTCAGCCAAGGCTGTTGCTGACTGCACAATGCTTAGACACCACCACTCATGGTGCTTACGTCATCCTCCAGGGCCCATTCCTCATAGGGGGTGGCGACTTATGTCTGGCACCCCGCCGCCCATCTGGGCCTTTTCTGATCTGCTGTGGGACAACTTCTCCTGCGGGGACAGAGAGACGGAACCGTGAGCCACACGCTTCATGCATTGCAGGGCGGGGGGATTGCGGGGGTCAGGTGTGGGCATTGCCCCTGGGCATGGATGGGGTGTGCAGGTGGGTGCCAGGGTGTGCTGGGGCATAGGCGTGATATTGTGTTGGGAGGGGTGCCAACCGCAAGGTCGCTAGGGAAGGGGGTAGCATGCAGGACCGGTGACACGGGACCGATGCCAACTCACCCAATAGAGGTCATTGATACTCTTACGTCACTAGCTGGCAGTCCTCCCGGTGACACTCCCCACGCTGACCTCCGCTGCCACTGCCTCTGGCTGCCATGTAGCTGACCCTCCAGCCCCCTCAGGGGTACAGGGTATCCCCCCTTGACTCCACCGAGTCCAGGGGGTTGGCCAGGTCAGCATTTCCGAATGGTGGAGTGGGTCTGCGCAGTGACATAGCTGCGTGCTGTCTGGGATTTGCTCTGCGGGATCGATTTAAGAGCTGGTTCTCCTCATTAGTGGGGAGCTGTTGAGCGCGGCCCAGTCGAAGCAGCTGGCAGGACAGTCTTTTCCGGCGTGAAGCCTGTGGGGCATCATTAAGGGCCCTAATTAACATTAGATACTGGCAATGGCTTCGCCAGATCAGCCGTTGGGAAACACCCGGGTGTTCCCACTCGCTACCACACTTAGAAACTTTTCTGCGCCCAAAGAAAGACCTTCAGCTAAGGGGGTTGGACAGAGTTAAGAAAAAGATCAGTAATTAAATTATCTCAATGGCAGAATAGGTTCCCAAAGCTGAATAGCCTAAATTTAGACCAGTTGAGACAATACATGGCCTCTTTAAAAAATGATCGCATTTACTTAGTAAAAGTAAACTGGCGAGACCATCTTTTGGTTGTCTTGGAACCATTTCATTTTCCTCCAATCTGCCGCCCATGCAGCAAAGACAAAATTCTACAACAAGTTTCATAAAATGTAAAATAAAGTATAAAAACTTCCTGCCTCCAGGTGGCACAATGGGTAAGATGTAACAGGGGGTAGTCAGGTCATACAGCATCACCTTGTGGTGAGGCAAGGAACTGTTACCAGTAAAGAAATATGAAATTCCCCATGATGATGCCACTTGGTGGTATGACTAGCAACGTGCACACATTTCAGTGTTGAATTTTAAAATTGGAATCCCCATGGGAAATGCTTACATTGCAGATTCAAATATAATAATGAGCTGAGCTGTCATTCTTGGTGAATTAGAGAGAAGAGTACAAAGGCTCTCAAAAGATTTGAAAGGAAATTTGAGATAGGGTTCAGAAAGAATCTGTGTTTTGGATGGAGTTCTGGTTGTTTGCGCTTTTGCTCCAGATATTTTCCTCATGCTCAACAGGGGCTGGTAACAGGACCACTGCTGATTTTGATATATATTTTGATAGATATTAAAGATCTGGATTCAGGCATAATTTAAAAATTTTACAGATGCCACAAAACTGAAAAACGTAATGAAACGGGGTTATAACAGATTTCAGGAGGAGATAGTTTAGTGAAATGGGCAGACATATGGCAGGCAAATTTTAATACAAAGTATAAAGCGATTCATATTGTTTGGAAGAAGGAAGTATGGTGATATAAACCGAATGGTTCAATGTTAAGGCTGCCTGGAGGTGGACATACACAGAACTTTGAATGTGGCAGGATAAGTTCAGAAGGCTGCTTAAAAGTGGGCTAAACAGCTGGCTTGTAATACAGAACAGTGCTAGAAGCACGGGTTCAATTCCCGTACTGGCCTCCCGTACTTTTCTCCCCTACTGGCTTCAAATGAAGTTACTGTGAAAAGCACCTAATCGCCACATTCCAGAACCTGTTTGGGGAGGCTGGTATGGAAATTGAACCCACGCTGCTGGCCTGCCTTGGTCTGCTTTAAAAGCCAGTTATTTAGGCCTGTGCTAAACCAGCTCCCTGTGATTGACCTTAGAGTGGACAAAGTTAAGGGAAGATTTAATAGAGGTGTGTAAAATCATGAAGGATTTTGATAACGTAAATAAGGAGAAACTATTTCTAGTAGCAGAAGAGCCAACGGTTGCATGAGAATTTTTGTTTTAATGCAGTGAGTTATTATAGTCTGGAATGCTGTACTCAAAAGGGTGGTGTAAGCCGATTCAATGATAACTTTCAAAAGAAATCAGATAAATAAATAAAGAGGAATGATATGCAGGACTATGAAGAAAGAGGAGGGGAATGGAGCTGATTGGCTAGCTTTTCCATAGGACCAGCACAGGCATAGTAGGCTGAATGGTTTATATTGTATCTTTCTATGATTCTATACTCAGACTTGAATTCCTTGACTTCGAAAAGTAGCGGAGGACTTTAGCAGATGATGGTTTAGGCTATAAACTTCAGCAAAAATATTAACAATAAATAGATAATAAAATAGCAAAGACAAACTGCATATTCAAAATAATATAAAAACTCCCGTGGATGTAGAATTCACAGTTGGGATTCCAATATTAAGTCTCTGCAAAACTGGACTAGTCGGCATTCCTTAATAAAAACAGAAAATGCTGGATAAACTCAGCAGGTCCGGCTGCCATTCCATTCTACAGAACTGAGGAGCGGTAGAAATGTAATGAATTATATAGTTGGAGAGTCCATGGACTCGAAAAGTTGGCTCTGTGACTCTCTCCACAGATGCTGTCAGACCTGCTAAGTTTATCCAGCGTTTTCTGTTTTTAATTCAGATTTCCAGCATCTGCAGTACTTTGCTTTTATTTCAGCATTTCTTAACCGTACATGAGAGTTTGCTACATAGCTAAACATGTAGATTACTGTCGCTTCTGCTTCTACTTACCACAGACTAATATCCAATATTGGTGTGGTTGGCACTAGCTACATCAATGGCCTAGTGATATGTAATGGTTTCAGATAAACTGAAAGCTGATCTCTGACTCCCCAAGATACACTTCCAAAATTGTTTAAGTGCCTTTAAAAAACAGCAACAAAAAATATGCCTCTTTTACCTGATCGGCATGGAAATGTCACAGATTATGGTTTAGCTTCTTGGAAACCGTCTCCATGAAAATGACACTGAGAAAATTTCCAAGTTCAATATAAACAACCACCAAACAGCTGCTGAAACCAATCTAATTGACAAAGTCCCTCTCAAACCAGCCAGCAGTGCAAACTGGTAAATGTGGATGCAGTTTAGGGTGCTTGTACATTGTCTCACTCTTACTTACTTAAAGAGACTTATCAATTGTTTCCAATAGGCTTTTAATTGCACCCAGTTTTAACTCCAAAGACAGAACAAGGAAAATACAGAGCCAAGAAAAAATATACACTAAAATTGCAATTTGCATCAACCATGTCCTGGAAAATAAATTAACATGAGCTGCAAGTTGGATTTACTGTTGTTTCAGAAATATGGAAAATTACTTTCTTTTTAAAAAGGGTGATGCCTAAAGTAAGATTCTCCAAGTGTGACAGGTGAGGTCATTCCTGTTCGCCCTTCGGAGGTGTCGCTGCTGCACAAATGAAGCTTCGCTAGGGGGCAACCTAACGAATTGGCTTGGCACACGCCTTCATTCCCTGGTGTAAAACGTTTTAAGGCTAAAAAAAAATGATGCGGCCGGAGACTTTCTCTGATAGCTGCCACCAGTGGTCACAAATGCAAAAAATGGGTAAACAGTAAAGTTGGGTGGGAAAAATAAATAGCAGGCACCGCTGGGATTCGAACCCAGGATCTCCTGTTTACTAGACAGGCGCTTTAACCAACTAAGCCACGGCGCCGCGGCAGTGCTCTGGCTCCAAGGCTACAAAACACTGACACACGGCTGGAGTTCCTTCCTGACTCGCAGATTGTTTTTTGTGGAGGGCGGGGAAGGAGGAGAGGAGTATCTACCGCGTTGCTTTTTTTAAAGAAGTCCCGATGGCAGAGCGGCGGGCCCTTTGCATATTTAATATTTGCAACCCCCCCCCCCCGGGATGCGGGTAATATGACAGCGGGGGGGAGGGGGGGAAATAAGACCTGGAGCACGCGCGGCTCCTCCGGGCCAGGCGCACGCGCAGCTCCGGGCCCGGCACCCGCGGAACCCGGTGTGTCAAGCGGGCCCTGGTCACGTGACCAGTTTCTGAATGGAACTCGCGCGCGAGGGCGGGCGGTCAGGCTAATCGCTACACAGCCCATTGATCCGCACTGTCCCCACCTGCTGAATCAGCATCCCCATTGCACAAGAGGTGTACAAAATTATGAAGGACATAGAAAGGAAGAAACTTTCCCTCCCTCCCTGGGGGGGGAAGGGGGGGCGGGGTCAATGACCAGGCGGTGTAGGTTTAAGGCTGGAGATTTAGGGCGGGATTTGAGGAAAGACTTTTTCACCCAGAGAGGGTGGTGGTAATCGGGAGCTCGCTGCCCGAAAGGGTGTCGGAGGCCGGGACCCACCCGCACAAAATTCAAGAAGTGTTGAGATGAACCCTCGAAACGCCACAGCACACAGGGGCCATGGGAAATGGGATGGCAGTAGCTAGGCGCTTGAAGGCCAGCATAGACACGATGGGCTGAAGGGCCTCTTTCTATGACGCCGCAACAGCACAATAATCTGGAATTGTGAAACAAAAAAAAAGTTGGAAACATTCAGCTGGTCATAGAACATAGAACGATACAGCGCAGTACAGGCCCTTCGGCCCACAATGTTGCACCGAAACAAAAGCCATCTAACCTACACTATGCCATTATCATCCATATGCTTATCCAATAAACTTTTAAATGCCCTCAATGTTGGCGGGTTCACTACTGTTGCAGGTAGGGCATTCCACGGCCTCACCACTCTTTGCGTAAAGAACCTACCTCTGACCTCTGTCCTATATCTATTACCCCTCAGTTTAAAGCTATGTCCCCTCGTGCCAGCCATTTCCATCCGCAGGAGAAGGCTCTCACTGTCCACCCTATCTAACCCCCTGATCATTTTGTATGCCTCTATTAAGTCTCCTCTTAACCTTCTTCTCTCCAACGAAAACAACCTCAAGTCCATCAGCCTTTCCTCATAAGATTTTCCCTCCATACCAGGCAACATCCTGGTAAATCTCCTCTGCACCCGCTCCAAAGCGTCCACGTCCTTCCTATAATGCGGTGACCAGAACTGTACGCAATACTCCAAATGCGGCCGTACCAGAGTTTTGTACAGCTGCAACATGACTTCATGACTCCGGAACTCAATCCCTCTACCAATAAAGGCCAACACTCCATAGGCCTTCTTCACAACCCTATCAACCTGGGTGGCAACTTTCAGGGATCTATGTACATGGATACCTAGATCCCTCTGCTCATCCACACTTCCAAGTACTTTACCATTAGCCAAATATTCCGCATTCCTGTTATTCCTTCCAAAGTGAATCACCTCACACTTCTCTACATTAAACTCCATTTGCCACCTCTCAGCCCAGCTCTGCAGCTTATCTATGTCCCTCTGTAACCTGCTACATCCTTCCACACTGTCGACAACACCACCGACTTTAGTGTCGTCTGCAAATTTACTCACCCACCCTTCTGCGCCTTCCTCTAGGACATTGATAAAAATGACAAACAGCAACGGCCCCAGAACAGATCCTTGTGGTACGCCACTTGTAACTGAACTCCATTCTGAACATTTCCCATCAACCACCACCCTCTGTCTTCTTTCAGCTAGCCAATTTCTGATCCACATCTCTAAATCACCCTCAATCCCCAGCCTCCGTATTTTCTGCAATAGCCTACCGTGGGGAACCTTATCAAACGCTTTACTGAAATCCATATACACCACATCAACTGCTCTACCCTCGTCTACCTGTTCAGTCACCTTCTCAAAGAACTCAATAAGGTTTGTGAGGCATGACCTACCCTTCACAAAGCCATGCTGACTATCCGTGATCATATTATTCCTATCTAGATGATTATAAATCTTGTCTCTTATAATCCCCTCCAAGACTTTACCCACTACAGACGTGAGGCTCACCGGTCTATAGTTGCCGGGGTTGTCTCTGCTCCCCTTTTTGAACAAAGGGACCACATTTTCTATCCTCCAGTCCTCTGGCACTATTCCTGTAGCCAATGATGACATAAAAATCAAAGCCAAAGGTCCAGCAATCTCTTCCCTGGCCTCCCAGAGAATCCTAGGATAAATCCCATCAGGCCCTGGGGACTTATCTATTTTCAGCCTGTCCAGAATTGCCAACACCTCTTCCCTACGTACCTCAATGCCATCTATTCTAATAGCCTGGGTCTCAGCATTCTCCTCCACAACATTATCTTTTTCCTGAGTGAATACTGACGAAAAATATTCATTTAGTATCTTGCCTATCTCTTCAGACTCCACACACAACTTCCCATCCCTGTCCTTGACTGGTCCTACTCTTACCCTAGTCATTCGCTTATTCCTGTCATACCTATAGAAAGCTTTTGGGTTTTCCTTGATCCTACCTGCCAAATACTTCTCATGTCCCCTCCTTGCTCGTCTTAGCTCTCTCTTTAGATCCTTCCTCGCTACCTTGTAACTATCCATCGCCCCAACTGAAACTTCACACCTCATCTTCACATAGGCCTCCTTCTTCCTCTTAACAAGAGATTCCACTTCTTTGGTAAACCACGGTTCCCTCGCTCTACGCCTTCCTCCCTGCCTGACCGCAGGTACATGTGTGAGTTTGTCTTTCTTTTATTTAACCTTTTTGACCAAAGGTTATATCCAAAACATTAGCTTGCTTTTTTGTATTTATGGCCATTGACTGATTAGAAAGGATACAGGAAAATGTGGTGAGTTGGATCCAAAATTGGCTCAGCCACTGGAAACAAAGGGGAATGATGTGTGTTTTTTGCGAATGGAAAGTAGTTTCCAGTGGTGATCCACAGGGCTCAGTGTTGGAGCCCATGTTGTTTGCTGTATATATTAATGATTTGGACTTAAATGTGGGAGGCATGATTGGGAAGTTTGCAGCCACAAAGATTGGCCATATAGTTGATTGTGAAAAGGAAAGCTGTTGTCTCCAGATTAACATCAATGATTTGGTTGAGTGTGAGGAATAGTGACACCTGGAATTCAATCCTGAGAAGTGGGGGGAGGGCAAACAAATTTAGGGAATACACAATGAATGGGTGGTATTGGGAGGGGTAGAGAAAGTGACAGACCTTGGGAGTGAATGTTCACAGCTCCCTGGCTGTGGCAGGACGGGTGGATGAGGTGGTGAAGAAAACATATGGAATACTTAAATCAGTGTCTTCTGGAATGCTTTCTTTCATTGGACAAAGTGTAGATTATAAAAGCAGGCATGAGATACTGGAACTGTATAAAACGCTGGTTAGGCACAGCTGGAATTTAGTGCACTATTCTGGTCACACATTGCAGGAAGGACAAAATTGCCCTGGAGAAAGTACAGATGGGAATTTACAGGAATATTGCCAGGGCTGGAAAATTGCCTGTATGAGGAACGATTGGATAGGTTGGGGTTGTTTTCCTTGGAACAGAGGAGGCTGAGTTTATCGAGGTGCACAGGATTATGAGGAGCCTAGACAGGGAAGACACAGATACCCTGGGCTGGTTTCTCCATTTCAGGGACTATGTCCCCACGCCGTCATGAAAACTGTGGTCTTTGACGCCAGAAAAACTGAAGTCAAAAGGCCACAGATTCACAGCCCTGCAAGGGGCTAGCAGGGAGCCGCTTTGGAGCTTGCAACTGCCGATATGCCCCCCCCCCCCCCCCCCCCCACCCGAGCCACGGCGTGCTCCATGGCGGATTCAGACTGCGGACCTGGACCGCAGAAATAGTGCCCCTGATCGGCCACTCGCCCGGCACTGACCGCCCGCACAATAAAGACCCGGTATGAGCACCCCCCCGCCCTCTGATCGGCCCTCCCCCGACCATGGCGGCTGCGGACTGAGTCAGCAGCCGCCTCATCAATATCCCAAAAGGCAGGACCAGATTAGAAATACGCTGATGGGACTTTGGCTGGTCGGGGGCGGAGAATAGCAGGACGGACCTCCAGCAATGCCCACAGGTGGCGGATACACAACGTCTTTCGGGGGCCGGAGAATCGCGAACCAGCGCCGGTCCCGATTCCATGCGTGAAACTGGATCCTCCGCCCCGGCGCCAAACACGTCTGGAGAATCCAGCCCCCTGTTTCCTCCAGCGGAGAGGTCGATTACCAGTGGGGGGCACAGATTTAAGGTGTTAGGTAGGAGGATTAGAGGGGACATGAAGAAAATCGTCTTCACCTAGAGGGTGCTGGGTGTTTGGAATTCACTGTCTGGTTTGATGGTGGAGGCAGAAACGCTCAACTCATTTAAAAGAACTCTGGATCTCCACCTAAAGTGCTGTAACCGGCAAGGCTACTGACTGGGTGCTGGAAGGTGAAATTAGAATGGGTAGCTAGGAGACTTCCGGTGGCAGCCATGGAGTGAGTGGTCGCACATTTGGTGGCTCCTGCTCGATGTGGAATTTCTTGGTCCTTTTTCACCCGATTTAAGGAACATTGAATGACAGCAAGTGAGATTGTGAGGATCAAGCAGGCTCATCTGTCTCATTAAAGGTAAGTGAAAATGGTGGTTCGCGAATGTCAGCTGGCGTGGGTCCCAATGGTAAAAATGGGTCCCTGGAATATAAGTTTGAAAAACATTGGCTTACCAAACGAGGAGTGTAACAAGTAAGAGGCAGCAGCCTGGGCGAGAGTTTATTCAAGGTGCGACACAGGAAAAGATGGAGGAGGGTCCTTGGGCAACGTTGTCCGCCCAGTGGTCTACTGAGAATCTTGTGGAATTATTGAACGTGCAGTTCCAGTAGCAGAGGCAGGAGGCCTCAGAAGACCTGGCAAAGGTGATGGAGCCGCTTAGGACGACTATCGAGAGAGTGGTGCAGAGGCTGGAGGTGCAGGGCCTGACTCTCCAGAAGCAGGAGGAGTCTGTGGGAGAGCATGAGGATTGGCCGGCCTCATTGGAGGCAGAGATGGTGCTTGTGGCGGATAGCCATAAGAGATTGACGGAGAAGGTGGAGAATTTTTCGATAACCGTTCCAGGAGGCAGAATCTCCAGATCATGGGGCTGCCTGAAGGATCGATTGTGGAGAGCATGTTGGAGAAGTTGGTGGGGGAGGGCGTCTTTAACTATCCACCTGAGGTGGATGGAGTGCACGGTGCTGAGGAGGAACGCAAAGGCGGAGGAACCGCCGAGGGCGATGCTGGTGCGGCTGCATAACTTTCTCGACAAGGAGAAAATAGTGAGGTGGGTGAAGCAAATGAAAAAGTGAACCTGCAAAGGAAACTTGTTGAGGATCTACCAGGACCAGGGTGCGGAGTTGGCCAAGTGGCGGGCCAGTTAGAATTGGATCACCGCCGCCCTCTACAAGGAAGAGGTGAAGTCGGGGTGTTATATCCTGCTCGTCTGTGGGTCACACACCAGAATCAAGAGATTTATCTTGATATGCCAGAGGAAGCAAGTGAATTTATGAGAGACCATGGACTGGGAGGTGTGTGAGGACATTAAACTTTGGTAATGCTAAACTGGGGAAAGTGGGTTTACACAATAGGAGGTTGGTTTTTGATGCACGATCAATAACTCCCAAAGCGAAATTGTAGGACAATTGAAGGCTTTATTGAACTAGATGTTTCCCCCAGCAGCGCAAGTACAGAATGCAGCAGCTAGAGAAACACAGACTCTTATACTCCGCCTTTCTGGGCGGAACCAGCAGGCAGGCTCCACCAATGATCTTACAGTATCAGGTACCTGCAACACCAATGATCTTACAGTATCAGGTACCTCCAGCCTAGGTACCATAATACCCCTAATACAGACTACTACATTCACCCCCTGTTAAAAAAGAGTCCGGCGGGGTTGGTGGTCTTGTGTTGTACAGTGGTGGAGGTTATGGCGGTACCCATCAGTGGTACAGTGTTTTGCCTTTTTACATGTCTCACAAATTATTTACAGGTATTTATTTACAGATACATTTCATAATGAAGCTATTAGTTGATCGGGGGCCCTGGTCGTCCTCTGTGATCGCCGCAGTCTCGGCGGTGATGCAGGCGCCGGCTCGGGCATCCATGACTCTGGGAGCGTGGCGTCTTCAGCTTCATCGCCCCTAGGTGGGACCAGTGGAAGGACCGATCCCCCTGGGAAAGAGGCAGCAGTGGGGTGCGCAGGTGGGAGGGTCGTTGGGGTTGTATCCTGTCGGCCGTCGGGGTACGCCACATAGGCGTACTGAGGGTTAGCATGAAGGAGGTGTACCCTCTCGACCAACGGGTCCGCCTTGTGCTCCCGCACGTGTTTGTGGAGCAGAATGGGTCCAGGAGCCAGCCAGGTTGGGAGCGAGGTCCCGGAGGAGGATGTCCTAGGGAAGACAAGGAGACGTTCATGAGGTGTTTCATTGGTCGTGGTACATAGTAGTGAGTAGTGATCGAATGGAGTGGAGTGTATCAGGAAGGACCTCCTGCCAGCGGGAGACTGGGAGATGACCGTATGGCCAGTAGGACGGTCTTCCAGACCGTTCCGTTCTCCCTCTCCACCTGCCCATTTCCCCGGGGGTTGTAGCTGGTCGTCCTGCTTGAGGCAATGCCCTTGCTGATCAGGAATTGACGCAGCTCGTCGCTCATGAAGGAGGACCCCCCTATCGCTGTGGACATAGACGGGGAAACCCGAACAGGGTAAAGATACTGTGGAGGGCTTTAATGATGGTGGCAGCGGTCATGTCAGACGGGATGGCGAACGGGAACCGGGAGTACTCATCAATCACGTTCAAGAGGTACGAGTTGCGGCCGGTGGAGGGGAGGGGTCCTTTGAAGTCCATGCTGAGGCGCTCAAAGGGGCGGGAAGCCTTCACCAGGTGCATGCTTTCGGGATCGGAGCCTATGACTCCATCATGCACTACGTAGCCAAGGATGGCTAGACGATCGGTGCTGAATACGCATTTCTCCTTGTTATAGGTCAGGTTAAGGAGACTGGCGGAATGGAGGAATTTGCGGAGGTTGGCGTCGTGGTCCTGCTGGTCGTGGCCGCAGATGATGATGTTGTCAAGGTACGGAAACGTGGCCCGCAAACCATACCGGTCAACCATTCGGTCCATCTCCTGTTGGAAGACCAAGACCCCATTTGTGACACCGAAGGGAACCCTTAGGAAGTGGTAGAGCCGCCCATCTGCTTCGAATGCATCGTACTTGCGGTAGTCCGGGCGAATGGGGAGCTGGTGGTAGGCGGATTTGAGGTCCACCATGGAAAAGACCTTGTATTGTGCAATCTGATTAACCAAATCAGAAATGCGGAGGAGAGGGTACGCGTCGAGCTGCGTATACCTGTTGATGATGGTCTGGCTGTAATCAATGACCATCCTGTGCTTCTCCCCGGTCTTTACAACCACCACTTAAGCTCTCCAGGGGCTGTTGCTAGCCTCGATAATACCTTCCTTCAGTAACCGCTGGACTTCCGACCTAATGAAGGTCCGGTCCTGCTCCTGGTGGTGACGGGTTTGCAATCCGAGGTGAGGTTTGCAAACAGGGAAGGTGGGTCGACCTTGAGGGTTGCGAGGCTGCAGACAGTGAGAGGGGGTATAGGGCCGCCAAATTTAAAAGTTAAGCTCTGGAGGTTACATTGGAAGTCCAATCCCAGGAGTGTGGCAGTGCAAAGGTGAGGGAGGATGTAGAGTCGGAAATTGTTAAACTCTCTTCCCTGGACTGTGAGATTAGCTATGCAGTACCCCTTGATCTCCACAGAGTGAGACCCGGAGGCCAGGGAGATTTCTGGTTAATTGGGTGTATAGTGGGGGAGCAGCGCCTTACCGTATTGGGGTGAATAAAGCTCTCCGTGCTCCCGGAGTCGATCAGGCAGGATGTCTTGTGGCCGTTGATGAGTACTGTCGTCGTAGCGGTCGAAAGAGTTCGGGGCCGAGACTGGTCCAGTGTCCACCGAGGCGAGTCGTGGCAGAAGCTGATGGATTTCCTCGGGCGGTGTGAGGTCATCCGAACCGGGGTCTTGAGGCTCCAACCAAGGTGGTGGCGCACACGGGTCGCACATGGCCGTGGGTGGGCAAGATGGCGACGCCCATGAATTGCATGTGGCCTCTGGGGGACAAGATGGCGCCGCCTGGGATCTGCACGTGGTTCGCGGGACCAAAGATGGCGGCGCCCACGGGCCGCACGTGGCCTGCAAGGAGGGGAATGGCGGCGACCCTGGTACGCCTGCGGAGACAGCGGCGACCGACCGGGCCTGGCATACCGCCACAAAATGCCCCTTCTTCCCACAGCCCTTGCAAGTTGCGGACGGGCCGGGCAGCGTTGTCGGGGGTGCTTGGCTTGACCCCAAAAATAGCATCGGGGCCCCCCGGGGTTGCCTGGCAGCCGCACGGCACAAGCTTGTGGGGGGTTGGGGGATGCGTCGGGATCGGTTGCGGGTGGGGTCCACGCTGCCCATGGGGATACCGCGCGGTCGGGGACGTACGCTCGGGCGTAGCGGGAGGCTACGTCTAAGGAGCGTGCGAGTGCCCATGCCTCCTTGAGACCCAGCATCTCCTTTTCCAGCAGCCGCTGGCGGATCTGCGAGGACAGCATACCTGCAATGAAGGCATCCCGGATTAAAAGTTTGGTGTGGCCGTTGACTGAAACGTGCGGACAGTCACAGTTCCTACCTAGTACTAGCAATGCGTGGTAGAATTCGTCTAGCAATTCCCCTGGAATTTGTCGTCTGGTAGCTGGGAGATGTCGGGCGTAAACCTGATTTACTGGGTGAATGTAGTGTCCTTTTAAGAGGGTCATCGGGCCCCGAAATCGTCCGCGTCCTCGATGAGCGTGTAGATTTCTGGGCTCACCCTTGAGTGGAGAACTTGCAATTTCTGGTCCTCCATGGGTGTAGTCGTGGCCGTCCTGATGTATCTGTTGAAACACGCCAGCCAGTGTTTAAAGGTGGCCGCTGAGTTTGCCGTGCAGGGGCTAAATTGTAGACACTCCAGCTTGATGCAGAGCTCCATCCTTCAAATCTAGTTCAATAAATTGATGCACGATCAATAACTCCCGAAGCGAGGTTGTAGGACAATTGAAGGCTTTATTGAACTAGATGTTTCCCCCAGCAGTGCAGGTACAGAATGCAGCAGCTAGGGAAACACAGACTCTTATACTCAGCCTTTCTGGGTGGAACCAGCAGGCAGGCTCCACCAATGATCTTACAGTATCAGGTACCTCCAACACCAATGATCTTACAGTATTATGTACCTCCAACCTAGGTACGTAATACCCCTAATACAGACTACTACAGTTGTATTTAATGAATATAGGTGCACAGTGGGTGATTGTGTATTTTTCTTACGTTTTTAATGTTTTTTGGGAATGGCGGGTGAAGGCATCGAGTGGGGGCCACCTTGCTAGCTGGTTGGCTAATTAACAGGAGTGAAGTGGAGAGTCGACCTGTGGGGGGGGGGGGGGGAGATTCGTTGGGTTTTCATTGCCTTTGTTTATGGGGGGGAATAAGGGAGGAGTGAAGGGATGCTGACGTGGCTGGAGTTGGTGTGGTGAAGTGGGTTAAGAGGAGATGACGGCAGACATCTTGGGAAGAGCCCAAGGAGGTGGGAAGCATGGACCTGGGGAGCTGGTTAAATGGGGGTTATGGCTGATTAGCGAGGCGGGGGGAGCCCCTCGACCCGGTTGATTACGTGGAACGTGCGGGGGCTAAATGTCCCGGTCAAAATGTTTAGCGTTTTTGCACATGTTTTAAAAAATTTAGAGTACCCAATTTTTTTTTTCAATTAAGGGGCAATTTTTGCGTGACCAATCCACCTAACCTGCACATCTTTGTGTTGTGGGGGTGAAACCACATGGACAGTAACCCAGGGCCGGGATTCGAACCCGGGTCCTCAGTGCCGCATTCCCAGTGTTAACCACTGCGTCACGTGCCGCCCCCGTTTTTGCACATTTAAGGAGTTTGAAGGCGGTGTTATGGGCGAGGCGTTACTTCAAAGATAACTCAGAAAATATTGCAACAGTAAATAATTCCTTAAAATGTTCCTTCAAACTTCCAAGAGACTAAACACCTTTAAACAGTATCACATCAGGTTAAAGGGTATATATATTTTCTGTAGAATGTCAGAGACATATTAGCTTGATTGACTTCAGCTCCAGCACCTTGTTTTTTCTCCCTGCAGCTTTCTGGAAACACACAGACACACCAAAGCTGCTGTCTCAAACTGGCTTTCTACTTTTAAACTGCTCTCAGCAAAACCAACCAGGCACTTTTCAAACTGCTTTTTAAACTGAAACTAAAAACCTGCAAAATGGCTGACCTAAATCCCAGCTCCACCCACTCTCTGACATCACTGTTTTCTTAAAGGTACATTGCTTAAACATCCATGTCTTAAAGGTATTCTCACATGACAGTGAACATTGTGTTTTTTCAGGAGATGCACCTGAAGCTGGGGGACCAGACGAGGCTGAGGAAGGGCTGGGTGGGCAGGTGCTCCACTCGGGGTTGGATATAAAGACTAGGGGGATGGCGGTGCTGATTAATAAGAGGGTGGCTTTTGAGGTTTGCAGCATTGTAACCGATCCAGGGGGATAGTTTGTGATGGTTAGCAGGAAGCTAGAGGGGATGCATGTGGTGCTAGTGAATGTATATGCCCCAAATTGGGATGATGTGGATTTTCTGAGGCGGGTCTTAGCAAAGATTCCAGACCTGGACACATACCGACTGATTATGTGGGGAGATTTCAGTACGGTTCTGGGTTGGTTCGGTTGTGCCCTCGAGCCCTGGGATTTGGGACACGGCGAAGGGATTTATGGAGAGTATGGTGGGGGGGGGGGGGCGGGGGGGGGCGGACCCGTGGTGGTTTGAGAGCCCGAGGGCAAAGGAGTTCCCGTACTTCTCGTAAGTGCTCCGGGTGTACTCCTGGATTGTTTTTGTTTTGGACAAGGCGTTGTTGGCGGGAATGGGTGGGATCGGAGTATTCCGCAATTGTGGTCTCGGATAACTATCTGTACATTTGTATTTGTGTTGATTATTTTTATAAAATCATAAATGCTTTAAATTTTTTTTTAAAATGGTGGTCTCGGACCGCATTGGGTGGATGTGTGGGTGGTGCGGGAGGAGGTTCAGTGGCTGCAGTGGAGGTTGGATGTGGGATTTTTGGTGACGAGGAGATTTGCGAGTGGGTGAGGGTGGAACTGAACAATGCGGGAGGGGTTTCTGCCTCCGCGCTGTGGGAGGCACTGAAAGTGGGGGGAAGGGGGGAATTTATATTGATCCAGGTGCACAGGGAGAGGTTAGAGTGGGCTGAGGTTGAGATTGGTGTAGGACATTCTGTGTCTGGATATTCGATGGCGCCTGGGGAGGCGTTGCTCAAGGAGAGGCAGAGGCTTCAGATGGAATTTGGGCTGGTGTCCACAGGAAGTGAGGTGGGACAATTGCGAAGAGCCGGGGGCGGGGGGTATATGAGTACAGGGAGAAGGCGAGCAGGATGCTTGCGCACCAATTGAGGCAGGCGGCAGAAAGGGAGATTCGAAGGGTGAGAGATGAGAGGGACATGGTGGTACCAGAGCCGGAGGGATGAACGGGATTTTTTAGGCCTTTTATCGGAGGCTGTAGAGCTCGGAGCCTCTGGTGGGGGATGATGGAATGAGGCGGTTTCTGAATGGGTTGCAGTTTCCAAGAGTTGAGGAGGCGAAGGTACTGGGGGCCTGACTGGGCGGCAGTTGTTGGCGAATGTATGGAGGCTGCCTATTGTTATTATGATGCCCTCGGAGGGCCGGGAAGTGGACGTGGTGGTGATGGATGCGGAGAAGATGTTGATCGGGTCGAATGGGCTGTTCAAGATGCTGAAGGCGAACTTTAAGAGTTGGGATGTGTTGCCTTTGTCTTTGGTGGGCTGGGTACAGACGGTGAAGACTACGGTGTTGCTGAAGTTTTTGTTTGTATTCCAGAACCTCCCAATTTTTGTTCCCAAGGGGCGGCACGGTGGCACAGTGGTTAGCACTGCTGCCTCACAACGCTGAGGACCCAGGTTTGATCCCGGCCCTGTGTCACTGTCCGTATGGAGTTTGCACATTCTCCCTGTGCCTGTGTGGGTCTCACCCCCACAACCCAAAGATATGCAGTTTAGGTGGATTAGCCATGCTAAATTGCCCCTTAATTGAATTAATTGAAAAAAAAAAGAATTGGACATTTTAAGTTTATTTTAAAAATTTGTCCCCAAGTCTTTTTTTAGGAAAGTCAATGGGGTGATTTGAGGTTTGTGTGGGCGGGGAAGGCTCTGCGGATGAAGAGGGTGTTCTTGGAGAGTGAGCGACGGTGGGAGGTGATGGCGGGGAGGGAGGGGACATCAGTTAGCATTGCCTGGCTTGTTGAATTACTACTGGGCAGCAAATATTGCAATGGCTAGGAAATGGACGGTGGAGCATTGCAAATAAATGAATACAATTGTGAAGGGAATGTAGGCACAGAAGGCTCTTGGGGTCTATGTTCACAATTCGATAAAGGCACACCAGACTGAGAAGGTGAGTAACAAGGGAAGGAGAATTCTGGGCTTTATAAATAAGGACATAGAGTACAAAAGCAAGGAAGTTATGTTGAACCTCAATAAAACATTAGTTTGGCCTTAACTGGAGTATTGTGTTCAATCCTGGGCATTGCACTTCAGGAAGAATGTGAAGGCTTTAGAATGGGCGTAGAAAAGATTTTCAAGATAGGTTCTGGAAGTGAAGGGCTTCAATTACACGGTTTGGAGAAGCTGAGGTTTTCTCCTTAGAGAAGCGAAGGTTGAGAAGAGATTTCATAGAGGTGTTCAAAATCGGGAAAGTTCTCGCTCGGAAGAGATTGTTCCAATTTGTGGAAGGGTCAAGAACCAAAGGAAGCTGATTGAAGGTGAATGGTGAAAGAACCAGAGACAATGTGATGGAAAAGGAGTAGGCAATTCAGCCCCTGGAGCCCACTCTGCCATTCAATACCATCATGGCTGATCACATCTCGCCCTCAACTCCACTTTTCTGTCTGTTCTCCATAACCCTTCAACCCATTGCTAATTAAAAATCAGTCTATCTTCTCA
The DNA here is from genome assembly GCF_047496885.1 of Scyliorhinus torazame. Classification (NCBI taxonomy): domain Eukaryota; kingdom Metazoa; phylum Chordata; class Chondrichthyes; order Carcharhiniformes; family Scyliorhinidae; genus Scyliorhinus; species Scyliorhinus torazame. Next base: position 286,447,999 of record NC_092712.1, on the reverse strand, counting down.
AATTTACTCAGTGCACTGGGATACACTGAGTAGTGAATTCCACAGATTCACAACCTTTTGAAAAAAATAATTTTTCCACATTTCTTTTTTAAATCTGCTATCCCTTGTCCTAAAACTATCACCTCTCATTCTAGATTGCCCCTCAAGAGGTAGCATCAATTCTATGTCTACTTTATCCATATTTTTATCAACTTATATACCTCAATTAAATCTCCTCATTCTTCTAAACTCTAGAGAGTATAGGCCTAAACTGCTCAATCTCTCTTCATAAGACAAACCCCTCATCTCTGGAATCAATCTAGTTGCCTCCAATGCCACTACAACTTTCCAAAACTGTACACAGCGGTCTCACCAATGCCTTGTGACACTTTCCTACTTTTATACTCTATTCCTTTAGCCATAAATGCCAAAATTCCATTTGCTTTTCTTATTACCTGCTGTACCTGCATGCTAGTTTGCTGAAATTTATGCACAAAGTCACCCAGATACCTCTGCATCGAACCATGATGAAGTTCCTCTCCATTTAGATAATAGTTGCCTTTCCCTTTTTCTGACCAAAATGGATAATTTCGCACTAATCCACATTAATTTCCATCTGCCAAAATTTAGCCCACTCGCCAAACCTACCTATATCCAATTGTAAATTTCTTAGTTCCTCATTGCAACTGACTATCCCACCTATTTAAGTGTAATCTGCAAATTTGGCTTTGGTACCTTCTATCCCTGCATCCAAGTCATTAATATATATTGTAAATAATTGGGGCCAAAGACAGAACCCTGTGGCACCCCAGTAGTTACATCTTGCCAACCAGAAAAAGACCCTTTTATCCTGACTCTCTGCCTTCTGTTGGTTAGCCAATCTTCTATCCCAACTAATAAATTATCCCTAATTCCATGTGATCTTACCTTGTGTATTAACTTTTTTGTATGACACCTCATCAAATGCCTTCTGGATTACCAGATACACCACATCTACAAGATCCCCATTGTGCACTTGACTTGTTACATCTTCAAGGAACTCTAGCAAATTAGTCAAACATGCTTTACCCTTCATAAAACTATGCTGATTTGGATGGATTGTGTTTTGACTTTCTGAATGTTATTACTTCCTCAATAATGAATTCTAACAATTTCACAATGACAGGTGGTAAACTAAATGGCCTATAATTCCTACTTTTGCCTCCCTCCCTTTTTGAATAAGGGCGTTACATTAGCATTTTTCCAAACCATTGGTACCTTTCCCACATCCTGGGAATTTTGGAATATTATAATCAATTGATCCACTATCTCCACTGCCACTTCCTTTAAGAACCAGGATGTAGGCCACCAGGCCCTGGAGACTTGTCTGCCTTCAATCCCAATAGTTTGTTTGGTACTTTTACTACCCCATTGATGATGATTGTCCAAATTTCCTTCCTATCTATTACCTGTTACTATTGGGATAGTACTAGTGTCCTCCACCGTGAAAACTGATGCAAAATATTGTGTTGCCTGAAACATTAGATACTTTGACCAGTTTATATTAAAACTCGTTTACCCTTACTCATGAGACAAAGGAAAAGAGTGGATTCATGGTTCAACCCAATTTTATCACAGATTCTTATTATCCAAACTCTATTCACAAAACATCTCTAAATCCTTAATTGAACTTATCAATACAATACTGTCTGTCTGAGACTGATACTACCCGTGCAGCTTGGCTTGGTCAGGCTGCTCCGCCGGGTATGAATCTTGGCTGAGCCCTGCTGATTCCAATGACCTAGTCTCTGAACTCAGGGTCTTCTTCCGAAGGTTGGTCTTGCACGCCCTCTTCTGTGATCGTTGTGTCTTCTCTTCGTTGGGGTGGAGTCTTCACCCAGGGTGAGGTCTTCGCTCGGGGTGGCATCCAGGTGCCTCTTCTTATACCCCTCCCATCTCTCTTTCTCCCCCTTCTTGAAAGTTCTCTTGCTTCCAGCCAATTAAGTTACCAGAAAGGAGGGGGCCAATTAAGTTACCAGAAAGGAGGGGGCCACAGCACCAATTGGGATTGCCGATTCCATATATGGAAGATTTCAAGAGCCCCCTAGCGGTCCATCCTTGGGTGCATGGAGCGTTTGTAGTCCTTTCCATATATGGTGCTGAGGTGCCGTTGAGTATGGCCGATACTGGAACTGAGGTGCCCGAGTGTCTGGCCTATACTAGCCAGTACACAAAAGAATGTCCTTATTTGGTAAAGTTCCAGCTTCCAGGACAAGTTCAGACTTGCTCTTGCTCGCCCCTGATCAGTGTTTACTAAACATGTCCGAATTCCCATCAGGCCTGGCTGCTGTTCAATTTAGATTGTCAAATTCTGAATCTGGCCTTAACAGCTTTTCAGGCTGTTTGCCACAATTGATTTTACATCTCCGCCATTTCTGTGTTTCTCACTATTAACTCCCCAGCCTGATCCTCCAAGGATCACTTTAGCTACTCTGTTCCCTTTTATATATTTATTGAAGCTTTTGTTACTCTTTTAAAAATATTTTGTGCTCGTTTTCTTAAATAATTTACCGTTGCTCTTTTTAAAAATAAATTTAGAGTACCCAATTAATTTTTTCCAATTAAGGGGCAATTTAGCATGGCCAATCCACCTACCCTGCACATCTTTGGGTTGTGGGGGCAAAACCCATGCAAACATGGGGAGAATGTGCAAACTCCACACGGTCAGTGACCCAGAGCCAGGATCGAACCTGGGACCTCGGCGCCGTGAGACAGCAGGGCTAACCCACTGCGCCACCGCGCTGCTACCTTTGCTCTTTTTAGAACTATTTTAGTAACCCTTTGCTGATCTTTAAAAGTTGCCCAATCTTCCAGCCTATCACTGGTCTTTTTTTTTTAACAAACAATTTTATTGAGGTATTTTAGGCATATAGAAAAAGTGCCATTGTACAGTACAAATAAAGAAGTCAAGACACAAATTAAACATAGTGCAAACCACGGCTCTGTTCACACACGGACCTGCCTCAATATCCCCCTACTCTACTCTACACTACCCTAGCCCCCTCAGGACTCATTACAAAGAACAAAGAAAAGTACAGCACAGGAACAGGCCCTTCGGCCCTCCAAGCCCGTGCCGACCATGCTGCCCGACTAAACTACAATCTTCTACACTTCCTGGGTCCGTATCCCTCTATTCCCATCCTATTCATGTATTTGTCAAGATGCCCCTTAAATGTCACTATCGTCCCTGCTTCCACCACCACCTCCGGCAGCGAGTTCCAGGCACCCACTACCCTCTGTGTAAAAAAACTTGCCTCGTACATCTACTCTAATCCTTGCCCCTCGCACCTTAAACCTATGCCCCCTAGTAATTGACCCCTCTACCCTGGGGAAAAGCCTCTGACTATCCACTCTGTCTATGCCCCTCATAATTTTGTAGACCTGGTCACCCCTCAACCTCCGTCGTTCCAGTGAGAACAAACCGAGTTTATTCAACCGCTCCTCATAGCTAATGCCCTCTATACCAGGCAACATTCTGGTAAATCTCTTCTGCACCCTCTCTAAAGCCTCCACATCCTTCTGGTAGTGTGGCGACCAGAATTGAACACTTTTCTCCAAGTGTGGCCTAACTAAGACCACACCAGTTTCCCTGCCAATACCCCCTGAGTTTAGGGCACGACCAGAACATGTATACATGGTTAGCCGGCCCTCCAGCGCATCTAGCACACTTGTCCTCCAGCCTGAAGAATCTGCTCATCCGGGCCACCGTCATGTGGGCCCAGTGCACGACCTTAAACTGGATCAGGCTGAGCCTGGCGCATGTTGCGGTCGTGTTTACTCTGCTCAGGGCTTCCACCCAGATACCGTCCTCCATCTCCGCCCCCCGAGCTCCTCCTCCCACTTAAGCTTCAGGTCCTCAGTCTGCGTATCCTCAGCTCCCATTAGTTCCTTGTAGACATCTGAAACTCTACCCTCTCCCACCTCTCCCCGAGAAACCACCCTGTCCTGCCTCCCCTTCGGCGGGAGACGTGGAAAGGACGGCACCAGTCTGCGTACAAAATCCCGCACCTGTAAGTATCTAAAGTAGTTCTCTCTCGCCAGCCCAGACTTCTCCTCCAGCGCACTCATTCTCGGAAAGCCCCCTTCCAGGAACAGATCCCCCATCCTCACAATCCCCGCCCTCCTCCACAGTCGATAACCCCCGTCCATGTTCCCCGGGGCAAATCGGTGGTTGCCGCAGATTGGGGTCCACACCGATGCTCTTACCTCCCCTACATGCCTCCTCCACTGGCCCCAGATCCGAAGAGCCGCCACCACTATCGGGCTGGTGGAGTACCGTGCCGGCGGAAGCGGCAGAGGCGCCGTGACCAGGGCTGCTAAGCTAGTGTCCCTGCACGAAGCAGCCTCCATCCGCTCCCAAACCGACCCCGCAGCCACCATCCATTTCCTTATCATCACGATGTTGGCCGCCCAGTAATAGTTGCTGAAGTTCGGCAAAGCCAGCCCCCTTCTCCTCTGTTCCTTTCAAGCATCACCCTCTTCACCCGCGGGGACTACCCTGCCCATACAAATCCCAGAATAATTTTATTCAGCTTCTTAAAGAAGGACCGCGGGATAAAGATGGGGAGACACGGAAAAACAAACAAGAACCGCGGGAGAATCGTCATCTTAACAGTCTGCACCCTCCCCGCCAATGACAGCGGGAGCGCATCCCACCTCCGGACCTCCTCCCTCACTCGTTCCACCAGTCGGGACAGGTTGAGCTTATGCAGCTTGCCCCAGTCCCGTGCCACCTGAATCCCCAAATATCGGAAACTCTCCCCCACTAGCCTGAACGGCAACCCCTTCAGCCTGCTCTCCTGCCCCCTCACCTGAATTACAAACAACTCGCTCTTAGCCATGTTCAGTTTGTATCCGGAGAACCGGCCAAATTACCTCAGGGTTGCCATAATACCGTCCATCCCCACCATTGGGTCCGATACGTATAACAGCAGATCATCTGCGTAAAACGAGACTCTATGTTCCACTCCACCCCCCCCCCCCCTCCCCCTCCCCCCCAGACCAGCCCTTTCCATCCCCTAGAAGCTCTCAGTGTAATTGCCAGCAGCTCTATGGCCAGCGCAAACAGCAGTGGGGAGAGAGGGCAGCCCTGTCTTGTCCCACGGTGCAGTCTAAAGTAGGCCGATGGCGTCCTGTTCGTCCTTACACTCGCCTCCGGGGCCTGATACAATAGCCTAACCCAGGTGAAGAACCCCGCCCCGAACCCGAACTGTCCTAGTACCTGATGTGTTAGGCAGGTCGGTTCAGTGTGGACTGCACTTGATGCAGCGATGCGAGAAACAGACCTCTAACACTAGAAGATCCAACACGTTTTTATTGAACGATAGAACTAACAGACATATTTAACTGTGGGTCGACACTATACTGAACTGACTGGAGACCTTGTACTAGCCTGACCAGACTTACTAGCTACCGCATGGTGTTTGCACTGTGCTAACTCGTGGACTCTGACTGTCTCAGTGGCTGGGTCCAGAGAGAGCGGGAAACCTAATGCCCTCTGGCTTTATAGTGGTGGTGTCCTGTCTGGTGATTGGCTGCACTGTGCTGTGTGCTTGCTGGTCATCCTGTGTGTCAATCACTGCCTGTCTGCACTTCATTATATACATGCGTGGATATTATGACATCTCCCCCTTTTTTTTCAAAAATAAATACTAAAGTGTGGATGCTTATAAATATATATATATATATGTGCCTGACTATATACAGAAAGATGTCTAAATGACGTATATACATAGGAAGGTTGCGATAGTGCAGATACATGGCAAACAAAACAATATTTACAGAGGTCCAATTGGTGAAGTCACAAAAATGTACAAAAGCTCAATCTATAGATTTAGTCTTTGTGGTGGGCGACGAATTCTTGTTAATCGCCGCAGAGGCGGATTCGGAGCCGCCTGCGCTTGGAGAGGCGGGATCGCTGGCATCGCGGTGGGCGTGTGAACCGGCAGGATTGCTGGTAGATCGGTGGCCTCGTGGTCAGGTACGTCCGGAGGAGGCATCGTAGGCGGCGGGGCACACCGGTCAGATAGCGGGCGTGGAACTCTTCGCAGTGCCCGTCTGTTGCGCCGTCTCAGGGAGCCATCAGCCATGCGGACAAGGAATGATCTTGGAGCCACTTGTTTGAGCACAACAGCTGAGGCTGACCAGCCGCCCTCAGGCAACTGTACGCGAACATGATCAGTTGGGGCCAGCTCGGGCAGATCCGTGGCATGGGCATCGTACGTGGCTTTCTGTTGGGCCCGTGACTGCTGCATATACTGTAGGACCGTGAGGTGGTCAAGGTTGGGAACGTGGATGGCTGGAACTGCGGTCCTCAGAGTGCGATTCATGAGCATCTGGGCTGGAGACAATCCAGTGGACAGTGGGGTTGCCCTGTATGCCAACATCACCAGGTTAAAATCGGAGCCTGAATCTGCAGCTTTGCACAGCAGCCGCTTTACAATGTGGATCCCTTTTTCGGCCTTCCCGTTTGACTGCGGGTAGTGGGGACTGGAGGCAACGTGACGGAAGTTGTAGGACTGTGCGAAGTCAGACCATTCTTGGCTGTAAAAGCAAGGACCGTTGTCGCTCATTACCGTGAGCGGTATCCCATGCCTGGCGAACGTTTCTTTGCAGGCTTTGATTACCGTCTTCGACGTGAGGTCGGACAGTTTCACTACTTCTGGATAACTGGGGAAGTAGTCGACCAGGAGTACGTAGTCACGCCCCTTGGCGTGGAAAAGGTCTACACCGACTGGAACTTGACTATCCCTGTTAGGAGGCCCAGACACTCCTTCTCAATCTGAGCGTACCTTTGCTCAGTGGCCGTCATGGCCCTGGAGGCATACGCCACTGGAGGCCAGAACGCGGAGTCATCCCGCTGAAGGAGCACCGCCCAATGCTGTCCTGGCTTGCATCAGTTGATATCTTGGTTTCCGTGGTTGGGTCGAAGAACGCTAGGACCGGGGCTGTCGTGAGTTTTGCTTTCAGCTGGCGGCATTCCTCTTCATGCGTGGGCAGCCACTGGAATTCCGTCGACTTTTTGACGAGATGGTGTGGGCCGTGGTGTGGGATGCCATATTGGGAATGAATTTCCCGAGGAAGTTGACCATTCCGAGAAAGCGGAGAACCGCCTTTTTGTCCTGCGGGGTCTTCATGACATTGATCGCCGAGACCTTGTCGGCGTCTGGCCGTACGCCCTGCTGCTAGATGTGGTCACCTAGGAATTTGATCTCCGATTGACCAAATGAACACTCGGCCCTGTTGAGCTGAAGACCATGTTCATGGATTCTTTGGAATACCTTCTTGAGGCGAGCACCCAGTCAATGTCCTCCATCATCTGTTCAAGGATGCGATGAAAAACATCGGAGGCAGATATGATGCCAAAAGGCATCCGGTTGTAGCAGTAACGACCAAACGGGGTGTTGAACGTGCACAGCTTGCAACTGGACGCGTCCAGTTGTATTTGCCAAAAACCCATGGAGACGTCCAGCTTAGTAAAGAATTTGGCATGTGCCATCTCACTGGTCAACTCTTCTCGTTTTGGTATCGGGTAATGCTCCCTCATGATGTTTCGGTTTAGATCCTTAGGGTCAATGCAAATGCGAAGCTCCCCTGATGGCTTCTTGACGCAGACAATGGAGCTGACCCAGTCTGTGGGCTCTGTAACCTTTGATATGATGCCCTGGTCTTGGAGGTCCTGTAATTGCTTCTTCAGACGATCCTTGAGGGGTGCCGGCACCCAGCGAGGTGCATGAATTACAGGGGTGGCGTTCGGCTTGAGCAGGATTTTGTAGCGGTACGGGAGCGTACCCATTCCGTCGAACACGCTGTGATACTGCGTGATGATGTCATCTATGTCAGCTTGCAAGTTTCCATCGGGCGAGGCCGTCGCCGGTGATGATGACATGGTGTGGACGTGTTGAACAAGGTTCAGGAGCTTGCAGGCACGAGCACTGAGCAGAGATGCTCTGTCAGGCCCAACGATTTCAAATCGCAGTGTTGCCTTGATCGCCTTATTGGATACCCCCAGTTGACATGAGCCACTGGCAGCTATGGCATTGCCATTGTAGTCAAGGAGCTGGCAGGCCGGTGGAAGAATGCTTGGTTTGGCGCGGATGGTGTCGAGGTCGGATATCGAGATGAGGTTCGCCGATGCGCCGGTGTCCAGTCTGAACCGGATGCGAGCCTTGTTCACTGTGAGCACAGCAGACCACTCGTCATCGGGATCCACACTGAGGATCGAGAGGCGTTGCGTAGGTGTGGTCGAAGGCAGCGCATGTGTAGTTATGATGCCCACCCGGTATGGGGACTTGAGGCACTCAGCATTATGGTCCGTTGGGCTGTCGGGATCGTAATCTGGCATGCCTTGTTGTATTGAGCGGACACTTCTGCGCCACAGCTGGGATCGCTGGCTGCTGCACGGTGGAGCAGATCTGCAAAGGGCACCTGTTTGTGGACGGGAAGTTCGCGAGCTTGGGTGAGCTGGAGGAGAAGTACGGGCTCCCCCCCGGGGAACACCTTCAGGTACTTACAGGTAAGGGCATTTGCCAAACGGCAGGTGGTGGAATTCCCACGGCTACGGCCACACACAGTACAGGACAGGATGCTCTCGGGGGGGTGGGTGGGAGTGGGGAAGATCTCGGAAACTTACCAGGTGATGCAGGAGGAGGAGGAGGCCTCGGTGGTGGAGTTGAAAGGTAAGTGGGAGGAGGAGTTGGGAGAGGAGATCGAAGAGGGGATGTGGGCAGGTGCCCTAGGGAGGGTGAACTCTTCCTCTTCGTGCGCGAGGCTCAGCCTCATACAGTTTAAGGTGCTGCACAGGGCACATATGACCGGGACAAGGAAGAGCCGGTTCTTTGGGAGTGAGGACAGGTGTGTTAGGTGCTCAGGGAGCCCAGCAAATCACACCCATATGTTCTGGGCATGCCCAGCGCTGGAGGAATTTTGGAAGGGCGTAGCGAGGACGGTGTTCGAGGGTGGTAGGATCCAGGGTCAAACCGGGCTGGGGGCTCGCAATATTTGGGGTGGCAGAGGAGCCGGGAGTGCAGGAGGTGAAAGAGGCCGGAATTCTGGCCATTGCGCCCTGGTAGCCCGGCGAAGGATTCTCCTTCAGTGGAAGGATACGAGGCCCCCAAGCGTGGAATCCTGGATCAGCGATATGGCAGGGTTCATTAAATTGGAGAGGGTGAAATTCGCCTTGAGAGGGTCGGTACAAGGGTTCTTTAGGCGGTGGCAACCGTTCTTAGACATTCTGGCAGAACGATAGACATTGGTCAATGGCAGCAGCAGCTCGGGGAGGGGGGGGGGAGTTTACTTTATGTTTGGTTATGTTATTTACACTGGAAGGGTCTGAGGGGGTGTATACACCTGTTGTCTTAAGTCAGGGTGTTAATGTTAATTTATTATTTAGGTACAGGGGGGGAGGGGTTTGGTGGGTTGCTTTTTTAGATTGTGTTTTGTACTTAACCCTGTTGGGTTCTTTTTTCTTTCTCATTTTGTTATTGATATTTTATGAAAACCTTTAATAAAAATTATTTTAAAAAAAAAGATCTGCAAAGGGCTGCGTAGTGGCCAAGCTTGCCACACTGTAGACACCGCCGTCCTTTTGCCGGACATTGCCGCTTTAAATGGGCGGAGCCACAATTCTGAAACGTCATGATGACGACGTCAGCGCGTTCCGTGCGCCATCGCGCATGCGCAGTGCAGTCGGGCGACATACGCATCTGTGCAGTAGGGTTGTCGGGCTCGTCGTCCACTCAGTCGTGGCGCGCATGCGCAGGGACCCGGGAAAAGCGCGCAAAACGGCCACTCTCCTTGATGCTTAGGCCCTGCATTTGTGCAATGGCCTGCACCCGTTCCGCCTCGAGGGAGGCCAGCTTCACAGTTTCTGCTGCCCTGATGTGGAAGTAACGATTCTTAGCATGCTCATGGACAACGCACATCTCGATAGCGACAGAAAGGGTCAACAGTTTGACTTTCAGGAGCTGCTGCCGAAGGGAGTCGGAGTGGACCCCGAAAACGATCTGATCCCGGATCATGGAATCAGCCCTCGAGTCATAGTTACATGACTGCACTATGATGCGGAGATGGGTGACGAAGGACTGAAAAGATTCAATCTTACCCTGAAGCCTCTGCTGGAAAACATACCATTCAAAGCTCTCATTCACCTCAATGTCGCAGTGGCTGTCAAACTTCAGCAGGACTGTTTTGAATTTAGTTTTGTCTTTGCCGTCAGCAAACGTAAGGGAGTTGGAGATGTGGATGGCGTGGTCCCCCGCGATGGAGAAAAATAGCGCGATCTTCCTGGCATCCAATGCTGCTTCGAGGTCGGAGGCCTCAATGTACCAGAGGAACTTTTGCTTGAAGAGCTTCCAATTTGCGCCGAGGTTGCCGGAGATGCGGAGCTGCGGAGGAGGCTGGATGTTTTCCATGTTAGCGGATGGCTGCTTGCTGGTCAATGCTGATTCACTCGAGATAGGTCCGTCAATTTTCAGTATCACTCTGTGGTACCATGATGTGTTAGGCAGGTCGGTTCGGTGTGGACTGCACTTGATGCAGCGATGCAAGTAACAGACCTCTAACACTGTAGAAGATCCAACACGGTTTTATTGAACGATAGAACTAACATACATAGTTAACTGTGGGTCGACACTATACTGAACTGACTGGAGACCTTGTACTAGCCTGACCAGACTTACTAGCTACCGCATGGTGTTTGCACTGTGCTAACTCGTGGATTCTGACTGTCTCAGTGGCTGGGTCCAGAGAGAGCAGGAAACCGAGTGCCCTCTGGCTTTATAGTGGTGGTGTCCTGTCTGGTGATTGGCTGCACTGTGCTGTGTGCTTACTGGTCATCCTGTGTGTCAATCACTGTCTGTCTGCACTTCATTATATACATGCGTGGATATTATGACAGTACCTCCCACAGATAATCCCACTCGACCCGGTCAAAAGCCTTTTCAGCATCCATGGCTACCCCTATCTCCCTACTCTCCGGAGCATCATAATCATGTTGAGCAGCCTTCTTAGGTTGGCCACCAGCTGCCTCCCCTTTAGAAACCCGGTTTGGTCCTCCACAATTACATCCGGTACACAGTCCTCAATTCTGGTCATCAAAATCTTGGCCAGTAACTTGGCGTCTACGTTGATCAAAGAGATCGGCCTGTATGACCCACAGGCCTCCGGGTCCTTATCCCGTTTCAGAATGAGCGAGATGGTGGCCTACGACATCGTCGGGGGTAGACTCCCTCTGTCTCTTGCCTCGTTAAAGACCCTGACCAGCACCAGCCCCACTATCCCGGCAAATTTTTTGTAAAACTCCACCGGGTACCCGTCTGTCCCGGGGCTTTACCCGACTGCATGACCTTCAGGCCCCCCAATACCTCTTTGATCCTGACCAGGGCCCCCAGTCCGTCCACCAACCCCCTCCCCACTCTTGGGAAGGTCAGTCCGTCCAGGAATCGCCTTATCCCCCCCGGTCAGTTCCGAAGTGTACAGCTTCCTATAAAAGTCCCTAAAGACCTTGTTCAGCCCTGCTTGATCACCCACTAGATTACCATCCCCATCCACTACCCTCCCTACTTCCCTAGCCGCTTCCCTCTTCCTTAGTTGCTGTGCAAGCATTCTACTGGCCTTCTCCCCATGCTCATAAATCGCGCCTTTTACCTTTCTAAGCTGCTCTACAGCCTTGCCTGTAGACAGCACCCCAAATTCGACCTACAGCCTCTGTCGTTTCCTGAGTAACACTGGCCTCGGGGATTCCGCGTAACCCCTGTCCGTCCGTAGGATTTCCTTAATCAGTCGGTCCGTCTCTGATCTATCTGTCCTGTCCCTATACGCCCGGATTGAAATCAGCTCCCCTCTCACCACTGCCTTCAGTGCCTCCCAGAGCACCGCTGCCGAGACTACTCCAGTATCGTTCACCTGCAGCTAATTCTGTATACATTTCCTCAGCCTCTCGCACACCGCCTCGTCCGCGAGTAGTCCAACTTCCAGCCTCCATGGTGGGCGCTGAAAGCTGTCCTTACAAAACTTCAGGTCTACCCAGTGCGGAGCATGGTCCGATATGGCAATTGCCGAATATTCTGCCCCCACCATTCCGGCCAGCAGGTTCCTACTCACAACAAAGTAGTCAATTCGGGAATACATCTTGTGGACGTGGGAGTAGTACGAGAACTCCCTCGCCGTTGGCCGGCTAAATCTCCACGGATCTGCTCCCCCCATTTGCTCCATGAACCCTCTCAGTTCCTTTGCCATCGCTGGCAACCTGCCCGTTCTTGAACATGACCGGTCCAGGCTCGGGTCCAGGACTGTATTAAAGTCTCCACCCATGATCAGCTTACGCGAGTCCAAGTCGGGGATCCTCCCTAGCATCTTCCTAATAAAATCCACATCGTCCAAATTCGGGGCATACACACTGACTATTCTCACCCCTTCGAGCTTACCCCTCACCATAATAGACCTACCACTCCCATCCACAACTGTGCCCTCCACCTCAAATTGTACCCTTTTATTAATCAGGATCGCAACCCCCCTCGTCTTAGAATCAAGCCCCGAATGGAAGACCTGACTGACCCAGCCCTTCCTTAACCTAACCTGGTCTGTCACTTTCAGGTGTGTCTCCTGCAGCAAGACTATGTCCGCCTTCAGAACCTGCAGATGCGCAAACACACGTGCCCTCTTCACTGGCCCGTTTAACCCTCTAACATTCCTGGTGATCAGCCTGGTTGGAGGGGCACTTCGCCTCCCCCCCCTTTGCCGATCAGCTATCCCCTTTCCTTGGCCAGCTCCCCAGCCATGTGTCACGTTTCATCTGGCCCGCCTGCTGACCGGCTCCACCCATGTCCTCCTCACTGTTACCATGTCCAGTTTCCATCCCCGTCAGCAGAACAACTCCCCCCCCCCTCCCTCCCTCCCTAGCAACACCATCCTATCACCTAACTCCTGCTCTAATCTAACTATCTGGACACCCCCCACCTCGGCTCCCGTTGACTAGCTGCACTCAGCTAGCCTGGGGCTCCCAGCCTCGGCGCCAGCCCGTCTCCCACCCATTGTTCCCAGTCACCCATCCCCCGACCCCTCCACACCACTTCCCCAGATCAGCCCTACCTAAGCAAACATTCTATACAAGTCATAAACAACCCCCACAATAGCACCATTCAAGTTAAACAAGAAAAAAAGAGATAAGAAATAACCGGCCCTCTTCAGTCCTCCCCATACAGACACAGAAAAAGATTGCACAAAGTTCCCCTGAAGCATCCATTTTAACCCAAGCCTTTTAAATGTTTTCTTTATTAATGTCCCCCCAGCCAAACTCCAACTAATCAAAGAGCCCAACCAGAAAACATTCAGGTGAACCACGCAAAAAAACAGACTATACAACCCTACCACCCTCCTACCCCACAACAAGGTCGAAAAAAGAAACGACAAAAACTGACCCAAACATGCAGGCACTTTTCAAAACGGGAGAGACACCCCATATACTTAAAAGCTCTAACATGATTCCAAACGTCCTCAGCTCAGGGCCAGCCCTTGCTTCTTAACGAAGTCCATCGCGTCTTCGGGTTCCTCGAAATAGCGGTGCTGACCCTTATACGTGACCCACAGTCGCGCCGGAAAAAGCAGCCCGAATTTCACCTTGTTTTTATACAGTATCTCCTTCATCTGCCTGTAGCCTCCTCTCCTCCTGGCCACCTCAGCGCTCAAATCCTGGTACACACAGAGGGTGGTATTGTCCCAAATACAGCTTTGTGTGCTCTTTGCCCATTGCAGCACCCGTTCCTTGTCCAGGTACCTGTGAAAGCGTACCACCATCGCTCGTGGGGGACCCCCTTATCGCGGCTGCCTCACCTGCATTCTGTGTGCCCTGTCCACCATCGACGGGCGCGGGAACACCTCATTCCTCAGCAACTTCGGGAACATACCCTCCACGGCAGCGTCTAGCCCCTCTGCCCCCTCCAGGAGGCCCACGATTATCACATGCTGCCGGCGAGATCTGTTGTCCAGGTCCTCCAGCCTTTCCAGAAGCACTTTTTGCTATTCCCTCAGCCTCCGAATTTCCACATCCGCCACCGTTTGAAAGTCAGCCTACTCCTCCACTGACTTCTCCAACTGCTGGAGCTTCTCAGCCTGATCATCCTGCCTTTTTCCCATCCGGTCAATCGACTTCCGTAACGGCTCCAAGTTGTCACGTTTCAGAAAAGCCCTCCTGCATAGTCTGCAGCAGCTGCTCCATTGTGGGCCGGGCTGTCGGCGCCTTGCTCTGAACACCAGCTATGCTGGTCTCTCTCACAGCCTCCACTGTGCCCTTACTCAACCACTTCTTCTGCTGTTACAGTCCCTCGGGCTTCTTAGGTCCATACAATTCTGTATGGGTCCTGTGCCTGAGTGCTATTGCTTTCCAGTTCCGTGCTCAAAAGCGCAAGAAAGTCAGGGGAAGAGGTCCAAAAGTCCGACGGAAGCAGGAGCCACCAAATGTGCGACCTACTCCTTCATAGCCACCACCAGAAGAGCCTATCACTGGTCTTTGCAATATAGTATGTCTTAGTTTTTATCTTCAAGTTCTTTGCTTATCCATGGATGTTTTTTCCCACTCTTACAATCTTTCTTCCTCCCTGGAATATATTTTAGTTGGGAGGAATTGAATATTTCCTTAAGCAACTGCCACTGCTCATCAACTGTCCTACCTTTTAGTCTTCCTGCCCAGCCCACTCGGGCCAAATCTGCCCTCATGCCTATGTAGTTACCTTTGTTTAACTCCAAAACGTGAGTGTCGGACCCCAGTTTCTCATCCTCAAACTGAATTTGAAACTCTTATCATTCTATGATCACTCTTCCCGAGAGGATCCTTGGCTGAGGTTTTTAATTAGTCTCCTCATTACACAATGCCAAATCCAGAATAGCCTGCTTCGTTGGTTCCAAAACATTTTGCTCCAAGAAACAATCTCTCTCTCTGAAGCTACCCTTGCCAATTTGATTAATTTAGTATGTATGAATATTAAAATCACCCATGATGATTGCCATACCTTTCTTACAAGCCCCTTTCTTACAAGCCCCAGTATTACCTGGTTTATACTGTGCCTCAATAACTACTGTTTGGGGACCTATAGATCACACCCACTAGGGAATTCATCATAGAATCATAGAATTTACAGTGCAGAAGGAGGCCATTTGGCCCGTCGAGTCTGCACCGGCTCTTGGAAAGAGCACCCTACCCAAGGTCAACACCTCCAACCTATCCCCATAACCCAGTAACCTCACCCAACACTAAGGGCAATTTTGGACACCAAGGGCAATTTATCATGGCCAATCCACCTAACCTGCACATCTTTGGACTGTTGGAGGAAACCGGAGCACCCGGAGGAAACCCACGCACACACAGGGAGGATGTGCAGACTCCGCACAGACAGTGACCCAAGCCGGAATCGAACCTGGGACCCTGGAGCTGTGAAGTAATTGTGCTATCCACAATGCTACCGTGCTGCCCTAAAAGTCTCCCACCTATTGTTCCCTCACTCCCCTTCCCCACCCCACTCATAAAACAAATTCCCTCATCTAACAATCCCCTCTTCATTCCTTTGCTATTTTTTATTTCTACCCAGGCTGATTCCACATCTTGGGACCACCAGTGCCTATATCATTTCCCAGTACAACTCTGAGCCACAGTAGGAAGGATGGGATTGCACTAGAAAAGGCGCAGATGAGATTAACCAGAATGTTGCCTGGGCTGAAGAGTTTCAGCGATGAACAGAGGCAGGTTAGGCTGGGATTGTTCACCATAGAACAGAGAAGGCCGAGGGGTGACTTGATTGAGGTGTACAAAATTATGAAGGATATAGATAGGGTAGCTAGGAAGAAATTTTACCCCTGGAGTTTGTCATAATATACACCAGTATATCATGGTGCAGACACACACACTGATGGACACACAGCAAGACCAATCAACACACACAACACTGCAGCCAATCACCAGTTAGAGCACACTCACTATAAAGACAGAGGGCATCAGAGTTCCCGCTCATTCGGGATGCAGCCTCTCAGAAGGACAGAGCTTACAGCTTACAGCACAGATCGTCACCATGTGCTGAGTGCATAGACTGGTTAGGACAGGCATAGGTCTTTAGTTTAATCTAACATCGTGTGAACTCACAGTGAAAGTATGTTCAACAGTTTCTAACTTAATTAAATAGTGTTGTACTATTTTAAGTGTTGGTGGCCTGAATGTGTTCTACGGACCCAGAGCACCCAACACATCAGAGTTGAGAAGTCAATAAGTAGAGGACATAGATTTAAGGTAATGGGGTAGGAGATTTAGAGGGGATTTGAGGGAAAACCTTTTCACCCAGACGATTGTGGGAATCTGAAACTGATTGACAAAAAGGGAGGTAGAGGCGAGAACCCTCACAACATTTAAGAAGTGTGGTGGTATGTATTAGGGGTAATACGGTACCTGTGAAGCCGAGAGGCTATTGGCTGACAGGTCCCGGGTCCTGGTTGGATCTGCCGCCTTCTGGCTCCGCCCTGAAGGCGGAGTATAAGAGCTCGAGTTCTCCCAGCAGCCTCATTCTGTAACTGAGCTGCTAGGGAACAAGCCTTGCTTAATAAAGCCTCGATTGATTTCATCTCTTCTCGACTTGAGTGAGTAATTGTTGCGCTGCAATTTATTAAGCAAGCTTAAAAGACTATGGAGCTCCGGATCGCCCCGGAATGTCTGCGAATCAGCCCCCATGCAGCAAACTCGGCGGCCGTGTTTAAACACTGGCTAGCGTGCTTCGAAGGTTACCTTCGAACGGCCCCCGGCCGGACCACGGAAGATCAGAAAATGCAGGTCCTGCATTCCAGGGTGAGCCCGGAGATCTACACGCTCATCAAAGTCGTGGAGGATTTCCCGACGGCGCTCGCCATGATGAAAGGAGTCTACATTCAGCCAATAAACCAGGTCTACGCACGCCACCAACTCGCAATGAGACAGCAAATCCCCGGAGAATCGCTCAACGAATTCTACAGCGCGCTCTTGATTTTGGGGAGGAACTGCAACTGCCCGTCGGTGAGCGCGATAGAGCACACGGAGCTACTAATCAGAGGTGCGTTTGTGGCAGGTATGACTTCTTCTCAAATTCACCAAAGACTGTTAGAGAGAGACTCGTTTGGACTCACAGAGGCACGGGCCCTTGCGGCCTCCCTCGACGTGGCCTCACAAAACGCCCGCGCCTACGGCCCCGACCGCGCGGCAGCCCCTTGGGCTCCGTGGACCCCCGTTGCGACCGAGTCCCCGGCACCCCCCAACCCCCCGCAAGCCTGCGCGGCTAGAGCACCAGACCATCCCGGTGGGCCCCACTGCTATTTTTGCGGGCAGGCGAAACACCCCCGGCAGTGCTGCCCGGCCCGCTCAGCTATTTGTAAAAGCTGCAGCAAAAAAGGGGCATTACGCAGCGGTGTGCCAGTCCCGGGGGGGTCGCCGCAATCCCTGGGGGAGAACGGGGACAGCAGACTCAGCCCCCCCAACAATCCATGTGCGGCCCGCGGGCGCCGCCATTTTGGGTCCCGGACACCATGCGGGGAGGATGGGCGCCGCCATCTTGTGACCCCCCGGCCACGTGCGATTCATGGGGGTGGCCATTTTGTCCACCCCCGACCACGTGCAATCCATGGACGCCGCCATCTTGGCTGATAGCCAAGGACCCCAGCATAGATGGCTCCAAGGGGTCTGAAGAAAACGCTGCGACGCAACAACCACGCCTGGCTTCGGTGACCCTGGACCAATCGCGGCCCCAGACGCTCCAGATGGCAACAACAACGGTGCTGATCAACGGGTACGAGACGCCATGCTTGATCGACTCTGGGAGCACGGAAAGTTTTATCCACCCGGATACGGTAAGACGCTGTTTTCTTTCCATTCGTCCGAGCACCCAAAAGATTTTCCTGGCAGCGGGGTCCCATTCAGTAGAGATCAAAGGGTTCTGCATCACGAACCTAATGGTGCAAGGGAGGGAGTTTAAAAATTATAGGCTTTACGTCCTCCCCCAACTCTGCGCTCCCACTCTATTGGGGTTAGATTTCCAGTGTAACCTCCAGAGCCTAACGTTCCAATTCGGCGGCCCAATACCCCCACTCACTATCTGCAGCCTCGCAACCCTCAAGGTTGAACCGCCTTCCTTGTTTGCGAACCTCACCCCGGATTGCAAACCCGTCGCCACTAGGAGCAGACGATACAGCGCCCAGGATCGACGTTTATCCGGTCCGAAGTCCAGCGGCTGCTGAAGGAAGGCATAATCCAGGCCAGCAATAGTCCCTGGAGAGCCCAGGTGGTAGTTGTGAAGACCGGGGAGAAGCAGAGGATGGTCGTAGACTATAGTCAGACCATCAATAGCTACACGCAGCTAGATGCATACCCTCTCCCCCGCATATCCGACATGGTCAATCGGATTGCACAATACAAGGTCTTTTCCACCATGGAGATCAAGTCCGCATACCACCAGCTCCCCATCCGCCCGAGTGACCGCAAGTACACGCCACTCGAGGCAGACGGGCGGCTCTACCATTTTTTACGGGTCCCATTTGGCGTCACGAACGGAGTCTCGGTCTTCCAACGGGAGATGGACCGAATGGTTGACCAGCACGGTTTGCGGGCCACGTTCCCATACCTCGACAACGTAACCATCTGCGGCCACGACCAGCAGGACCACGACGCCAACCTCCGCAAATTCCTCCAGACCGCGAACGCCCTGAACCACACCTATAATGAGGAAAAATGCGTTTTTAGCACCAACCGTCTGGCCATCCTGGGATACGTAGTGCGCAATGGAGTGATAGGCCCCGACCCCGAACGCATGCGCCCCCTTATGGAATTTTCCCTCCCCCACTGCTCCAAAGCCCTGAAACGCTGCCTGGGCTTCTTTTCGTATTACACCCAGTGGGTTCCCCAGTACGCAGACAAGGCCCGCCCGTTAATCCAGTCCACTACCTTCCCCCTGTCGACAGAGGCCCGCCAGGCCTTCAGCCGTATCAAAGCGGATATCGCAAAGGCCACGGTGCACACAAGCGATGAGTCCCTCCCCTTCCAGGTCGAGAGCGATGCATCCGATGTACCTCTGGCGGCCACTCTCAACCAAGCGGGCAGACCCGTGGCCTTTTTCTCCCGGACCCTCCACGCCTCAGAAATCCGCCACTCCTCAGTGGAAAAGGAAGCCCAAGCCATAGTGGAGGCTGTGCGACATTGGAGGCATTACCTGGCCGGCAGGCGATTCACTCTCCTCACTGACCAACGGTCGGTAGCCTTTATGTTCGATAATGCACAGCGGGGCAAAATCATGAATGACAAGATCTTGAGGTGGAGAATTGAGCACTCCACCTATAACTATGAGATCTTGTATCGTCTCGGAAAGCTGAACGAGCCGTCCGATGCCCTATCCCGCGGCACATGTGCCAATGCACAAGTAGACCGCCTCCAAGCCCTCCACGAGGACCTCTGCCACCCGGGGGGTCACTCGAGTCTACCATTTTGTGAAGTCCCCAACCTCCCCTACTCTGTGGAGGAGGTCCGTACAGTCACCAGGAAGTGCCAAATCTGCGCAGAGTGCAAACCGCACTTTTTCAGGCCTGATAGAGCGCACCTGATAAAGGCTTCCCGTCCCTTTGAACACCTCAGTTTGGATTTCAAAGGCCCCCTCCCCTCCACCGACCGCAACGCATACTTCCTGAACGTGGTGGACGAGTACTCCCGTTTCCCCTTTGCCATCCCCTGCCCCGACATGACAGCGGCCACAGTCATTAAAGCCCTCGGCACCATCTTTACACTGTTCGATTTCCCCGCGTACATCCATAGCGACAGGGGGTCCTCCTTCATGAACGACGAGCTGCGTCAGTTCCTGCTCAGCAAGGGCATTGCCTCAAGCAGGACGACCAGCTACAACCCCCGGGGGAACGGTCAGGTAGAGAGGGAGAACGGTATGGTCTGTAAGACCGTCCTACTGGCCCTACGGTCCAGAAATCTCCCAGTTTCCCGGTGGCAGGAAGTCTTCCTGGATGCCCTCCACTCCATCCAGTCACTGCTGTGTACCACCACTAACCAAACGCCTCATGAGCGCCTCCTTGTCTTCCCTAGGAAGTCCTCCTCCGGAACGTTGCTGCCGACCTGGCTGGCAGCCCCAGGACCCATCTTGCTCCGAAAGCATGTGCGGGCGCACAAATCGGACCCGTTGGTCGAGAGGGTTCACCTTCTCCACGCAAACCCTCAGCCGATGGCCGACAGGACACGGTCTCCCTGCGGGACCTGGCGCCCGCCGGTAACACACACACACTCCCAACACCGATCACCCCCTCCCTGCCACCGGCGCACCCCACGACCGCCCCCTTCCTGGGTGGGTCGGTCCTCCTCCCGTGCCCGCCCAGGAGTAAAGAAACAGGAACGAACAGCGCAACGCTACCAGAGACGACAGTGCCCGAGCCAGCACCTGCACCACCACCGGGGCTGAGGCGATCGACAAGGACGACCAGGGCACTCGCTCGACTCGTGGAATCCATGTGACACCAGAAAAACTTGTAAATAACTCTGACAAAACCTGTACATAATGATTCTGACAAATGGATCTGCCGCCTTCTGGCTCCGCCCTGAAGGCGGAGTATAAGAGCTCGAGTTCTCCCAGCAGCCGCATTCTGTAACTGAGCTGCTGGGGAACAAGTCTTGCTTAATAAAGCCTCGATTGATTTCATCTCTTCTCGACTGGAGTGAGTAATTGTTGCGCTACAAGAAGCATTTCAATGAGCATTTGAAACACCTCAGTATACAAGGCTACGGACCACGTTCTGGAAAATGGGATTAGAATAGTTAGCTGCTTGATGGGCGACATGATGTGCTGAAGGGCCTCTTTCTGTGCTGTAAAACTCTGTGGCACACTTCCAAGAAGACAGCTCACCACCATCTTCTCATGGGCAATAAATCCTGGCCTTGCCAATGACACCCACATCCCATGAATGAATGTTTTAAAAATGTGAGTTACCACATGCTCACAGCATAACTAACTTTGGCAGCCTTGCCTTCCCAATGTGGAAAATCAGTCAAGGTATTTTACAAAAAGATTTGGGTGGGGGGGGGGTGGGAGTTGTAACCACCTACGGAACAACAAATTTGAACCAGAGTACCTGTGCCCCAATACTGTACATTCTTACATTCCTGTTTTGTATTAAACTGTTTACTTCCTTTCCAAACAGAGGCCAAAAGTTTGAGGGTCAGCTGTGAGAGGGTGGGTAAGGGTACTAGAGAAAATGGCACTGAAGGTCACCTGGTCCTAATTGGCGTAAAGCTAGAAAAGGAATCTCACAATGGCACTAGAACAAATCATTGATCTTAATCCGCCATGGTTTAGGCACCCCTGAAGTAGGCATTGGATATGACAGAGATTCACCCAGTCAACCCGACCCTGCAAAATCCAGCTCACTGATATCTGGATGCTCAGGTCAAAATTGGAGAGTTACCCATAAATTGATCAAGCAGCAACTTGACATAGTCATAAGCACCGAATCATACATGACAGTCAATTTTCCAGACACCTGAATCACCATCTCTGGTTATGTCCTATCCTACAGGTAAGACAGATAAATCAGGGGTCATTTACAATGGTACACAGTTGGGAGGAGGTGGACCTGACAGTCCTGAACATTGACTCTGGAACCTGTGAAGTGTCATAACATAAGGTCAAACATGGGCAAGGAAACATCTTGCTGATATCAGCTGTCCTCGCTGAACTGATAAAATCAGTACTCCATGTTGAATACCATTGGGAAAAGGTGCCACGGGCAGCAAGATGTACTCTTAATGGGGGAACTTCAATGCAGTGTCCAGGAGAGGAGGGTGCAAAAGATGCAAAATATTGGGGTCCATGTTGT
Source organism: Scyliorhinus torazame (assembly GCF_047496885.1). Classification (NCBI taxonomy): domain Eukaryota; kingdom Metazoa; phylum Chordata; class Chondrichthyes; order Carcharhiniformes; family Scyliorhinidae; genus Scyliorhinus; species Scyliorhinus torazame. The sequence continues at coordinate 286,426,117 of NC_092712.1, read as the reverse complement.
AGGAGCCCAGGCTCATTGGCCAATTGGCCTGACAATTGGGATGGTCAGTGTCCAAAGCAACAAATCTGGCATGTAGACATCCCAATTGTTTGGCTAATGATTTCTGTTCTGAACAACAGCATATAGGCTCAGTAGGATTCCTCAGTGCCTCCTTTCTTGCTTAATATGGCTCCTGGACACACACCATGCCAGGCCTGCCCCGCCACTAAATACAGCGTAGAGGCCGGAGGATTTGGTGATTTTCCCACCAGTCGCTGCAGCGGGAAACACTCTGCGTTCCCACCCCCACCGTGGCACTTCGGCTCAAAATGGGAGAATTCCACCTGTGTGTCTCTCCACTGGCGGAGGGTGTGGGTAAGTGCTGTGACATTCATCATGAGCCTCCATGTCCTTGGATGCGCTTCAGGAGCTCGGGCTGTTGGTCAGCTGCCTGGATGGTCTCAATCTGCTGGTGCCTAGAAAAAAAAAAGAGACTATCAGTTGATGAACTGAAGCTATATCAGAGTACATTTGGCTCAATACATTGGTCAGGATTTGATTACGTAATGGAGCTGTGTAACCCAGATAGGGGAGGTAAAGCGCAAGTGGGAAGATGAGGTGGGTAAGGAAACAGAGGCAGGTGTGTGGAAGGATGCTTTGAGCAGAATCAACATGTCCTCATCATGTGCCAGGCTGGTGGTCCACCGGGCATACATGACGGTGGCCCGGATGACCAGGTTTTTTTGAAGGGGTGGAGGACAGGTGTGGGAGGTGTGCAGGAGGGCCTGCAAACCATGTCCACATGTTTTGGGCATGTCCAAAGCTTAGGGGATTCTGGCAGGTTTTGCTGTTGTCACGTCCATGGTGCTAAAGACAAGGGTGGCGCCAAGTCCAGAGGTGCGTCAGAAGATCCGGGAGTCCAGGGGGCGAGATAGGCCGACGTTTTGGCCTTTGCCTTGTAATTGATAATATGGAAAGATGTGTCATTTGAAACAAGGAAGTCTAGGAACTGGAGGGGGTTGGTGCGGGGTGGGGAGGAGCATAGGGTGTCACTTTATGCGGACGACCTGCTGCTGTATGTGGTGGACCCGGTGGGAGGAATGCCAGAGGTAATGAGGATCCTTAGGGAATTCGGGGACTTTTCGGGGTACAAGCTCAATATGGGGAAGAGCGAGCTGTTTGTAGTTCAGCTAGGGGACCAGGAGAGGGGGATTGGCGAGCTCCCACTAAAAAGGGCGGAGAGGAGCTTCAGATATTTGGGGGTCCAGGCGGCCAGGAGCTGGGGGGCCCTGCATAGGCTTAACTTTATAAGGCTGGTGGAGCAAATGGAGGAGGAGTTCAAGAGGTGGGACGCGTTGCCGCTGTCCCTGGCGGGTAGGGTGCAGTCAATCAAAATGACGGTGCTCCCAAGGTGTTTGTTCCTGTTCCAGTGCCTCCCCATGTTTATCCCGAAGGCTTTTTTCAGGCGGGTTAACAGGAGTATAATGGGGTTTGTGTGGGCGCGAGGGACTCCGAGGGTGAGAAGGGTGTTCCTGGAGCGGAGTAGAGATAGGGGGGGCTGGCGCTGCCCAACCTCTGTGGGTACTACTGGGCCGCCAATGCGACAATGGTGCGCAGGTGGGTGATGGAGGGGGCTGCATGGAAGAGGCTGGAGACGGCGTCCTGTGTGGGTACGAGTCTGGGGGCGCTGGCAACGGTGCCGCTGCCGCTCCCTCCAAGGAGGTATACCACGAGCCCGGTGGTGGTGGCGGCCCTCAAAATCTGGGGGCAGTGGAGGCGGCATAGGGGGGAAGTTAGGGCCTCGGCGTGGACCCCATTACGGGGGAACCACCGGTTCGACCCAGGAAGAACAGGTGGAGGGTTTTCGGGGTGGCACAGGGCAGGGATACAAAAGCTGGGGGATCTGTTTGTGGACGGGAAGTTCGCGAGCTTGGGTGAGCTGGAGGAGAAGTACGGGCTCCCCCCGGGGAACACCTTCAGGTACTTACAGGTAAGGGCGTTTGCCAGACGGCAGGTGGTGGAATTCCCATGGCTACTGCCACACACAGTACAGGACAGGGTGCTCTCGGGGGGGTGGGTGGGAGTGGGGAAGATCTCGGAAACTTACCAGGTGATGCAGGAGGAGGAGGAGGCCTCGGTGGTGGAGTTGAAAGGTAAGTGGGAGGAGGACTTGGGAGAGGAGATCGAAGAGGGGACGTGGGCAGATGCCCTAGGGAGGGTGAACTCTTCCTCTTCATGCGCGAGGCTCAGCCTCATACAGTTTAAGGTGCTGCACAGGGCACACATGACCGGGACAAGGATGAGCAGATTCTTTCGGGGTGAGGACAGGTGTGTTAGGTGCTCAGGGAGCCCAGCAAATCACACCCATATGTTCTGGGCATGCCCAGCGCTGGAGGAATTTTGGAAGGGCGTAGCAAAGAACAAGAACAAAGAACAAAGAAATGTACAGCACAGGAACAGGCCCTTCGGCCCTCCAAGCCCGTGCCGACCATACTGCCCGACTAAACTACAATCTTCTACACTTCCTGGGTCCGTATCCTTCTTTTCCCATCCTATTCATATATTTGTCAAGATGCCCCTTGAATGTCCCTATCGTCCCTGCTTCCACCACCTCCTCCGGTAGTGAGTTCCAGGCACCCACTACCCTCTGCGTAAAAAACTTGCCTCGTACATCTACTCTAAACCTTGCCCCTCTCACCTTAAACCCATGCCCCCTAGTAATTGACCCCTCTACCCTGGGGAAAAGCCTCTGACTATCCACTCTGTCTATGCCCCTCATAATTTTGTAGACCTCTATCAGGTCGCCCCTCAACCTCCTTCGTTCCAGTGAGAACAAACCGAGTTTATTCAATCGCTCCTCATAGCTTATGCCCTCCATACCAGGCAACATTCTGGTAAATCTCTTCTGCACCCTCTCTAAAGCCTCCACATCCTTCTGGTAGTGTGGCGACCAGAATTGAACACTATACTCCAAGTGTGGCCTAACTAAGGTTCTATACAGCTGCAACATGACTTGCCAATTCTTATACTCAATGCCCCGGCCAATGAAGGCAAGCATGCCGTATGCCTTCTTGACTACCTTCTCCACCTGTGTTGCCCCTTTCAATGACCTGTGGACCTGTACTCCTAGATCTCTTTGACTTTCAATACTCTTGAGGGTTCTACCATTCACTGTATATTCCCTACCTGCATTAGCCCTTCCAAAATGCATTACCTCACATTTGTCCAGGTTAAACTCCATCTGCCATCTCTCCGCCCAAGTCTCCAGACAATCTAAATCCTGCTGTATCCTCAGACAGTCCTCATCGCTATCCGCAATTCCACCAACCTTTGTGTCGTCTGCAAACTTACTAATCAGACCAGTTACATTTTCCTCCAAATCATTTATATATACTACAAACAGCAAAGGTCGCAACACTGATCCCTGTGGAACACCACTGGTCACAGCCCTCCAATTAGAAAAGCATCCCTCCATTGCTACCCTCTGCCTTCTATGGCCTAGCCAGTTCTGTATCCACCTTGCCAGTTCACCCCTGATCCCGTGTGACTTCACCTTTTGTACTAGTCTACCATGAGGGACCTTGTCAAAGGCCTTACTGAAGTCCATATAGACAACATCTACTGCCCTACCTTCATCAATCATCTTAGTGACCTCCTCGAAAAACTCTATCAAGTTAGTGAGACACGACCTCCCCTTCACAAAACCGTGCTGCCTCTCACTAATACGTCCATTTGCTTCCAAATGGGAGTAGATCCTGTCTCGAAGAATTCTCTCCAGTAATTTCCCTACCACTGAAGTAAGGCTCACCGGCCTGTAGTTCCCGGGATTATCCTTGCTACCCTTCTTAAACAGAGGAACAACATTGGCTATTCTCCAGTCCTCCGGGACATCCCCTGAAGACAGCGAGGATCCAAAGATTTCTGTCAAGGCCTCAGCAATTTCCTCTCCAGCCTCCTTCAGTATTCTGGGGTAGATCCCATCAGGCCCTGGGGACTTATCTACCTTAATATTTTTTAAGACACCCAACACCTCGTCTTTTTGGATCACAATGTGACCCAGGCTATCTACACCCCCTTCTCCAGACTCAACATCTACCAATTCCTTCTCTTTGGTGAATACTGATGCAAAGTATTCATTTAGTACCTCGCCCATTTCCTCTGGCTCCGCACATAGATTCCCTTGCCTATCCTTCAGTGGGCCAACCCTTTCCCTGGCTACCCTCTTGCTTTTTATGTACGTGTAAAAAGCCTTGGGATTTTCCTTAACCCTATTTGCCAATGACTTTTCATGACCCCTTCTAGCCCTCCTGACTCCTTGCTTAAGTTCCTTCCTACTTTCCTTATATGCCACACAGGCTTCGTCTGTTCCCAGCCTTTTAGCCCTGACAAATGCCTCCTTTTTCTTTTTGACGAGGCCTACAATATCACTCGTCATCCAAGGTTCCCGAAAATTGCCGTATTTATCTTTCTTCCTCACAGGAACATGCCTGTCCTGTATTCCTTTCAACTGACACTTGAAAGCCTCCCACATGTCAGATGTTGATTTGCCCTCAAACATCCGCCCCCAATCTATGTTCTTCAGTTCTCGCCTAATATTGTTATAATTAGCCTTCCCCCAATTTAGCACATTCATCCTCGGACCACTCTTATCCTTGTCCACCAGTACTTTAAAACTTACTGAATTGTGGTCACTGTTACCAAAATGCTCCCCTACTGAAACATCTACCACCTGGCCGGGCTCATTCCCCAATACCAGGTCCAGTACCGCCCCTTCCCTAGTTGGACTGTTTACATATTGTTTTAAGAAGCCCTCCTGGATGCTCCTTACAAACTCCGCCCCGTCTAAGCCCCTGGCACTAAGTGAGTCCCAGTCAATATTGGGGAAGTTGAAGTCTCCCATCACCACAACCCTGTTGTTTTTACTCTTTTCCAAAATCTGTCTACCTATCTGCTCCTCTATCTCCCGCTGGCTGTTGGGAGGCCTGTAGTATACCCCCAACATTGTGACTGCACCCTTCTTATTCCTGATCTCTACCCATATAGCCTCACTGCCCTCTGAGGTGTCCTCTCGCAGTATAGCTGTGATATTCTCCCGAACAAGTAGCGCAACTCCGCCTCCCCTTTTACATCCCCCTCTACCCCGCCTGAAACATCTAAATCCTGGAACGTTTAGCTGCCAATCCTGCCCTTCCCTCAACCAGGTCTCTGTAATGGCAACAACATCATAGTTCCAAGTAGTAATCCAAGCTCTAAGTTCATCTGCCTTACCCGTAATGCTCCTTGCATTAAAACATATGCACTTCAGGCCACCAGACCCGCTGTGTTCAGCAACTTCTCCCCGTCTGCTCTGCCTCAGAGCCACACTGTCCCTATTCCCTAGTTCTCCCTCAATGCTCTCACCTTCTGACCTATTGCTCCCGTGCCCACCCCCCTGCCATACTAGTTTAAACCCTCCCGTGTGACACTAGCAAACCTCGCGGCCAGGATATTTATGCCTCTCCGGTTTAGATGCAACCCGTCCATCTTATACAGGTCACACCTGCCCCGGAAGAGCTCCCAGTGGTCCAGATAACGGAAACCCTCCCTCCTACACCAGCTGTTTAGCCACGTGTTTGTCTGCTCTATCTTCCTATTTCTAGCCTCACTGGCACGTGGCACAGGGAGTAATCCCGAGATTACAACCCTCGAGGTCCTGTCTTTTAACTTTCTGCCTAGCTCCCTGAACTCCTGCTGCAGGACCTCATGCCCCTTCCTGCCTATGTCGTTAGTACCAATATGTACAACGACCTCTGCCTGTTTGCCCTCCCCCTTCAGGATTCCCTCTACCCGTTCGGAGACATCCTGGACCCTGGCACCAGGGAGGCAACATACCATCCTGGAGTCTCTTTCACGTCCACAGAAGCGCCTATCTGTGCCCCTGACTATAGAGTCCCCTATTACTATTACTCTTCTGCGCTTTGACCCTCCCTTCTGAACATCAGAGCCAGCCGTGGTGCCACTGCTCTGGCTGCTGCTGTTTTCCCCTGATAGGCTATCCCCCCCGACAGTATCCAAAGGGGTATATCTGTTCGAGAGGGGGACAACCACAGGGGATTCCTGCACTGACTGCCTGCCCTTTCTGGTGGTCACCCATTTCTCTGCCTGCACCTTGGGTGTGACCACATTTACATAACTGCGATCTATGACGCTTTCCGCCACCTGCATGCTCCTAAGTGCATCCAATTGCTGCTCCAACCGAACCATGCGGTCTGTGAGGAGCTGCAGTTGGGTGCACTTTCTGCAGATGAAGCCATCCGGGACGCTGGAAGCCTCCCGGACCTGCCACATCTCCCAGTCAGAGCACAGCACCCCTCTAACTGACATTGCGTCAATTAATTAAAATTAAAATTTGTCTTTTTTTTTTTTAAACTTTTTTTTTAAATTGCAAAGTTACTGTCAACTATCTGTTTCCTAGCACTAGATTTCTAATAGAAATGCGATAGCTAACTATAATACTCTCCGATCTCTGGCTTAGATATCCTCTAAATTATAATTAAGTTATTATGTTTAATTAGTTCCCAAAGACTCAAATTTTTTTAAAATTTAGGTTAGAATCCCAACCAGCCACTCTGGCCACAGCTTTTCTGTGATGTCACTTCAGTTTCCCCCCGACACACACAATTTGAAAAAAGGTATAAAAGTAAAAGTCACTTACTTACCTTCTTACCTTCTGAGTGTCTGAGATGTTCTCAGGTTCTCTCGCTGACAGAGACTGCTCCTCCACCTCCGATCCTTGACCTGCACAATGCTAATAATATAATAATATAATATGGCACTTACCTTACACCAATGGGTCTTATTATTAGGTTAGAGGAGGAGGGCGGGTGGGAGACACTACACGTGTAGTGTCTCGGGTTTCCTCTCCACCAGAATTTATTGGTTGGGGGGGGGGGGACTTGCCAGAGGTCGAACTTCCGGTTCCCGCCTTATATAAAAACAAATAAAACAGAAAAGAAGAACAGACACGGGACCAGGCAAGGCTTTTAAACTCACTACTCACCTCCCAGAAGGCCCCTGCGCACCGCTGCCGCCGAAATCCAAAGGGCTGCTCCTGTAAAGGTAAGAGCTTTTAAACTCACTACTCACCCCCCAGAAGGCCCCTGCGCACCGCTGCCGCCGAAATCCAAAGGGCTGCTCCTGTAAAGGTAAGAGCTTTTAAACTCACTACTCACCTCCCAGAAGGCCCCTGCGCACCGCTGCCGCCGAAATCCAAAGGGCTGCTCCTGTAAAGCGAGGACGGTGTCGAGGTTGGTAGGATCCAGGGTCAAGCCGGGCTGGGGGCTCGCAATATTTGGGGTGGCAGAGGAGCCGGGAGTGCAGGAGGCAAAAGAGGCCGGAATTCTGGCCTTTGCGTCCCTGGTAGCCCGGCGAAGGATTCTCCTTCAGTGGAAAGATACGACGCCCCCAAGCGTGGAATCCTGGATCAGCGATATGGCAGGGTTCATTAAATTGGAGAGGGTGTAATTCGCCTTGAGAGGGTCGGTACAAGGGTTCTTTAGGCGGTGGCAACCGTTCTTAGACTTTTTGGCAGAACGATAGACATTGGTCAATGGCAGCAGCAGCTCGGGGGGGGTTACTTTATTTTTGGTTTTGTTATTTACACTGGAAGGGTCTGAGGGGGTGTATACACCTGTTGTCTTAAGTCGGGGTGTTAATGTTAATTTATTATTTAGGTACAGGGGGGGGAGGGGTTTGGGGGGTTGGTTTTTTAGATTGTGTTTTGTACTTAACCCTGTTGGGTTCTTTTTTCTTTCTCATTTTGTTATTGATATTTTATGAAAACCTTTAATAAAATTTTTTTTTTTTTTAAACACATGGAAGTCTGGCAATACCTGATTTAAGAAACATGAGAGGATACAGGGAAAGATCCCACGAAGGGTTAACAGCAGCTGCAAAGAGCAGGATTATAAAATGCAGATTCCTTCTCCCAAACAAACAAACAAGATTTTTGTATGAAGCTAAAAATAATGGTTCACACCTTCATTGAAAGTAACTATCTTAGTAAGCATCTGGAAAAGCATGGATGAGGGTTTCAGTTGAGCTAGGTGATAAATGTAAACCTTTCAAGTTATAACCAAGTGGATTTTTAGCATTACGATAAAAGCAATGATTCACACCTTCATTGAAGTAAAATCAGCAGATAGAAAAGAATGACTCGGGGGACAAATATATAGGTGTGAAATTCTGCTGACATCAGGTAAATTAAAAGAAAATTGTGGACTATCAGTCCACGAGAAACATAATTTAAAGCCAAATCAAAGTCAAAATTATGAGCTGGGGACACGATTGGAAAATAAAACTATAGAAATGACAGGAACCAAAATTCACACCCCTATTGAAACCAAAGCATTTTTGAACATCACAAAGGAACTTTGAACATCACAAAGGAAACAATGTAATCAGAGACCTGAGAGGTGAGGTCATGTCAAAATGAATACTTAGTCGAGTTAGAAAAATTCAGATTAAAGGTACCTTTTATAATCCAAGTGAAATAAAAGTTACTTTACAATAAAGTCATAAAAACTTAATAACTGTTAGAAAAATATATAAACCCGAAGAAAGGGGACAGCCAGCAGAGCCAGCTCTCACAGCTTGGTACATGGGAAAGATTGGACATAGCAACCAAGCTCACCAGCGAATACATCTAAAGAAGACCAGATTTTAAAAAGAAGATTGATTGTCAAGTTGGGCCTTAAGGTCCCTTCAACCAACCAGAAGGATCCAGAAGCAAGATTTTTTTACTTTTCTGTAAAGACAGTGATTGCATCTTTAAAAAAATATATATATATAATAATAAAATAACTTTAAAGTTTTAACCTGAAACAGTGGTTATTAGCGTACTTTACTTCCTTAGCAATGCAGAACCCAGGATATCAATGCTACTAAGGGGTAAGTAGGTAAAATTCTTCTGTGAAGGTATGGGTTATACCGGGGGATAACTTGAAAACATAGTTTGACCTGAATAGCACCCACTAAAGCCTGCATAGGGGTCAGGGAGTGAGAATCCCTGTTCACCATTTAGAATATCGACCCTTTTTGGTATAGGGGGAATTCTAAGAATAGTGGTGAGTTTTTAACTTTAGCCTCCTTGATAGCCCGGAGACGGATCCTATTAGCGTGGAGGGAATCAGAGCCCCTGAAATTGGGGGTATGGGTTAGTGACATGGCTACGTTTCTCAGGCTTGAGAAAATTAAGGTTGGCCTACGAGGATCAATGTTAGGGTTCGTCCAGAGGTGGCAGCCGTTTATCGACTTTTTCGGGGGAAACTAAACGGTTAGCAGATTCAATAAGATTCGATCACCCCTTGCCCTCCCCAGCCTGCTCGGCTGCAGCCTCATCGAATTTAGTGAAGGCAGGAATCTCGGCTGCCAATCCCCCAGTCTGGGCTCTCTCGCTTTTGCTGCGTGCCACATTAGACTGTATGAGTGAGGCACATTCAATACTCTTGAGACCACGAGGAGTCATATCGATTATAGAACTGTACCCAGCAGCGATGTTACAGAAGTGAAGGCTGCAGGGACGGCATCGGTTCTTATACCCCGCCTCTTAGGGCGGGGCTATGTACATTACCCAATGGTAGACCCCGCAGTCTAGCCAATGGTCATTCCTCTCTCAGGTACTGCAATACCTGGTATTACCACATTCACCCCCTGTTAAAAAAAGCCAGCGGGGTGATGGCCAGTGTTACTGTCGCCTTTTCATGGTAGGACCAGGTATTGCAGGTACCATGCTGTTGAGGGTAATGGCGAAAGTTCTTGTGTTGTTTATTTTCTTCATGGTGCTGCAATCAGATGATCGGGTGGCCTGGTCGTCCTCCTGGAGCGTCTAAGTTTCGGCGGCGATCCTGGTGAGGGCCCCGGCAGTTGTGACTCCGGGAACATGGTGTCTTCCTCCCAGGCAGTTTCGTCACCCCTAGGCGGCGCTGTAGGGTAAAAAAATGGGCAGGAGGAAGGGGTGCCTGTAGGGGGCGTCGGTGCCTGCTCGGTTCTGGGTCAGGGTTCTGGCGGCAGTACTGACCCTCCGGTCAGGTGCAGGGGGGGGGGGGGGGCAGTGGCTCGGGCGCACGTGGGGCTCCGGCGGGCGCCAGGTCCCGAAGGGAGACCGTATCTTGGCGTCCGTCGGGGAACGCTACGTAGGCGTACTGGGGGTTGGCATGCAGCAGGTGGACCCTCTCGACCAGCGGGTCCGACTTGTGCGCCCTCGCATGTTTCCGCAGCAGGACGGTTCCGGGTGTCGCTAGCCAGGTTGGGAGCGAGGTCCCCGAGGAGGACTTCCTGGGGAAAACAAGGAGACGTTCGGGAGGTGTCTGGTTCGTGGTAGTACATAGCAGTGACTGAATGGAGTGAAGGGCCACTGGGAGGACTTCGTGCCAGCGGGAGACTGGGAGATTCCTGGACCGAAGGGCCAGCAGGACGGTCTTCCAGACCGTTCCGTTCTCCCTCTCTACCTGCCCGTTTCCCCGGGGGGTTGTAACTGGTCGTCCTGCTCGAGGCAATGCCTTTGCTAAGCAGGAACTGGCGCAGCTCGTCGCTCATAAAGGAGGACCCCCTATCACTGTGGATGTACGCGGGGAAACCGAACAGTGTTAAAATACTTTGGAGGGCCTTGATGACGGTGGTTGTGGTCATGTCGGGGCAGGGGATGGCGAATGGGAACCGGGAGTACTCGTCAATCACGTTCAGGAAATACGTGTTGCGGTCGGTGGAGGGGAGGGGGCCTTTGAGGTCCATGCTGAGGCGTTGAAAGGGACGGGAAGCCTTTATCAGATGCGCCCTCTCTGGTCGGTAGAAGTACGGTTTGCACTCTGCGCAGATTCGGCAGTCCCTGGTGACTGTCCTGACCTCCTCGATGGAGTGAGGCAGGTTTCGGGACTTAACGAAATAGAAGAACCGGGTGACTCCCGGATGGCAGAGGTCCTCTTGGAGGGCTCGGAGGCGGTCTACTTGTGCGGTGGCACAAGTGCCGTGGGATAGGGCATCAGGAGGCTCGTTCAGCTTCCCGGGACGATACAAGATCTCGTAATTGTAGGTGGAAAGTTCGATCCTCCACCGCAAGATCTTGTCGTTTTTTATCTTGCCCCGATGTGCATTATCGAAAATGAAGGCCACCAAACGTTGGTCCGTGAGGAGAGTGAATCTCCTGCCGGCCAAGTAATGCCTCCAGTGCCGCACAACTTCTACTATGGCCTGGGCCTCCTTTTCGACCGAGGAGTGGCGAATTTCGGAGGCCTGGAGAGTGCGGGAGAAGAAAGCCACGGGCCTGCCCGCTTGGTTGAGGGTGGCGGCCAGAGCTACGTCGGACGAGTCGCTCTCGACCTGGAAGGGGAGGGACTCGTCGATGGCGCGCATCGTGGCTTTTCGATGTCCGCTTTGATGCGGCAGAAGGCCTAGCGGGCCTACGTCGACAGGGGGAAGGTTGTGGATTGGATCAGGGGTCGAGCCTTGTCGGCGTAATTAGGGACCCATTGTGCATAGTAGCTAAAGAAGCCGAGGCAGCGCTTTAGGGCCTTGGGGCAGTGAGGGAAGGGGAACTCCATGAGGGGGCGCATGCGTTCAGGGTCGGGGCCTATGACTCCATTTCGCACTACGTAGCCTAGGATGGCTAGACGGTCGGTGCTAAACACGCACTTCTCCTTATTGTAGGTCAGATTTAGGAGGTGAAATTTACGGAGGTTGGTGTCGTGGTCCTGCTGGTCATGGCCGCAGATGGTGACGTTGTCAAGATACGGGAACGTTGCATGTAAGCCGTACCGATCAACCATTCGGTCCATCTCACACTGGAAGACCGAGACCCCGTTTGTGTCACCGAAGGGAACCCTTAAAAAGTGGTATAGCCGGCCATCTGCTTCGAAGGCAGTGTACTGGTGGTCGCTATTACGGAGGGCAGCTGGTGGTAGGCAGACTTGAGATCCACCGTGGAGAAGACCTTGTATTGCGCGATCCTGTTTACCAGGTCGGCAATACGGGGGAGAGGGTACGCGTCCAGTCGCGTAAACCGGTTGATGGTCTGGCTATAGTCGATAACTATCCTATGTTTCTCCCCGGTCTTTACCACCACTACTTGAGCCCTCCAGGGGCTGTTGCTTGCTTCGATGACCCCTTCCTTCAGCAGCCTTTGAACCTCGGACTTTATGAAGGTCCGGTCCTGGGCGCTGTACCGTTTGCTCCTGGTGGCGACGGGTTTGCAATACGGCGTGAGGTTCGCAAACAGGGAAGGCGGGTCGACCTTAACCCCTTGTTGGGGTTACAAGCCGTGTTGGGGGTTTGAGGCCCCATCCAAGATGGTGCCGGCCATGGATCTCACATGGAGTCCGGGGACTGCGAAGATGGCGGCGGGGAGGAACAATATGGCGGCGGGGAGGGACAAAATGGCGGCGCACACTGCTCCAGCGTGGCGGAGGCTAGCTGCAGCAAGGGGTTTTGGTCGGGCAGCGCATAGCCAGCCGTGCTGGGGGCTTGAGTGCAATACGGGGTGAGGCCGCAAACAGTAAGGGGGGATATAGGGCCGCCAAATTTAAAAGTAAGGCTTTGTAGGTGGCACTGGAAATCCAGTCCCAGAAGGGTGGCTGCGCAGAGATGCGGCAGCACGTATAGGCGGAAATTGCGGAATTCCCTGCCTTGGACTGTGAGGTTCGCGAGGCAGAACCCTTTTATCTGCACCGTGTGTGACCCGGAGGCCAGGGTGATCCTTTGTTGGATGGGATAGGTGACCAGAGAACAGCGCCTTACCGTGTCGGGGTGGACAAAGCTCTCCGTGCTCCCGGAGTCGATGAGGCACGACATCACGTGGCCGTTGATGGCAATCGTCGTGGTGGCCTTCGCTAGCGTTCGGGGCTGACTCTGGTCCAGGGTAATGGAGGCCAGCTGCAGCAAGGAGTTTAGATCGGGCAGCGCGTCGTCAGCCGTGTTGGGGGCTTGAGGCCCCATCCAAGATGGCGCCGGCCATGGATCGCACATGGAGTCCGGGGACTCCGAAGATGGCGGCGGGGAGGAACAAAATGGCGGCAGGGAGGGACAAAATGGCGGCGCACACTGCTCCAGCGTGGCGGAGGCCAGCTGCAGCAAGGGGTTTTGGTCGGGCAGCGCGTAACCAGCCGTGCTGGGGGCTTGAGGCCCCATCCAAGATGGCGCCGCCCATGGATCGCACATGGCGTTCGGGGACGGAGACTCCGACGATTGGACTGGCGAGGGACAAAATGGCTGCGGGCACTCCTCCAGCATGGTTACTGGGGGGGCCGAATGGCCGCGGCTGCGATGCTGCCTGGAGGGACAAAGGCTGCGGTGCGCGTTGGGCCGGCGGGGCTGGGGAAAAGGTGTGCGGGGGGCCTTGGACGGTCGGGACTTGAAAAAACGGCTGTGGTTGCACAGCGGGTGGCTGGAAGAACAGCTGTGGGTACTCGTTGGATACCGCGGCCCCCGCGTGGGCTAGGCAGACCGCGGCATAGTGGCCTTTCTTGCCGCACCCTTTGCAGGTGACGGTGTGGGCCGGGCAGCGCGCGCGCAGGTGATTCGCCTGGCTGCAGAAGAAGCAGCGTTGGCCGGCGGCGGTAGCGGGGCGCCTTGCTGCGCAGGCCTGCGGAGTTAGCGGGTAAGTCTGGGGGGCTGCCGTGGCAGGATGCCACGCAGCCCAGGGGGGCGCGGTGCACATGGGGGCGTACGCAAGGGCGTTCCTGTACGCCACGTCCATGGACCCAGCCAGGGCCCGGGCTTCGGTGAGGCCCAGTGTGTCCATTTCAAGTAGCCTTCGGTGAATGTCGGGGGAAACCATACTTGCCACGAAAGCGTCTCGAATTAAAAGTTCGGTGTGCTCGTTCCCCGTCACCGCTGGGCAGCCGCAGTTTTAGCCCAGCACTATCAGTGCCCGGTAGAAGTCTTCGAGTGTCTCATCTGGACTCTGCCGTCTTGTTGCCAGCAGGTGACGGGCGTAGACCTGGTTCAGTGGACGAATGTAATGTCCTTCCAGCAGTTCCATGGCTTTATCATAGTTCGCCGCGCCTTCGATCAGAGGGTAGATCGCCGAGCTAACCCACGAGCGTAGGAGGTGTATCTTCTGCCTTTCCGTGGGGGTGTTGGCAGCCGTATCGAGGTAGCTCTGAAAGCATGCCAGCCAATGCTTAAAAATCACGGCGGAGTTTTCTGCGTGAGGGCTGAGCTGAAGGCACATCGGCTTGATGCGGAGATCCATCCTTCAAAGTACTTATCTGATTAAATTGATGCACAATCAATACTCTTGAGACCACGAGGAGTCATATCGATTCAGCTTTAATCAGATAGAACTGTACCCAGCAGCGCTGTTACAGAAGTGAAGGCTGCTGGGACGGCATTGGTTCTTATACCCCGCCTCTCAGGGCGGGGCTATGTACATTACCCAATGGTAGACCCCGCGGTCTAGCCATTGGTCATTCCTCTCAGGTACTTGGTATTACCACAATGAGGACAAAAGAAAGGAGGCTGGTGCAGAGATTGTGTGAAATGCACGGTGCTTCTGTGTGGTGAGCCCTCCCCAAAGGGGCCAGAGAATTGAATGTGAGTAACATGATAGCTGGGATAGTAGTGATGTGAAAATGTCACACACACACAAGGGAAAGGAGTAGGCCATTCGGCCCCTCGAGCCTGCTCCGCCATTTAGTAAAATCATGGCTGATCTGATAGCAACCTCAAATCTGCATCCTGACTACCCCATAGCTAGGACCTCTTTGCTTACGAAGAATCTATCCACCTCTGTCTTAAAAAATATCCAAAAACTCAACTTCCACCACCTTTTCAGGAAGAGAGTTTCAAAAACTCACGACCCCCTGAGAGAAACAATTTCACCTCATTTCCATTTTAAATAGAATTTTTTTAAAGAATTTTTACAGTGCAGAAGGAGGCCATTCGGCCCATCGAGTCTGCACCGGCTCTTGGAAAGAGCACCCTACCCAAGGTCAACACCTCCACCCTATCCCCATAACCCAGTAACCCAACCCAACACTAAGGGCAATTTTGGACACTAAGGGCAATTTAGCATGGCCAATCCACCTAACTTGCACATCTTTGGACTGTGGGAGGAAACCGGAGCACCCGGAGGAAACCCACGCACACACGGGGAGGATGTGCAGACTCTGCACAGACAGTGACCCAAGCCAGAATCGAACCTGGGACCCTGGAGCTGTGAAGCAATTGTGCTATCCACCATGCTACCGTGCTGCCCCACGGGACCCCTTATTTTTAAACAGTGACCCCTCGTTCTTCCACAAGAGGAAACATCTTCTCCACATCCACCCTGTCAAGACCCCTCAGGATCTTATCTGTTTCAGTCAAGTCGCCTCGTACTCTTCTAAACTTCAGCCGTTACAAACCTAGCTTGTCCCTGGGAGGGGTTTGATATGTGTCCCCCTGTAATGGATGTGTGAGATCCATGAAGAGAGTAACCAATGGAGTATATGAAGCCATGCTGAGAGTTTCATACTGGAGAGAGTTGAAGGATGACTTACCCTTGCGGAGTGGATTAAATTATTCATCCGTTTCCTGCATAGCGTGGCGCTTCGGAGCATTTGTCAGCTGCGCTGACCTCCTGGGCAATGCCCTCCCAGGCTGGAGAGGTGACATTGAGGCACTTCTTATAATCATCCCTGGGGTAGTGGGCATTCCTCTGCCTCCAGACTCCTTGATGGCCTGGTGGCTGAATCATGGTGCAGCCGCCTTCTTGATGCTGCTCACCTTGTTCTTCTGGATTCCCGATGTCCTGCATGGTTTTGTGAAGAGAGGTGTGCTGGAGAGAACGAGATATTTGTGTTGGGCTAGTGTTTAAATATGGCGTCCGGATTTCGAACCTGCCAGCTGATGGCACGCAGACGAATCATGCTCCTGACCCGCCAGGTAATGTGGAGAGATACTCGTCTGTGCAGAATTAATTTGGTAGCAAGCACAAAATCGGGTCAGAGTTCCCGCCATTCGGGCCAACGGGAAGGGCACTGTCCGCCATGGTAATTAGACAAAAAAAATGTTAATTTTGCCCGTTGATTCTATTTATCTCTCCATAGATGCCGCCTGAAGAATTTACAGCAGTTTCTGCTTATGTTTCATATTTCCAGCATGTGCAGTTGCTAGGAAAATAAGGTAGTTTTAAGGGATTTATATTTGTAATGGTAAACATTAGAAATAAGGTATAGTTTTAAGTGTATTTATTTCAATGTTTCTGAGGCATGAAGAATAAATAGGCCAGCAGGGGTATGTGGGTATTGCTGCAAGGTAAAAAAGCTTTTAAGTTTTAGTTTCAGCTGTATATATTGCAATTGGAAACAGGGTATCAGTGAGTGAACATCTCTCAACTCAAGAAAAACTGGACAGCATGGAAGCTGCAAAGAGGCAGGTTTCCTAGAATAAAGAAAAGTAACCATAATCCCAGATTACCATAGGTTGCTTTCCCCTTTGAGGGGGTGTTGTAAAGCGAGGGGAGTCCAATGAGTTTCTTAACAGTCCTTTATTTCAGCGACAGCATTATACATACACAGGGCACAGTTACCTTTCACCAGGTCCTCACTCCTTTCTGGATGGCTCTACAACAGCCTGCCTTTTATACTCGTGTGGGATTAACTCAGTCCAATGAGCACAGGGAACAATTATCTCCAGCTGGATGAGTCCTGTGCAAGGCATTACACTCCTCCCCCCCCCCCCCCAAGTCAAAAAACCCTCTCAAGGGCGACCATTAAGGAGGGGAGGACGAAAACAGGCGCAAACGCCAACAGCGTTCAGACGATATACCAAAACAACAACAAAAATACAGATCAGTGGCGCCTTATCCAAACCAAACGGGAAAGTAGGACGGGCCGGCAGGTACCCCACCAATCATTACGTCCAGCCCAACACCCTCACCAGTCACACAGTGGGTGAAGCTGCCAACAGCCGAACCCGGGGACAGTGCATGCCACGGCCTCAGACCCATCAACCCAAGGAGGAATGGGGGGGGGGGGGCATTGGACAACACCCAGCTCTACATCCCATAACTCCCAAACACTCATTCATTTGAGAAAAAAATTGGGCAGTCTACAGTTTGAAATAAAGTGCCTACCAAAATCCCCAGGGAGCCATCGCCCCAGCATTCGTACAATACCGCCACACAGGGAAAGAAATCCATAGCACAAAAAACAACCAACAGGTTTCCGCACACGCCACCACAGGACTAGAATAACATTCCAAAAGGGCAGCGGCCAACTCAAAATGGACCCAGCAGACCACTCTGCCAGCATCAGGAAACCACGGCAGACCGAGACGGATGAAACGCTACGCGACCAACAACAGAAATCGCTCAGAAAATACCGCATCTGGTACTGCCGGACACATCAGACTCCAGATCACTCCCAGCGGACACACCTCACAAGCCAGCAGCAAAACCTTGGCCTGGCGCTTGCCTTCCAGGCCACCACAGGCTCCGAAAAAATAAACCACAGAAAAAAAACTCCATGCTGTAGTCCACACATACTTTCGGGGAGGTAACTCAGCCGAACAAACAGCACGCTGTCATGTGAGAGTGCCTTTAAGAAATGGATGTTTAGGCAATGTACCTTTAAGGAATGGAGATGATCATATTACTGAAGTGATGTCAGAGGTTGGGGGGGGGGAGCTGAACTCACTTCTGCTTTTGGTTTCAGTTTGAAAAAGCAGCTTGGGCATGTCTGTGTTTCCAGAGAGCTGCAGGAAGAAAAGCAAGGTGCTGGAGCTGAAGTCAACCAAGCTGATATATCTCTGCCATCAAACAGAAAATATATATATTCTGTGACCTGGTGTGTTACTGTTTTGAAGGTTTGAAGCCTTTTGGATGTTTGAAGGAACATTTTGAGGTATTATTTAGTGTTGTATTATTTTTGTGGTTATCTTTGAAGTAAGGGGTGTTAAGGGATCCAATGTTTATTTAACAGGTTAAGTTGAGTTCATGGAATAAACATTGTTTTGTGTTAAAAACCACGAGTCCATAATTGTAATAACGCACCTGGGGAACAAGCCGTGTGCTTCAAAATGAACACAATCATCCCCACCTGGGTGAGTCTTGTGCAAGTCATTGCAAGGTGGTGAGTTAACCTGAGGAGCACCATGCCTCAGGCAAGGGGCATGGTTGGGAAGGCAGACCTTCATGAATAACCTCAGCCGTTAGAGGAATTGAACACAATCTGTTAGCCTTGCTCTGTATCGCGATACAGCTGTCCAGCCAGCTGAGCTAAACTGGCCCTGTGCCTGATACTGTCCAGATAACCTGGGAATTGGGACAGAAATAATTTCTCAAGGCAACTGAAGTTAAATGAACAGAGACCTATGTATTGTTCAGAAGAATTCAAGGAAGAGTACACAAAGGGTTCTGAGTTTTTTTTTAAATTTAGAGTACCCGATTCAACTTTTCCAATTAAGGGACAATTTAGTCAATCCACCTACCCTGTGCATCTTTTGGGTTATGGGGGCGAAACCCACGCAAACACAGGGAGAATGTGCAAACTCCACACGGACAGTGACCCAGAGCCGGGATCGAACCTGGGACCTTCGGCGCCATGAGGCAGCAGTGCTAGCCCACTGCGCCACCGTGCTGCCCCAAAGAGTTCTGAGTTAAAGAGACAATTGCAGTAACTAGATTTAAAGTGAGACAGCAGACTTCAGAGGTAAATAAAACGTTTGATGCCGTTTTACTAGAGTCTGGGAAAGTGAGAGTTAAAGTAATTGTGAACATGTTGTACAGTAGTGGAGACAAAGAAATTTAAAAGGGATTGGTGTAAAATACATGACTGGAATCCCTGTTAAAAGTGGAGCAGAAGCTTTGATCAAAAGTAACCTTTGGAAAACTTGGATTGGATTACACAATGAAAACCACTGAGGGACCATTATTGTGAGATTTTTTGAAGTGTGATTTTGGAAGTGGAGCTTGGAAACTCGCATATGACAATCGTTTTGAGGATTCTGAGGAGAAATTCACAGGCACTAACTTGGGTTCAGAGCGGAGTGTGTGACCACAGCCAATGTGTGCATACAGGAACCGTATGTTAATGAAACTATTGTAGCTTAAAGGGGTACTTTGTGCAGGTTGAGCATCCCTAAACCTAAATTCTGAAAACGGAAAAATTCCAAAATCTGCATTTTTTTCCCGAGCGTCATGATATCATGAGTGGGAAATCTCACAAGGCTCCTGGGCGATGCGCAGTTCCCAACGCATGCCACATATGCGCAGTTCCCAACACGTGGCACACATGCACAATCCCAACATGCCGCATATGCGCAGAATATTTCAAAATCCAATAAACACCCGGTTCCAAGAATTTCAGATAAAAGATTTTCAACCTGTAATCCATATTAATCTTTAATTCTGTGTGTATTTGTTAAACTAAGGAAGGAGTAAAGACGTATTGTATTACAATCCAAGTTTTCATGTTCCATATTTTTTTCTTTTTGTTGAAACTATTAGCGGTCCTGTGACTCTATTTTTTTATTTTAAAAGTAAAGTTATGGTCTTTTGAGCCAGTGTTCCATTCTGGGATCTTCCCGACAAGTAGTAACACTAACTGCGACCGTAATATTAGCATTGGGCGTAATTATTGATTTATTGAATTTAATTATAATGGAGACAGCAGTGGTACAGATAAGATCTCGTATTCCAACAAGGATTTGGTTCCGTTTCACTTCCCGAAATGTTTTTGCTCCCATCCTCGTAGATCGATCTAATGTCACTGAATAAAACAAAAAATAGCCAGAGGCAATCTTCTGTCATCAAATCATTGGATTTGAATGGAAATTGCAGAGCTGCAACCACAATTTGGTAGATGAAATATTGAGCAGTGTTGAGCCAGCTGGGAGCTCTTTTCCTCTGGTTAAGAGACATTTTTAAAAGTAGGAAGGTCTGATAATGTTGATGTGGTTTCCAGTTGTGGGCGAGTCCAGACAAGGGAGTGTATCAGATAGTCACTCACAGAACAAATGATGAAATTAGGAGGAATTTATTTATAGAGTGGCGAGGATGTACAACTGGCTGCCACATAGAATATTTGAAGCAAATAGTATTGCAGCATTTAAGAGAGAGCCTTAATGCATACACAAGGGATAGAAGTGGAGGCTGGGCAGTGTGGGAAGAGGCAATTAGAATGGGAGGAGGCACCAATAGACACCAACAGAGACCATCTGCATCAAATAGTCACTTTCTGTCCTGGGATTTGTACATAAATTATGTTCACATTAGAAGATCTACAAACAAGAGTGATCAGAAATCCCCTAAATAATATAAAGCTGCACTTATGTTCACTGAAGTGAGATACCAAACCAAAACCAAATGCAATATATATAACTTTGTATATATATATATAAACGGGTGCTCCGGTTTCCTCCCAGTCCAAAGTCGTGCAGATTATCATAGAATTTACAGTGAAGGAGGCCATCCGGCCCGTCGAGTCTGCATCGGCTCCTGGAAAGAGCACCCTACCCAAGGTCAACACCTCCACCCTATCCCCATAACCCAGTAACCCACCCAACATTAAGGGCAATTTTGGACACCAAGGGCAATTTATCATGGTCAATCCACCTAACCTGCACATCATTGGACTGTGGGAGAAAACCGGAGCACCCGGAGGAAACCCATGCACACAGGGAGAGGATGTACAGACTCCGCACAGACAGTGACCCAAGCCGGAATCGAACCTGGGACCCTGGAGCTGTGAAGCAATTGTGCTATCCACAATGTTACCGTGCTGCCCAGGTTAGGTGGATTGGCCATGATAAATTGGGTTAGGAGGGGTTACGGGAATGGGGTGGAAGTGAGGGCTTAAATGGGTCGGTGCAGACTCGATGGGCCGAATGGCCTCCTTCTGCACTGTATGTTCTAGGGTTAGGACGGGCGAGTGGGTCGAGGTGCTCTTCCGGAGGGCCGCTGCAGACTCGACGGGCCGAATGGACCACTTTCTGCGCTGTCTTGATTCTCTGTTCAAAGTGCTTTACAACCAATGAAATACTTTCGGGGTTTAGTAAGTGTGACAATGCAGGGAAACGTGGCAGCCACATCCATCAACGAGACCAATGACCAGATCCGCTGTCTTTAGCGGTTAGCCGAGGGGGTCTTTACGGCCCAGCTGAGAGGGCAAAAAAGGACTTTGGCATTTGACGCCTCAGCCCCTTCTCCCCAGGTGAATGACCCAGAATCAGGCAGGTTAGCGTGAGGTGAGGACGCCCTGGCCGGCAGAGGGAGGAGCCGTGCCGTAAACGGTGACGCGCGACAGTGTCGTGCTACGCGGCTGCCAGCCGGCCGGCTCTTCCATGTTGGCCACCCCTCCCCCTCCCTGGCGCAGTGAGAGCCGCGGGCTCGAGCGCGGGAGCGGGCCGCAGTCGAGAGGAGCCGCCCGAGGAGCGGTAGCCGGTGAAGTGAGCCATCGAACGGCCGAGGGCTCCTCCTCCTCCGCAGGCCGAGGAGCTGCCAACACCGCCAGGATGGAGAGCACCGAGGAGGGTGAGAGAAAGTAGTGAGCGTGTGGGCGAGGAGAGGGGCCGGGAGAAGCCGAGGACTCGGATCAGTGAGCAGGCCCCGCTCAACCCCCTCCTCTTTCTCCCCCCCCGGGGAGGGGGGTGAAGTAGCAGGAAAACGGGGAGCAGAGTTCAAGCAAAGCCCCAGGCTTGATGGGGGATGAGAGGTTACAAATCCTTCAGCCCCACCCCCACTTTATTTTTATTTCGGGGGAGGGTGGTGGGGCAAGAAGAGGGCTGAATTCCAGGTGACTTTGGGAAGAGTTGGATGAGGACACGGTTTCTGACTACCCCAGGTGGCGATTACTTTTTAATTTGTGCCAGAGGGACTTGGTCTCGGCATTAAATGCAGAAAAGCAGAAGCAGTAGGTTTGGTGCCTGTTCACTGTTGCTAAGGTGAAACTTGCAGTGAAAGTGGAACTTTCTTTTTACCAAATGTTGCACTGTGCAGCACTTCAAATATAGGGAAATATTTCCCCTTAACCCAAAACCAAGGTGTCAGTCAAAGGAAGACCATAAACGCAAAATACTGTGCATGTTAGACATCTGAAATAAAAACTAAAATGCTGGATAAATTCTGCAGGTCTGGCGGCATCTGTGCACAGAAGAACAGGGTTATTGGGGAGACAAGTTGGGGAACTGATTGAAAACTCGGTCAGGAATTATCAGTGGTCAACATCCCTCATATTGCCCTGTCTTGTTCTATTCATGGTGTAGCTACTTTCTCACCAAATTAAAAAATTAATCCCTTGAGTAACAGTGCAAATTATAAGGAGCTAATCCGGGGGGGGGGGGGGGGGGGGGGGAGGAGGAGATGCAGGGAATAATATCACATTTGTGATGTTCACTGGAGCACCGAAAGGTGGAGTATGATTTTGGGGTTTGTCTTGTGGGTTAATGCCACCTGAACCTCTCTGTTAGGTTGCGACTTTTATAATTGTGTTTCATACAATATGGCAGGTGGGAGGTTTGGGTGATTTTGAGAAAATAACGTAAACTTTTAAGTGTTATTATCCGTGTGACTTGCTTTTGTTACGTGGTTGCAGTGATGTCCTGGAAGGAGCAGAGACCACATCACAAGTTTGAGAAACCTGAATTGCAGACATTTTGTGGATAAAGTTTGTTTTCAGCGCAAACTTTATTGAAGTGTAATACTTCCCCCATTGGCTGGTGTATCATGTTTCTGTTTGTGGAGGAATTTTGGTATTGTGTCATCCGTTAACATTTGCCACTTATGAACTACTTGGGTATAGTTTCTTTAAAGTTATCACCCAAGGCATCAGCATGATTAATTTGTAAAACGTTTGTTCGTTTTGTCAATTGCGGTTTGAATTAAAATATACGAAGGCCCAGATAGTAAATAATTCCAGCTGAAACCAGTTACAGCAGCACTGCTGGTTCAGAATTACCCGAAAACACAGAAGATGAAGGACCAGTCATGCTGACCCATATTTCTTGCATCCAGTAACTTAAAACAACATAGGTTTTATAATAATAATGACTTATGTTCACAAGTGGGCTTCAATTAAATTATTGTGAAAAGCCCCTAGTCGTCACATTCCGGTTCCTGTTCAGGAAGGCTGGTACAGGAATTGAACCTGCGCTGCTGTCTGTGTTCTGCATTACAAGCCAGCGATTTGGCCCACTGTGCTAAACCAGCCCCTCCCCTTTTGGGAGCAGGTTGCTTGTCTGCCTCTGCAAATGGGACATGGTGAAGTGGCGATTAGTTGGGATGGGGACGGAGAAAGGAGAATTCATAGAAAATCAGCTTTCTTTTTATTTGGGACCTTCCAAAGCAAACGTGCATAAAACTTTGTAGAAGACAACTGATGTAAGTAACCTTGATTATGCTGAGAATTTTTGAAAGCCATTTCTGGTCATAAATAAGTCCCATGTAGAAGTCCAGGGATTCCTTGCTACAGCTAACTACAGTGCTATGTATAATGAAAGAAAATAATGCACTCATTAAATATTAGGTTCCCTACTTTTTGATATATTTTACCATTTTATGTAAAAATAAAACCAGGTTTAAGGTTGTTATCCATACTGGATCGGCCAGTGTTGTAACTTTGTCCAACAGTACGGTAGCATAGTGGTTAGCACTATGGCTTCGCAGCACCAGGGTCCCAGGTTCGATTCCCGCTTGGGTCACTGCCTGTGTGGAGTCTGCACGTTCTCCCGTGTGTGCGTGGGTTTCTTCCGGGTGCTTCGGTTTCCTCCCACAGTCCAAGGATGTGCAGGTTAGGTGGATTGGCCATGATAAATTGCCCTTAGGTTAGATGGGGTTGCTGGGTTACAGGGATAGGGTAGAGGTTTGGGCTTAAGTGGGGTGCTCTTTCCAAGGTGTGGTGCAGACTCGATGGGCCGAATGGCCTCCTTTTCTATGATCTATAACTCTCATGAAGTTTGCTACTTTGTACTGCACAGAGCAAATGTGAGACTTCATTTTATTCTGCTCTATACAGTATTATCCAAACATGAATGATCATAATTTAATTCAGATGAACTGAAAGACACTTCAAGGTGGCACGGTGTTACTTTAATTTCCCAACAAGACTTTACGAATGTATTGTGCTTAAACTAGCATTTGGGACTTTTTGACCTTTTCTTATTTGTGATTAATTATTAAATCATAGAACCCCTACAGTGCAGAAGGAGGCCATTCGTAACACCAGGTCTCCACTGACCCTTGAAAGAGCACCCTACCTAGGCCCGATCCCCCACCCTATCCCCGTAACCCCATCTAGGGGCAATTTAGCATGGCCAATCCACCTAACCCGCACATCTTTGGACTGTGGGAAGAAACTGGAGCACCTGGAGGAAACCCACGCAGACACGGGAAGAATGTGAAAACTCCACACATCACCCAAGGTCGCAATCAAACCTGGGTCTCTGATGCTGTGAAGCAGCAGTGCTAGCCACTGTGCCGCCATAGATGGGAGACTAACTGCCCTGGCGTGTAGTTACGGTTCTTGACCGTTATTGGGTTGAACAGTGCAGAGTGGCGGATGAGAGTAAAACTGGCAATGTTTTTCAGTCTTAAGTAAAATGAACCTCACATGCACCTGCTGAACTTCTCCACAGTACCCACGTCCAGCTTAAATTTTAGTACTCCAGAGCTTGGCACAAATCTCAAGGCTGACACTCCAGTGTAGAGCTGAGGGAGAATTGCTCTGTCAGAGATGCCATCTTTCGTCTGAGGGGTTAAATCAAGACCCCAATTGCTTGCTCGAGTAGTTGTGAAAGATTCCAAAAGCACTATTTCGAAGAAGTGCAGGGGAGTTACCCCCAGTATTCTGGCCAATATTTATCTCTCAATCAACATCACAAAAACAGATTATCGCATTGTTGTTTGTGGGAGCTTGCTGTGCGTAGTTTGGCTGCCACGATTCCTACAATATAACAATGACTACACTTCAAAATTTCTTCAGTGGTTGTAAAGCGCTTTGAGGCGTTCGGTGGTTGTTAAAATCACTGAATAAATAGTAGTCCTCTCTTTACTAGCGATCTGATTGTCCTATGTGCTCTAGTTAAAATTCCAAGATACTCCACTGGGTAGTTAGTCCTTGAATTTCATATTGAATAGGCAGGCTGTTGTTATTCTAGCTAGTGTAAATCTGAGGTGGAGTGAGACTACTTCCTCTAGGTGATCTCATGCGACTTCTCTAACCCTGACTCTAGCAACTTAGCACTTAAATTGTTCAACAGAAATATGCACTGAGAACTGCTTTGCATTCAATCATTATCAGATGAGTGATTTATATGCTCATTTGCTGGAACCTCATAGCTACACTTTCCTTCATATCTGTACAAAGGGAAGCTCAATCACATTTTGAAGGATGTTTGATTTTGTTGTAGTGTTTTAATTTTAACTAGCACAGATAGTGTTTTAAATTAATGCAAATGATGGACCAAGAAAATAAAATGAGTGAACTATTTGACCTGGAAAAGAAAGATAATTTGAGCAATCCATGATAATTTGGAATATAGATATGAGTTTGATATGAAATGTGTATGAAAGGAAAGATGTGCTTTTCTCTAGCATTTTCAATATTAACAGATGCACCAGAGAACTTAACCCATGAGTACTTTTTAAAGGTGGTCACTGTTAGAATATAGGAAATGTAGCAGCTAATTTGTGCACAGCAAACTCTCACAAACAGCAACATGATAAAGACAGATGATCTGTTTTTGTGATGTTTATTGAGGGATAAATATTGGCCAGGACACTGGGGAATACTTCCCTACTCCTCTTCGAAATAGTGTCATGAGATCTTTAGATCAGCTGAGAGGGCAGACGGAGCCTCGGTTTAACCTCAACCAAAATATATCACCGTGAACGTGGATCACTCTCTCAGTACTGCACTGGAATGTCAACCTAGACCTCTGGGCTAAAGTCCGGAATGGGGCTCAAACCCACAATATTCTCTAATCTGGCAAGAGTGCTACCAGCTATGCCATGGTTGACAAAGTCAGAACTGTTCTTTTCTAAATAATATTCTTACAGTTGTAATATAAGTTATGTAGAGTGCATAATTGTTGATTTTAACCAAAGTTAATTCCCCCTTTGTATTTCACCCTTTGTACAGCACCACAACTAATCAGTATATTAAGAGTTGAGTCTGGCACTATCAAGTCTGGGATTTCAATTCACAAAGTGATTCACTCTTTTCTGGGGGTGCTCAAACCCATTTTATACCTTGATCTGAGTTTAAGGCAGTGTTAGCTATTGAGTGGCTTAATAAAATGATTGGTTATATGTAGCCATCAAAAACTGAATGTGTCTAGGCTAAATATATATATATGTGCACAGTTCCAAGGTTTGGCAATGACACTGAATTCCATAACTTGAGATGAATAATCCGTGTAAGTTATGTCAGTTGACCGACCGCCTCTCTGAAGGATTCTAACATGACTGTGCACAGTCGTGGCAAAAATGCATTTTAATTTCTGTTTAACATTGTTAGGTACAAACAAATGAGGGTTTGGCACCCAAGCTCATCTAAAACTAATTTTCTATCATAAGCCATCAGCTCAGGGCAAGACGAGTTACTTGAGGGCCCCTCAAGGTGTGAGACTAGCCTACAAAATGGCTGGCTGCTGTTGTCATTCCTCTTGGGCCGTCCCTCGAGATCACGGATAACTTCCATTCCAGCTTGATGGGTCGTGAGATGGCTGTCAAGTTCAGTGTGCGATCTTCAGACCCTGCCACATGCGGACAGGTGGTGCTTGAAGGATCAGGTAAAATGATGTATTTGGAAGTTTGTGTGTTCTCTCCAACATCGTAACTTAACCTCTGTGTTCCTGATGAAGTCTGTGTTTTGTGTTTTCATGAATGAACCTCGTCCATATTGGCTGGCCCTGAGCCGCTATCTCTCATGAGTCAACAGGGTTGTTTGACCTCTTCAGGGATGCATTGGAGACTTGTCTAAAGTGTTTCTGCTGTCCTCTTAGGAGTCTCCAGCTACGACTGAGTTCTGAGTGGAACAGGCTGTTGATGTGCCAGTATATGTAATCACAAACATTTTGGCTATCCATTCAATGGTGATGAATTTCTGTTTAATTTAATGTAATTGGGAAGAATGCAGCCTATCAATTGTTTCCAAGCTCCATTGACACTGATCGAAGGAAAAGTCCCAACCTGATTTGGTTGTTTTGTTTGACAATGTTGTCTTGTGATCCAGAGGTCTTTTGATGGATTGGGTAGCGTCTTCACCTCTGGGTCAGAAGCTCCAGGATCAGGTCCCAATTCAGGATGGCCAAGGAAAGTATGTTCATAACAGCTCTGACAACACTCAAGAAACTCAACTCCATCCAGGGCAAAACAGCCCATTTGATTGCTCACCCTTGCACAAACATTCAAACCTTCCACCAAACAATGGCAACAGAGTGTATCATCTACAAGTAACTCACCAAGGTTCATTAGACAGCACTTTCCAAGTCCTCGGCCACTGCCATCAGGAAGGACAAGAGTAGCAGATTCTGGGAACACCAAAACCTGGAGGTTCCCCTCCAAATCACTCACCACCCTAACTTGGAAATATATCACCGTTCCTTCACTCACTGGGTCAAATCCTGGACCTCCCTCCCTAACACCGTTGCACATACACCTCGGGGACTGCAGCAGTTCAAGAAGGCAGCTCACCACCTCCTTCAGAAGGAAAGCTAGCTGGCCTAACTAGCGATGCACACATCCCGTAAATTAACATGCCCAAACTGGTTGATTCTCAGCCTGTAAATCTTTCCAATGCTCCTGATGGCAGGTAGTAAGAGTAGGAGAGCTCCGTGGTCAGTGTGTTGCAGAAGGCAACGACCGCGCACTGCAGTACTTTGCCAAGCATAATCACAGCCAACCCAATGGATGTCCATAGTTGCTAACATCCTCTGAGGGCATGGTACTTGAAGAAAGAAGACGAGTCTGTGACCTGTCAGGGGCACTGACTAGAATTATTTTTTATTTGTAAGTTGCTGACCACCTATTATTGAATTATTTTGGCTACCAAGAGGCTGTATTCCGTCAGTTTGAGGCTCCAGTAACGGCAGAAATGGATTTGTGCTGTATGGTCAGGTCGTTGACTAGATTGATTTACAGTGTAAAAAAAGTCTTAAATCCACATAAGTTAGAGTTTTCACTAGCTTCCAGGGGCTTTTCCAATGCAACTCATCTGGAGTCAGCCAAACTAGTGCAAAAAAAATCAAGGTATTTCAAGTGCAAGTTATGTCCAGTACAGAGAGAGTTTCTGCAGTATCTTGAGCTAGTTTAAAAGCTCAATTCAGGCTCTGGCCACCCCCCCACATCAACTTGATGAACTAGTTTAAAAGCTGGAATCTGGCTCTGGCCACAAAAATGTAATGAACATGGCTAGTTTCCACTAATTAGTTTTCACTAATTGCATCTATTTGTGGTCCTTTTTAAAAGGTGCTTAAAATGTAACTTTATTTTTAAGCACAAAGACACCAATAGACTCGCTCTTTTAAAACCTTTTCAACATGAACAAATCCAATTCATGAAGAAACTGACTGATATATTAGACGGGTTAATAAATGGTTCTTTTTGGGGTTTTTAAAGTCATTTTCAGATATTTAAACTTGGGTTACTCAAAGGGTGGTTTAATACGTTTATTGACAATGCTCCATTCTTGATGTGTCTGTTTTGAATTGTTTTTATTAAAACTGCACTAAACTTACCGCTCTTAAATATAATGGAGACATTTTATAATGCATGGGGAATAACAAACTAGTATTAAAACAGTGCCAGATTGTGCTGACTCATGGATGACATTTAACTTTAATTATGCAAATCAGTCTTAACGGAAGCTTAAACCATAACTTAATCTAGGAAAATTTGTGCCCAGATTGCTGATTGCAGCCAAAGTAAAAATCCTGTCCCTATATATTTTGAGAGGAAAAACATGTGGTACATTTAATCTATCCATTGAAGAAAGCAGAAAAATATATTTCACTTTTTAAATGTGTCTTGTGTAAAGCGCTCGATCCAGCAAGTGCTCATGTACAATTTGGTTTTTCAGGATGGCACATATGTGGCAGCATGTGATACATTCCAGTAGCTGGTGTCCAGCGAAAAGATTCTACTTGAAGATACCTGGATCTCTTGCTACTGGCTATCTAGCTTTTGGCAGCAAAAGTTCCATTTAAGATCATGGGAAATATGATGTCTTCTCTGCCACAGAACCCAAGTAAACATTTAGTGTAGAAAACCAAAACTGCAAACGCAGTTAGCAAACTCAGTGTGTGATTGAGTAAATACTGTGCATTCCTTCAAGTGTTACCGTCAAGTCTGGCGTACAGCTCAAAACCCAAATTCTTATGTGATAAAATAACTACTAACTGAACACCCCAAATCAATTGCCCAATTTTAATTTGGAACTGTGTGTATTCAGAGGCCTATATTTAAAAGTAATTTTCGAAAGGTTGGCTTGATAATCTTACTTTTGTAAACATAAATTTAGAGTACCCAATTCTTTTTTTTTCAATTAAGGACAATTTTTAGAATAGCCAATCCACCTACCCTGCACATCTTTGGGTTGTGGGGGTAAGACCCACGCAGACACTGGGAGAATGTGCAAACTCCACACGGACAGTGAACCGGGGCCGGGATCGAACCCGGGTACTCGGCGCTGTGAGGCAGCAGTGCTAACCACCGTGCCACCCATTTGATAATCTAATATACTACACACAAGAGTTAAAAAATATATAAATTTAGAGTACCCAATTCTGTTTTTTCCAATTAAGGGACCATTTAGCGTGGCCAATCAACCACCCTGCACATCTTTTCAGGTGTGGGGGTGAGACCCACACCGACATGGGGAGAATATGCAAACTCCACACGAACAGTGACCCGGGGCCGGCATCGAACCTGGGACCTTGTGCTAACCATTGCACCACCATGCTGCCCTACACAGAAGAAAGGCATTTGGGGTTATTTCGGAGCTTGGAAACCGAAGAAAGATTTAGTGGTTTTGCAAGAATGAAGCAAGGAAGAGTGAACATGTCAAAATCTCACTCCCATGTTTCTTATATAAGATGGGCCAAGATTCAGTGTCTATTAGCCATTTTCATTGATGTTGGAGAGGCTTAGGGAAGAGAAATTGGAGATGAAGGAGTCTGGGTTACTATCTCACTGCCAAGTGACTGATTTAAACTATAGGCATTGGGATCATTCCTGTTTTTCTAATTTTAGCAGCTGGGAATCTTAACAGGATTGCTTAACTCTGAAAATCTCTCAATTTGAGTGAGTTAGTTCTCAGTGCTCCTGTTTTTTTAAAACAACAATGTGCACTTATATAGCAACTTTGTCACAAGGAGCTTCACGGAGGCATCGTAGTATAAAATATAACCTGACCCCCATAAAAAGATATCCCCCATAAAAAGTCTATCTATAATTCCCGCTGCTCGATCTCTAATTCCCGCTGCCTCGGAAAAGCAACCAGCATAATTAAGGACCCCACGCACCCCGGACATACTCTCTTCCACTTTCTTCTGTCAGGAAAAAGGTACCAAAGTTTGAGGTGACGTACCAACCGACTCAAGAACAGCTTCTTCCCTACTGCCATCAAACTTGAATGGACCTACCTCGTATTAAATTGATCTTTTCTCTACACTTTGCTATAACTGTAACATTATATTCTGCAGCCGCTCCTTCCCTATGTGAAAATCTCTCAATTTGAGTGAGTTAGTTCTCAGTGCTCCTGTTTTTTTAAAACAACAATGTGCACTCATGTAGCAACTTTGTCACAAGGAGCTTCACGGAGGCATCGTAGTATAAAATATAACCTGACCCACATAAAAAGATATCCCCCATAAAAAGTCTATCTATAATTCCCGTGTACAGCATGCAAGAAACAATACTTTTCACTGTATACCAATACATGTGACAATAAATCAAATCATAAAAGATATTAGGTCAATGACCAAATGTTTGGACGGAGTTGGCTTTCAGGAGTGTCTTCAAGGAGGAACGAGGGGTGAAGAGACAGCTGAAGGCACAGCCAACAGTGATTAAAATTGGGGATGCATGACGAATGTGATATAAAATAGTTACTTTAGAGATATTAGTTACTGTAATGTAGATATAGGCTGGTCTAATTCTGTTAGTTCACAGACAAAGGATTTCAGAACGCATGGCAAAGCAACGGGGAGGGGTGTCCAGCTAAGGAGGAGAAAAGGATGCTGGGTAATACGAGGCCAGGGAAAAGGATGAGAAGTGAGCCAATCAGGATGTATGGCCAGGTCAGGAGGGGTATAGGATGACCTATGGGAATCGTGTATGTGAAACTTGATGCCATTTGAATGTAATTGCAGAGATCCCTTTGTCTCCTTCCTCATTCGTTTCCCAGGGGTCCAGGAGACTGGTTCTGTGTTCTATGTCTGTGTGAAACGAGGCAGACTTGCAAGTCGAATAAAAATAACTAATGCTATGCCTACAAATCCATCTCGAGTTTTATTGAGGCCAGACTGACGGGTAAAGAAGATTAAGATTTATCATTTGGTGCCGGAAACCCGGGATTTCTCCAGATGGTCATCGGCCAGCTGCGAAATCAGAATTAGACTGATTTTGGACAAAGGAGAGTGGAAAAAGGGCCCACAATGTATAGCTGGAAAATGACCGCGCATTGATTTTTCCCCTCTTATTGTCTGATTAGTCTGGTCACTCGCGGTTGGTACGGAAAGATCGTCTCGACGAAATCAAAGGTCAGTCTGGGGATTAGAAATTTAACTGATGGGATTTCATAATATGATTCGGTTTTAGGTTAGTTTTTGGGTTGATGTGACATCTAAAAAAGATGGTTTAATCCCATGTGTGAGTTATGATTCGGTTTTGGGTTAGGTTTTCGGATTAATGTGACATCAAAAAAAAAAAAGATGGTTTAATTCCGTGTGTGTGTTTTAAATCTATAGTTGATTAAGCTAAAATTGTATCCTTGGACTGTAGTGGCGAGAAACGATAAATTTTAAAACAAACTGGATGCTGCATGTTAGTTAAAGCAGAAGTCTCTCAAAGGGTTAACAGCAGCTTGAGATAACAGTCAGCTTGTGGTGTAATTGGATACCTTTCCTTCGAGTCAGTGAACTCGAGCAAAGTTACGTTTTGAATTAATTAAAGGGAACCAGTGGGTTTCTCCACCTCTTTGATAAAAGTTTATTATTTTCGAAAGCAATTGATTGAAATTGCCAGAATCTTAAGTTTTACTTACTTGAAATAATGTTTATCTCATTTTATTTGTGAATTAATAGAAACTTAAAGAAACTCACTGACACCATTTTAAAAAGTGTAAATCTGGGAATGACAGTTGACTTTGCTCCGGTATACATCACCGCAGCTAACTGCTCCCTCATTGATAGCAGCCAACATTTTTGTGAATGTAAGAAAAACTTGTTAAAAGAAAAATTGTTAAGATAAAGAATTAATTAAGTTGTAAAAGTTATACAAGTTTGTGTTAAGCAAATCGTGAATTTAGTTCTGAGGTGAGATCAGAGCTAAGGTTGCAGTAATTCAATTTGAATTTTCAAACATTTTAAGTTTTAAAAGAACACTGTTAAAACCTTTTCAATAATTTTGCCAAGTAGCAGAAATTGCAATTGGTTATAAAAAGGCAAATAAAAAATAAAAATAATAATAATAAAAAAGAAAGAGAGCCAAAGTATGAAAGCTAAAGAGTTAATTAGATTATGGAGACAATATTGTCAACATGAGAGGGATAAGAT
The DNA here is from genome assembly GCF_047496885.1 of Scyliorhinus torazame. Taxonomy (NCBI): domain Eukaryota; kingdom Metazoa; phylum Chordata; class Chondrichthyes; order Carcharhiniformes; family Scyliorhinidae; genus Scyliorhinus; species Scyliorhinus torazame. The sequence continues at coordinate 286,393,411 of NC_092712.1, read as the reverse complement.
CATGTTATTAAGTTGGCAAGAAAATGCCCGTAAAATGGGGATTCCAATTAGTGAAGGGGAAAAAAACAAAACAATAGGCTACGTAGTTCAATGGCTGGCATGGCATTGACAGAGACAGAGGATGAAGATTTTGAAAATTTGACAAGGTCGGCTAGGGTTCCGACTGCACCAGTAGCATTGTCTGCACTAATTCCGGAACCACCAGAGTATCATAATTATTATTCAGTCACTGCTCCCCAGATTCAAATCATGCCAGCCCCTTCGGTACCATCTTCACTGTCTGAGAGAGAAGGGGGGCTCTGTTCCACAAGCCCAATTAGCTCTAGGACCCGATCTCGGACAGCGAGAGAAGGGCCTGATGCTATCCAGAAACAATCACGCATACCACCTAAATCCCTTCAGACCGATTAGGATAGGACAGAAAATTACGAGAACCAAGGAAGAGGATAGGGATGGTTTTGAGGAGCTGGAGCTCCCTCTAGTGACCGGGAATCAGCTAGAGCGCCCCCTGGTGAGACTCTGAGACAGTTGCCGATTAGGAAAATACCAAACCCTGACGCTGTGACAGTGGCGGCTCAGCCCACGATAGACGTTTATTTCCCATGGAGACCCAGTGAGATGATGGCTATTATGGCTGCAATCCCAGACAGAAAAAAACCTCCTGCTTTCGTGGATCATCTGAGAACTACCATCTCAGTTTATCAAGCTGATTCTAGGGACCTCTGGGCCCTAGTCCAGCAGGGTTTAACCCCAGCAGAGCACCGCAATCATCTCAATCACTTGAATTATGCTAGCCACGACGCACTCCAGCAGGCCCATGCGTTGGACGATGATAGACGGACACAAATCCTGAATGCGTTGAATAACACATTTCAAAAGCCCATAAACATTTCTGCTATCTTAGACCTCAAACCTAAAAAGACTGAAGAGCCAGAGGAATTTCTGGAACGTTTTAATGAAATCTACCGTGGGCAGTCAGGCGACTTGCCATATCAAATTGGTCGGAATTCCACTCAATATTCTGCTATGTTAATGCATTGCCTACCACCTTCCATGGCTACTGCCGTGAAATGTAATAACATGAATTGGACAGAGAACGACCCTTCTCAAATGGCCAGGGCAGTCAGATTTTATTGGAAGGAGGGTGTAGGCCAGGAAGGAGGCTCAGTTATAAAGATTAAGACTGAGTATGTAATGAAAAAGGATGATCTGAGACCCCAACCAGCGGCAGAAACGGTGGCTTACCAGCTGGAACCCCAATATTGTGATTTTGGGTGGGTGGATCAGCAAGGGGGAGGATATCAAACCCACCCAAATGGACCCTCAGCTCCTCTTTATGGCCCACCGTATGTACCAACAGCTTTTCAACCGCCGCCCCCTCTGAGGGGCCATTGGTCTACTGGGAAAAGAGGACGGGGCAGATATAGAGGGAACAATGCATGTTTTAATTGCGGCCGTGCAGATCACTGGCAACAGGAATGCCCCTTTAAAAGATGGGCAGCAGAAGGAGACTACCCGACCCAAAGGAGGGGGTACCCACCAAGGGGAGTACAACTAGAAAGTAGGTTATCAGGAGATACACTTAATTCATTTAGAGGCCAAACTGAGGAAAACCCGGGTAGTATGAATCTCTTTTACCAGATTTACCACCGCTTGTATGGCCAGGGGACGGGTTGTCTGCTACCCGAACCCCGCAGCGGTGTCTAGGTTAATTTCTGTTTCACCGCTTTGGGGCACTCCCCAAACGGTGGTTCATTGTCAGCATTCAGAGCCACCGCCCGAGCAAGTCACTCTTCCTTACGATCCGGGTTCAGCACCACCGGCTATTTGCCTTCCCCTTCCTCGGGATAATTCCCACTCACAGTATGATTGGCTGCAACGGTGGAGGGCGTACATACCAAGCCACTTCACTCCCAATAGGGACTCCCGGTCGTACGAGAATTGTTTCAGCAGTGAAGGATACGGCTGTTTGCTGGTAGAGGTGGAAACAAATATAACATGTCTGTTCTCCACCTGTACGGACAGGAGGTGTTATATCACCCAGGCGTCTGGCAAATGCGTTTGTTACAACACCACCTGCGTTCCATTGAACGCCGGTCTCCAGCTCCTTTGTGGCTGGGCGGATGTCTCTCATATCACTGTTGGGACTAGGACTTTCCGCATTGCTAGGCGGCCCGAATGGGCGTTCCAAAGCTGGATAAACTGGGCTACTGGGGGATCCCTACGCAACCATTATACTGATTGTGATGCTAGCCTGTACACAGAGCAAGGATACTACTTTTTATTTAATGGCACAGCGACCAATGTTTTGTCACCCCCATTTCCCCGCCAAATTGCTATTGGGGCTCTAGTCCCTACCACAGTCCCCTGCCCCTTGGCATGGATGCTGCATAATCAGTTAGCACGCTGGGCAGTCTCAGCTGAATTCTGCGAGAACTGGAAACAACCTCAGGTTCTCGCACCCAACCGGGGCCACTCAGTCGGGTGGGGAATTCTGAGCGTCTTGTAGCTGCAGTTGTTTGCAATGCAGAACCGGTATGCTCTTGACTATCTTCCGGTCCGTGAGGGTGGGGTATGCACCATACTGCAGGGCAAGTGTATCATGGGAGTTCAAGACCTAACCGTTAACATCATTAAATTTATGGATCGCATACGGGATCACCTGGACGGAATGCAGGACCCTGGCTCTTGGGGTAACTGGGGATTTGGAGGTTGGAAGGACTGGTTGATAAATATGGCCATGTATTGAGCAGTGGCCATTGGCTGCATCTTTGTGGGCCCAGCCATCCTTAAATGCGTGATGGGTAGAATGTGGGGTGCACTGGAACAGATAGACGCCCGAAGAATCTTGGCTGTTAGGATCCACGAGAGTGCAGCGGATGAAGGGGGCTACAACAGGAATTGGAAATGCAGCGACAAATCTTTTTAGATGAGGGGCCGTAGCTACGGATTGAATAGATAGGTTATCATGAAATGATAAAAGGAGGGAATGACGAATGTGATATAAAATAGTTACTTTAGAGATATTAGTTACTGTAATGTAGATATAGGCTGGTCTAATTCTGTTAGTTCACAGACAAAGGATTTCAGAACGCATGGCAAAGCAACGGGGAGGGGTGTCCAGCTAAGGAGGAGAAAAGGATGCTGGGTAATACGAGGCCAGGGAAAAGGATGAGAAGTGAGCCAATCAGGATGTATGGCCAGGTCAGGAGGGGTATAGGATGACCTATGGGAATCGTGTATGTGAAACTTGATGCCATTTGAATGTAATTGCAGAGATCCCTTTGTCTCCTTCCTCATTCGTTTCCCAGGGGTCCAGGAGACTGGTTCTGTGTCTGTGTGAAACGAGTCAGACTTGCAAGTCGAATAAAAATAACTAATGCTATGCCTACAAATCCATCTCGAGTTTTATTGAGGCCAGACTGACGGGTAAAGAAGATTAAGATTTATCATGCACACAAACGGCCAGAATTAGAGGAACATTGGTATCTAGAGGATTTTGGGGTTGGAGATGTTACAGAGATGGGGAGAACCCATGCCATGGAGCGATTTGATGGTGATGTGATCTGTTGCAATGTTGATTTGACTCCTCTACTAAAAGTAATTACTCTCAAATCTTGCGTGAGCAATAGACCATGGAATAAGAATTAACCAATAATTAGGTCATAAATCAGGCCGAGTTTCACTCATTTTTACAACAGAGTCTTCCACTAGTCTTACTGTTACGGATAGGCGAGAGAGGCAAACTAAACTCTTTATTTTTCTTGCCATTTGTCTGTAAGCAGAGAAGTTTTAATTTTTGCAATGGGCTATGGCAGGTTTCCCCAAACCCTCTGTGAAGTCAATTTTAAAGTGGCTTGCAGCAAACCCTCTGAGGTTAAACCAGAACTATTTATTTATTTGTACTTCCAAACCCAGGGAATGGTTTTCACAACTATGCACGCACAGCTGAAGGAAATAAGAAAGAAAAAGGTTTTGCAGCTAAAAATAACCTTTTAAAGAGAAACCAATATATGGACATTATTTCTCATAAGCGTTAAGGTTCAGGAGAGTTCGGCTGTCTGAAGTTGCAGAATGCCTTTAAATTTGGTGATGATGCAGCAAGATGAGTTTAGTATCCATAGACCTGGTCCACTCTCCAGGTAATGGTGGGAATCTTTCATGCTTCAGGAAGATTTGGACTTTGTTGTCAGCCTCTGGAGTCCTACTTGGTGTTGACAGGCTGGAAGTGTAAACAGGCTGGGAGTCCAGGAATGTAACATTAAACTTTCCAAAAGCCAAAGGTGCTTAGGTCATTTGTTACTGTTGATGAGTCAATTTCAGGTTGTTAATCAGTTCCTATGTCTCTGATCAAAATCCATTGACTCAGCAGCTATAACGGGTTTCATTGGCACTCTCTTTGTTGCTAGTATGTGCTGGGGAGACAGGCCACCTGCTGCTCCCATGTTTTGATTATTGTAATTGGTCCACACAATGAAATATGAGATTCTGCAAGAATTAGGATTGAGTTTTGTCCTGTAATTACTGTTGGAAGTTTCCCGAACTGTAGCTAACTTGAAAATATGACTTGCAGCAGTGATGTTTATTGATCCATCAAAATCCATTTTTTTTAAAAAGCGGTAAATAAGATTTGATTTAAACAGTTGATAATCTTTAAGGATACGACACTTTGTAAAGATATTTTTAATACTATCTAAACCAGGATTTTACAAAGTCAGGGTCGCGACCAGTGGCTGGGTCGCGGGCGGGTGTCAGGAGGGTTGCAAAGCGATCATTCGCAGCACTCCAGATCGTGGGAGAAGCCCCTAACGGCCCTGACTGGCTTTGAAAAATGCCGGCTGTGACCAGCTTTCAAGAATGCCGGCCATCCCGTGCATGCTTGCCCCTTCAAGCAGATAATGCAGTCTGCAGGCCTGGAGCCCCAGCGGGACAGACGACCGCCTTCTGATGTCAGTGTGCTGTCGCAGGACCCGATTTATTTTTTTAAAAGATGCAGTCTTCCCGCCAGAAGCGGAGGTATAAAGCAGGTCACGCACCGACATGTACACTGACGTCCGTGCTTTGCGTGCCCAGAGGAGAGATTCCTCCAATTTGTAGCTGCCAGCAAGCAAGGCAACAGGACTGAAGGATTGAAAATGGATTGTTTAATAATAAGGAAGAGCGGGCCAGAGATGCAAACAGGCCAGGATCTCGCAACTAAGTCTACTGGAGACAGCTGCTGATGAGAGTCCACGACAGGACATAGAACAGTACAGCACTGTACAGGCCCTTCGGCCCACAATGTTGTGCCGACCATTTATCCTAATCTAAGATCAATCGAACCTACACCCTTTCAATGTACTGCTGTCCATGTACCTGTCCAAGAGTTGCTTACATGTCCCCAATGATTCTGGCTCCACCACCCCAGCTGGCAGTGCATTCCATGCACCCACCACTCTGTGTAAATCTCTGATATCTTCCCTATACCTTCCTCCAATCACCTTAAAATTATGTCCCCTCGTGACAGCCGCTTCCGCCCTGGGGAAAAGTGTCTGGCTATCCACTCTATCCATGCCTCTCATCACCTTGTGCACCTCTATCAAGTCACCTTTCTTCCTTCTTTGCTCCAGTGAGAAAAGCCGTAGCTCCCTCAATCTTTCTTCATAAGACATGCCCTCCAGTCCAGGCAGCATCCTAGTAGATCAATTAAATTTGGGAATCCTCAAGAGATGCGAATTGGAGCAGCACAGGTATTTCGGAGGATCCTTGTTCCAATTTAATTCTTAAAAGGCACTGATTCTTAGAATACAGTTCTGGAGAATAGAGAGTGTACCCTTCGCTACCTCGCTTAAGTTCTCATTCTTCACGAATGATCATGATCAAACTTTTTTGACAGTGGAAAGCCTAAAAGTTGATCCTTAATCTGTTCACATGCGCATGTTCCAGTGACTTCAGTGATTTTCACGGTAACTTCATTGCAGTGTTAATGTAAACCTACCTGTGACACTAATAAAGATTATTATTATTATGGTGGTGATTGGAAGCAGGAAATCATGCTGCTTTCTGATCTCTGCTTCAGCATTGGATTGTTTTATATGCTTCAGAAATTAATTGTATAGTTTGAATGATTTCTTAATACTGTTTAGCAGCATTTTCTATTGATCGCGAAATCTGTTTTATTGTGCTACCTTTTGTGATCAATCATGCTCCTTTAATGCTTAAACAAGTTGACCTCAGTACGTTTGAATCTTCAGCGATCATTGGCAAAATTGACTTGACTGTAAAAAATGTGCTTTACTTGGAAATAAGGGTTAGTTTGACCTGAAGTGAAACCTCTGCAATACGTTTCTTGAGGGTTTTAATGTAATGTTCAGTTAGTTTGAACCTTTGCCAAGCAAATACAAAGCCTTGTATGAATTATTGAGATTTATTGCTTTCACAGATTTGCTGCCGATGTCGGTTTCCATATTGTTGTTGCTTAGTTTACCATACCGCCTGTTGTCCTTTGGTACTCTTAACTGGTTCATCAGAATTTTATACCCGATGAGTCTCTAACCTGGCAGCGTTTTATTATTGGTTGCTCAGAGTTGCAGCATTGAATATGAATTTACAGGGGGGCGGGTTAACAATGTCAGTTGCAGTGATATGGGTTAAATTAAAGTTGATAGATAATGAAAGGGAGAAAAGTAATCTAAAATAAGAACCAGAAGAAGAAGGAATAAAAAATAAATACATTTCTTTAAAAATGAATCAAGTGAATTGGGGGAAAATGTTGCATTTTGAGATCCAGACTGTCACCATGGGGTGGAAACTTGTTGTCCGAACTAAATGTTGCTCTTGAGGTTAAATTCACAGAACAGCAGGGCTGAAAGTTGACAGCTGAACTTCTCGACCAGCATCTTGAAGTCATCCTGTTTAAATAGTATTGACATTTCAAGTAGATGACTTATGTATGTGGGTGGGGCGAGTGTGTAGGTGGGCGGAGACACGGGGGTGGGCGGGGTGTATGGGCGTGCACGGGGGTGTCATGTAAAGATTGTTCTTGAGATGCTAGCTGTAAAGAAACCTGAAAAAATTATTTTTTTTTGTCTGCTGCCTTGATCGGAGGATAATAATCCGACCAGGAAAAATGTAACTCGGACAATATAACAAATCAAGCTTTTTCTTCCAATGGACCCAATGTAATTGATGTGTGTAGAAAGATCATTGTTCTGGTTGTTTTGATAGCTTGCAAAATGCAGCCCACTAAATATCCTTGGAAAGAAATATTGTATGAAAACACAAACCCCTGTTCACACTACCATTGAGTGAATGTTTGCTGGAGTAAAAAGCAATCTTCCTAACAAACACATGAGTTAGAAATTTAACTAGGTACCTATCTCTCCATTTTTAACTAAATTTATTTCCTATTCTCTGCTTCTGACAATATTTATTCCTTATTTAGTTAAATTCCATAAGTACCTCACCCAAATGCTCACCCAGATGCTCATTCTTCATTTCCCTAAATATCACTGGTTTGGCATTGGAATTTTGCAGGGAGATCTGATTCTGTCCCCACTTTTTTCATACAATTTTGAAATTGAATTGCAGTTAAGTGGAAGGCGCCCTAGCCACTTTTTCTTTCCCTACCCCAGAAGCTCAGCAGAAGCACCAAGTCCTGACTGAAATCAGTACATAGAACATACAGTGCAGAAGGAGACCATTTGGCCCATCGAGTCTGCACCGACCCACTTAAGCCCTATCCCCGTAACCCAATAACCCCTCCTAACCTTTTTTGGTCACTAAGGGCAATTTATCATGGCCAATCCACCTAACCTGCACGTCTTTCGACTGTGGGAGGAAACCGGAGCACCCGGAGGAAACCCACGCAGACACTGGGAGAACGTGCAGACTCCGCACAGACAGTGACCCAACAGGGAATTGAACCTGGGACCCTGGCGCTGTGAAGCCACAGTGCTAATCACTTGTGCTGCCTCAACATAAAATGAAATCAGACTTTGACCTTACTGGCCTTTATAGCTGGCTTACTATTCTTCGATTTTGTATGCAGATTGTGAAGGCATGTAGTTGTGTGTTTTGTGGCTTGTGTCTATAAAGTATAAATCCATGTTCCGAGTAATTTGCTTTTGCTTCATTGCTGAGCTAAGAAATTCGAGTGTTCTGATTTAGGCTTACTAATTGGTGAGGCAACAATGATACAAGCATCCCTTCAAACAACACCTATCAGCTAACAAAACACATAAACACAAACAAGACGACTGCCTTGGAACATCCTTACCCAGAGGTCTTGAGTTGAACACACCACCACTGTAGAACCCAATTTAAGCTCACTTTAGATTCCAAACTATTTTACTTCCCAATGTAAAACTACAGGTGCAACAATTGTTGTGAAAGAGGGAAGTGGGTCCTAAACCTTTGAAGCTGTCTGCCTTATTCCTCATTGCAAGGATTGTACTACCTTCTGTAATATATTTGTTATTAATCTCTCAGCCAAATTGCTGTAACTTCTGACAGTAAAAATAATTGCTGTAAACTGTGGTAGAATTGTATAATCTCTTTTGAAATGTCCTTAACGAGGAGTCATTTATGATCAACCTGTGGATCTAAAGCAGCTGGTGTAAAAAACATTCTACCAGTTAAGTTGATGCAGCAGACGTCAACTGCTTCCTTAAATGTTCCTATTTCAGACTTGCACTTTAGTCACCAGTGTACATAACTGTTATCTACAAATGTTAATCCATTGTCGTTAATATTGGCTATCACTTATAAGCTGTGATACATCATAGGAAATGGTTCCGGTAGATATTAAGGTTTATTTGTGCTGTGTATTTTGATGTCACCTATTTTCTGTTGATGGAATATGCTTTGAATTGTAATGAGCGATCACACAGAAACTGTGAGGACAGAATGAGTGGGAAGAAAACATGAACGTGGCTAAATTTTCAGTGAGGTTGGATGTCAATAATTAACTCCATATTAAACTTTCAGTGGAACTGGGAGTTCTAATAGTGTACAACTCTAATGAACCTTGTTAAAAATAGTGTTTTCGCATTGAAATTGGTCACCAGGAATGTTCAAAGAGGGAAACAGTAAGTGAGTGCCCTCCGGTAGATAGGCCGGCGGGGGGGGGGGGGTCATATTAGATTTGGTGCTTGGCAACAAACCAGGTCAGATGTCTTGGTGGGAGAGCATTTTGGTGACAGTGACCACAACTCCTTGACCTTTACCATAGTCATGGAGAGGGTTAAGAATAGACAGTATGGGAAGGTATTTGATTGGGGGAGGGGAAATTATACTGCTATTAGACAGGAGCTGAGGAGCATAAAGTGGGAACAGTTGTTCTCCGGGAAATGCACAACAGTAATTTGGGGGTTGTTTAAGGAGCACTTGCTGCGAGTGCTAGATAGTTTTGTCCCACTGAGACGAAGAAGGAATGGTAAGGTGAAGGAGCCTTGGATGACAAGAAAAGTGGAGCTTCTAGTCGAGAGAAAGAAGGAAGCTTACGGAAGGTTGAGGAAGCAAGGATCTGGCATGGCTCTAAAGGGTTACAAGGTAGCCAGGAAAGAACTCAAAAATGGACTTAGGAGAGATAGAAGGGGGCATGAAAAAGCCCAGGCGGGAAGGATTAGGGGAAAACCCCAAGAGGTTCTACACTTACGTCAGAAATAAGAGGATGATCAGAGTGAGAGTAGGGCTGATCAGGGATAGTGGAGGGAACTTCTGTCTCAAGATTGAGGAGATAGGGGAGGCCCTAAATGAATATTTTGCTTCAATATTCACTAGAGAGAGGGACTTTTTGCTCAGGAGAATAGTGTGAACCAGGTTAATAGACTCAAACAAGTTGATATTAAGAAGGATGTGCTGGAAATTTTGAAAAGCAACAGGATAGATAAGTCCCCTGGGCCTGACTGGATATACCCAAGGTTACTACGAGAAGCAAGGGAAGAGATTTCTGCACCGTTGGCGATGATCTTTGCGTCCTCGCTCTCCACTGGAGTAGTACCGGATGATTGGAGGGAGGTGAATGTTGTTCCCCTGTTCAAGAAAGGGAATAGGGAAATCCCTGGGAATTACAGACCCATCAGTCTTACGTCTGTGGTGAGCAAAATATTGGAAAGGATTCTGAGAGATAGGATTTATGATTATTTAGAAAAACATAGTTTGATTAAAGATAGTCAGCATGGCTTTGTGAGGGGCAGGCCATGCCTCACAAGCCTCATTGAATTCTTTTAGGATGTGACGAGACACATTGATGAAGGTCGGGCAGTGGATGCGTGTATGGATTTCAGTAAGGCATTTGATAAGGTTCCCCATGGTAAGCTCATTCAGAAAGTTAGGGGAGATGGGATACAGGGAAATTTGGCTGTCTGGATACATAATTGGCTGGCCGAAAGAAGACAGCGAGTGGCAGTGGATGGAGAGTATTCTGCTTGGAAGTCGGTGACCAGTGGTGTCCCGCAGGGATCTGTTCTGGGACCTCTGGTCTTTGTGGATTTTATAAATGACTTGGATGAGGAAGTGGAAGGGTGGGTTAGTGAGTTTGCAGATGACACAAAGGTTGGTGGAGTTGTAGATAGTGTCGAGGGCTGTTGCAGGTTACAGCAGGACATTGACAGGATGCAGAGCTGGGTTGAGAAGTGGCAGATGGAGTTCAACCGAGATAAATGTGAAGTGATTCATTTTGGAAGGTCGAATTTGAATGCTGAATACAGGGTTAAGGGCAGAATTCTTGGAAGTGTGGAGGAAGAGAGGGATCTTGGGTTCCACATACATAGATCCCTCAAAGTTGCCACCCAGGTTGATAGGGTTGTTAAGAAGGCGTGTGGTGTGTTGGCTTTCATTAACAGGGGGATTGAATTTAAGAGCCGTGAGGTTTTGCTGCAGCTTTATAAAACCCTGGGTAGACCATACTTGGACTATCGTGTCCAGTTCTGGTTGCCTCATTATAGGAAGGATGTGGATGCTTTGGAGAGGGTGCAGAGGATATTTACCAGGATGCTGTCTGGACTGGAAGGCATGTCTTGTGAAGAAAGGTTGAGGGAGCTACGGCTTTTCTCACTGGAGCGAAGAAGGAAGAGAGGTGATTTGATAGAGGTGTACAAGGTGATGAGAGGCATGGATAGACTGGATAGCCAGAGACTTTTCCCCAGGGCAGAAATGGCTGTCACGAGGGGGCATAATTTTAAGGTGATTGGAGGAAGCTATAGGGGAGATGTCAGAGGTAGCTTCTTTACACAGAGTGGTGGGTGCGTGGAATGCACTGCCAGCAGAGGTAGTGGAGTCAGAGTCATTAGGGACAGTTAAGCGACTCTTGGACAGGCACATGGACAGCAGTAAATTGAAGGATGTAGGTTAGGTTGAACTTAGATTAGGATAAATGGTCAGCACAACATGTGGGACGAAGGGCATATGCTGTACTGTTCTATGTTCTATGGCAGCCAATCCCGAGACCCCACGATTTATTTTTCTTCTGACTCTTCACCAATGCCACATATACTTTCATTCAGCAAATTATGAATCTGGAGTCCGGCTCCTGGTTATCTGTCATACACCACAACTCCAAAGCTAGCTACCAATAAGTATATGCATCCACGGTCACCATTGGATTTTTTTTCTCCTCTATTTTCCCCAGGAAAGGAGAAATACTTAGAATCCCTTCATAACAGCAGACCAAATGTCCATCAAATGCAAAATTGGATTTGCAGATCGTGCTCCTGTTACTTCAAGGGGAAGTTTGTTCAAGGTTTATTCATAACTGCTTTTCACTGGACATGTGCAAACAGCTTGGAGTGAATGTTCCAGACTATATTCTGGAAGACTTTGAACATAAAAGAATGACAAACTTTTTCTGGGTTTTCCTTCTTGTGATTTTTTTTTTTTTTTACAAGGACTGCATAGGAAAGCTTGAGTAAGTTGCTACTGTTTTCTCCAGTATGCATGAATTGTATTCAATTGCTTTGACTACTGAAATCTCCAGTTTATACCAGTTGTAGCTAAAGAGATAAAGGAACAAAATTTGTAGATTAATTATTATAAAATGCAAAACCTACACAGCAGTAATAGTAGGAGACTTCAATTATTCTCATATAGACTGCAATAAAAATCTAAAGGACAAAGGCAAAATAATTCTTGAGCACTTTATTCTGTTTCTAGCCCAATGAGGAAGGAAGCACTGCTGAATACAGCTCTGGGGCATGAAGTAGTAGGGCAGGTAGAGCATATTTCGATGGGTGAACATTTGGGAAACAATAAAGAACAGGTTCAATCAAGCGTAAATATAATCAACTGGTGAATGGGCAACTTTGGAGCGGCACAATAGCACAGTGGTTATCACTGTCGCTTCACAGTGCCAGGCACCCGGGTTCGATTTCCAGCTTGGGCCAGCGGAGTCTGCATGTTCTCTTTGTGTCTGCATGGGTTTTCTCAGGGTGCTCCGGTTTCCTCCCACAAGTCCCGGAAGACGTGCTTGTTAGGTGAATTGGACATTTTGAATTCTCCCTCCATGTACTTGAACAGGCGCTGTAGCGCGGCGACTAGGGATTTCCACAGTAACTTCATTACAGTGTTAATTGTTATACGTTTTAGTTCCCGTTGGATGAAGAGTATGTCCTGTTCCTTTTCACCAAACACCATTTATTTCACTTCCACATCCTCTGCACAAAGCTCTAATAACACACCACCAGACACAAGGGCCACCTGAAGCCCCTTTACATATCAGTGTCAATCATTGGATACTTAACATAAATGAGACAACTAATTGCAATGTCTCTTAATGCATTACTTGACTCTTAACCCATTACTTAACAATCTCCCCTTCCTTGGAGAAAAAAATAATTAGGTGAAAACAAAATTTAAAGAAACTCAAAAACATACACGCAATTTCCCCCTTTTCCCCCCAATTTTTTTTTGGGAAGAAAAGAAAGTCACAGAAAAGTCTTCATTAACAATATCCAAAAGTTAAATTTCTGTCAATATCTAAGATATATAAAAGGCCATATCCACCGCCTCTACAAAGCTTAATGTCTCAGCAGCCAAAGTGCTTTCGACCACTTTCCTTATTTTCTTTGTTTCCCACACAAGAGGACAACATTTACCATTGTTCCCCTAGAGGAAAAATTATAAAACCTCCTGTGCTTGATTTGCATAGGACGCATCACTATAAACTATGAATTTCAAGTGCCTACGGTCACCTAAAACCGGGAACCTCAAAACACACTCCTGCATTTTTAGTTTGGCCAAACGCTTCATTTGCTCTTATTATGTCTTCCACTTTGGGATCATTCATTTTTGTACTCCACTCTAAGACATCAAAACTCACGTTCGGTCTAGTCTGTCTACCTAACCAATTCAGTTGCCCAATTAAACTTTGCAGTTGCTCTTTTTCCATCTTTGAAACCTTGCATCTTTTTGTGAAAACCCAGCCACGACTAATTGCTATTGGGCTGATGCTTTCCAAGTAAGATTGCTGACGTAAAGTTGCCCCTAACTTAGTCTGTCCGATTTCCAGTCCAATATATTTAAATGCACCGGAAGCCTGACTTCCGACCCTGTATTCTTTCCTCAAACCAGAGATTACGAAAGCTTCAAAATCACTAGTCCCACCCCACAAAAACTATTTGACATGCATCATAAAGATGCCAGAAAGGTTCCCTTTATAGTGCCAGTAAAACATTACTGGATCTACTTTCAACTGGTAACAGCCTAACTTTAACAAAACTGACCTTACCGAAAATACCAGACTCTAGATGCAACATTTAAACCACATACACATTTGTTCAACTTCCAGAATACCCCTTCTGTGTTAGCTGCTTCTTTAGGAGGACGGAGAAAAATGCCTCTCTGGAGCTGATGCCCCTGCAAGAAGGCAGCTTTCATATCTATAGATTTGCATCCCATGCCTTTGTGGCTGAAAGAAGATCTTTAAAATTAACCTTTCCTGCTGTAGGTGAATCTACCGTTAAATCCTGATCGTCTAAGCTTTCTTCAAATCCCCTTGCCACAAGCCTGGCCTTTGCCTTATAAGTTCCATCCGGAAGAACCTTTTCCGTGCAAATCCATCTGTGGGATAGAGCTCTTTGTCCCCTATCTGGTACTTCCGTGTATACCCCAAATTCACTCCAACTATGCAATTCTTGCTGTTTAGCATCTTTGGTAATTTTTCATCTAATTTATTTGAAGCCACCAGAATATCATGTGCATGTGGGCTTGTACTCCTATTAGTATTCGTAGTCTTACTCATGTTCCAAGACCTTGATAAACTACGTCCCCTCTCCCGCCTGGTAACTTGTTCTATACTGCTACTGCTTGATCTGCTGTGGGATGTCCTTTCAAAATTCTCGACCTTTTCCTGCGGACCTGTTCACTAACTGATGTACTATCTGAACTGGCACTGCGTTTCTGTGACCTCCATTTTTGAACTTCGTGTTCCCGTAACTCCCTCTCCTGAATGCTGTACATTCACCAATGTTTATACTTTCCAGTGGCCTTCCTTGCTCTACTAATAACAGTTGCATCCTTCCATTGACTAGACCCTTCAGGCAAGTATGTCACATTTGTACCAACCTTTGGTAGTTGTCCTTCGGAAAAATGGCCTTATCCCAGATCTTAAGGTCCACAGCCACAATGTCGTTAAAATCCCTGGCCAAAGGTAAGGTTACTATCGGTCGTGCTGGTGTCCTTCTGTACTTCCTACAAACTTCACAGCAATCACTAACCTGTTCTGTCAGTTTAGTATAGTCTTCATCCCTTACCCCTGCATCCTTTAATACATTTTTCAGCCTCCGAGGAGACGGATGTGCAAATTGCCTATGCAGTTTTAATATCACAAGCTTTTTATCAGCGAAAGTCCCATTTTCAACTGCCATTAACACATCCTTAACCACTCTACTTGAAATATTATTTTTCAGTAATGGAATACAATAGTGTCCCGACTGTGTAAATTGTAAGTCCACCGTCTTTCCAAAAACTGTTGCCTTATCCTGTTCCATATCCAGTTTCATGTGAGCTTTCTTCATCGACGGTCTGTTCAGAAGCAAAGGTATCTCACTTGATACAACATCCGTGCTAATGAAATGATTCACTCCGGCAATATTGCAAGGGATCACCACTCTTTTCAGCGACTTCAGAGTATTATCATCCCCAAACCTGAAACTTGTGAAACTTTCAAATTCCTTAACCTTGTTACGACTTTCAGCATTCAAGGAGTCCAGGTAATATTTTAACTAGTCAATTCCACACACAGTAGATGTGCAGCCACTGTCCAATACAGCATATTTGAAGGATTTTGCAACCAACACCCTCATTACGTCGTAAAACTGCTTGTTAATAGGACAATGTCTTCTCTCTGAACATTATCTTTTTCCTCTTCTGACTCTTCCGCGTCATGTGTGGCTTCAAACACTCTAACATAACGTTTTGGACAGTTGAAGACAATGGTATTGAGAGTCACATCGAAAACATCGATTTATCATGCCCCGTGCATTTCTGGGGTTCATCTTCCTATTGTAAGTTCTAACTGGGTTTCTGTCTTAATTTCCTTGTCTCGATCTCCTTCTATAGTCTTGGGCCCTGTTCGTAGCCGTACAATTTCGCCATCCTGTTAGTATTTGAGTCATCAGAGCCATCGGAGTCGAATGTTTCCCCAGAAACTTCTTTCAAGCTTTTGTCATCTGATCGAATAAGTTATCCTCATCCGTAAACTGAACTCCTGTCAAAACCAGGAGCCTATCCATGTTGCTCACTCTAGCACAGTCAAGTAATTTAAAGGCCAACACAGACTGTGGAAATTCCAGGTTGTGTTTCTGCAGCCTTTTATATAATCTGCCAAATTTCATTATATAATCTTCCATGGAGAATTCCTCTCTTTTTCCGGAACTTATCAAATTCCGACCATGCTTCATAGGCACTTAAGTCATCTTTCTTGTAAATCTTATCCATATATTGTAATAGAGTCTCCAGACCTTCTTCTGATTCTAACTCTTCCAATTCCAGCTCAGAAAGCACTTTGTTTCGGATTTTACTGTCATAAGGTAGAGAAAGAGCCAATGCCATACCTTGTTTTTCCCAAGGCAGTTGTCTTAGTCCACATAACTACTGCACTTTTCCATTGGTCATATGTTTCCCTTTCAGAAAATAAGGGGGGATAGTCATATCCAGCCATCTTTATCCTGGGTTCAGCCATGTATCTTTTTTTTTCCTTCTCACTCACTCCTTGATTTGATCAGGAAAAGTTGTATCTTTCAAACCTTCACATTTGCACAGCAAACATCCTCTGCTACCATTTTTATCTGTTTTAGTTCCCGTTGGATGAAGAGTCTAAAGTCCTGTTCCTTTTCACCAAACACCATTTATTTCACTTCCACAGCCTCTGCACAAAACTCTAATAACACACCACCTGACACAAGGGCCACCTGAAGCCCCTTTACATATCCATGTCAATCATTGGATACTTAACATAAATGAGACAACTAATTGCAATGTCTCTTAATGCATTACTTAACTCTTAACCCATTACTTAACATTAATGTAATCCTACTTGGGACACTAATAAAGATTATTAATTCAGTGAGTTGAAAAGGGACCTGGTGGAGTGGAATCAAAAATTGAGATAAAAAGCTAATTTTTTAATGGAGGGCTTTCAAAATGGAAATGATTCAGGTACAGAGTACACGTTCTATTGAACGGGAAAGATGGGTATCCAATGTTCATGCTCCCCGAGATAAAATGACACAGGAAAATGATGCTTATGACAATTGTAAGGTTTGTAATACAGTGAAGAAACCAGCTGAAAATAGGTGATCCAAGAAAGGGAGTTGGATGATCGGAGGGAATATGAGAATAGATTAGCCACCAAGATAAAAGTAAACCTGAAAGTACCTTAAGGACATAAATTGGAAATGAGTAGGCAAAGGAAGGACGTGGTTGGTAGCAGCCTAAAAAGAGGATCATTTTGTGGACGAGAAGGAGGTGGCTGAGCGACTAAATGAGCACTTGACAGACTCCTCATTTCTATTCGATACAAATGCGATGTTAAAGAAGGATGCAATAGTGACATTGAATAGAATAGAAATAGAGAGGATGTATTTGAAAGGTTGGCTGTCCCAAGTAGAAATGTCAGCTGATCTGGAGGGATGCATCCCATGTTAATGAGGGAAAATTTGTCTGGGTGCAGGAGGTTTATCTATGAAAATCTTTCCAAGTGGCAGGGCAAGTTAGAATCATAGGATACCTACAGTGCAGAAGCAGGCCATTTTGGGCCATTGAGTCTCCACCGACCCTTTGAAAGAGAAACCTATCCAATCCTACTCTTCTGCCCCATCCTCGTAACCCCACCTAACCTTTGGACACAATTCAGCTAACCTTTGGACACAATTCACCTAACCTGCACATCTATGGACTGGGAGGAAACTGGAGTACCCGGAGGAAACTCACGCAGACGAGGGGAGAATATGCAGACACCACACAAGACAGTAACCCAAGGCTGGAACTGAACCCGGGACCCTGGAGCTGTGAGGCAGCAGTGCTAATCACTGTGCCATCCACGGTTGAGAAGGCTGTTTTTAAAAAAACATTTTAAATAAATGGATCCTTGACTTTACTAATAGAATAACACAGCACAAAAGCAAGGAAGCTAGCTAAACCTTTTATAACATGCAACTTAGGCCTCAGCTGGAGTATTGTGCTTAATGGTTGGCACTGTACTTTGGAGGGAGGATGGCAAGACATTGAATTGAGCGCTGAAGAATCTTTATTAGAATAGAACCAGGGAGTAGGGAGCTCAGTTATGTGGTGGGGATAGCAATCTGGGTTTGTCCTCCTTGAAATAGAGTAGGTTAAAGGAAGATTTAGTAAGGATTTTGGTAGGGTGGATGAAGAGAAGTTACTTCCAATTGCAGAAGGTTGTACAACCAGAAGACACCGATTACAGGTGGTTGGGGAAACATTTTTTTACGATCTGCAATGAACTGGCTGAAAGGAAGCAGATTAAATAATTACGTTCAAAATGGAGTTTGGGCAAAAAAAATGCAGGACTAAGAAGAAAGAGTAAGGGAGTGGGATTGATTGGATAGTTTTTTTAAGGAACTGGCATCAAGGGATAAATTACCTTTGCACTGAATCATTGAGTGCTACACTGTTGGAGATGACATCTTTTGGACAAATGTAAATGTTTGCCCTCTGAGCTGGACATAAAATATCCCGTGGCACTATTTCCGAGATTAGCAGGGGATTTATTCCTGGTGTTATGAACAATATTTATCCGTCAACCAGCATTACAGTAAAACACAGGCTATCAAGTCATTTCTGTTTGTCAAAGTTTTCTGTGTGCAAAATGGCTGCCATGTTAGCTACATTACAACAGTAATGTAACCGACAACTACACTTCAAAAAGTCCTTCATTGGCTATAAAGCACTTTGAGATGTCCAGTAGTTGTGAAAAGTGCTATATTTGTTTCTATAATTTTGTTTCTACAATTGCTTTGTGATTTCTGTGATCTTCTGTGTTGGAGGTGTTTTATTTAGATTGGCACCTGGAAAACTATTTGTACACTCTTCATTGCTTTAAGAGGCAGATTTTGATGCCCTGTGTTCCCTGTGCCTCCCATGGAGCTTATGCACTCTTATGTAGGCCTGTGAATGACCCAGAACTTGCCAGAGTTCAAAATCTGTCCTGTTTATCATGCAGGACAAACTTGGAGCATAACTTTGCAACTACTGCATTCATGTAAAATGGGTTTTGCAACTCTCTGCCACATCCATGTGGTTTCGATGATGACTGGTGGTCTTTACATTGGGATGGTTGTGTGTTGCCTCTTTTAAGCATTGCCATTGTAGAGTTTGAAATAACCCACACAAACATTTAATCAGCCTCAAGATCATTCATCTTTATTTTCCTTCAATATATGTTTTATTGCAATTTTAATTCTGAAATCAATACTTCTATGAAACTCTTACATGCAGAGCCGTCAGTGTTTTTTTTTTAAAGTAATCTCTTGGCGAGTGAAGTCTTCTGTGTATAAATTCAAATTTTGCTTGATGTGAAAGATTCTATTAAAACATCAATTATTTGAGAATTCCTTAAGTATCCAGATAGTTTTCTGGAATTGGGGAAGAAGCGATCAGATAATGTTACGCTGCACATAGAATACTCTTTTGCACACAAATTTGAACTTCTCCCTTGCAGATGGGTGAAAATCTCATTCGTTTTAATGGGATATGACCACTGGAAGTCATGCTAATAGACCTTTCTCTGTCATTTCCAACTTTCATGGGCAAGAGCCAGAGTTTACACATATAATAAGCATCTAGCTGCATGCATGCACAATCAATAGATGCTGTTGAGTACTGCAACAATCACAACCATTGCGCACACCAAGTCGTGTCATGTTCATTTTTGGAGCACTAACATAATGACGGAAGTGTTATATGCTCTTTTTTGACCGTAAGCTTAATACTGATTAGATGTACTGTCCTTACAACAAGTGTTACTTTTGCACTTCAGAAGTACTGCATCTGGAACGACAACCTAATAATAGGAAACTTGTTTTTACATAATGCTAAATTTAGCAGATTAAGTAGTGTTTGAAATAAAATTTGAAATGATGGGAAGGGAGAGATAGACACAGACTGTTCATCTCCGATAAGGGGAAAGAGAAGGAAAGACTTGAATTTTATGAAGTAAGGTTTTGTAGACATAAGATTGTTTTCATATTTGGATATAAAAACAAAAATAATGCTAGTAAAGTAGCTGAATCGATGCAAAGATCTAGTCATTGGTTTCCGACATACAAAGCCACACAATACAAAACCATTTAAATAATTTTACATTTGTGTTTTTTTTTAGTATTCTGAATCCTTCTTGTTTGAAATTCTGTCTTTTCCATAAGCAAAACCAAAATCTATAAAATTGTAGAATAGGTTTATATATTCTGCACAGTCTCTTGGGCTGATTTTCAGCTGTGATTATGGGGAGGGAAGAGTGATCACTGGAATGTTGATGGGAGTTTCCTTTGTAACAGCAAAATTTACATCTGATAATTGCGGTTGTAGCTTTTACGAAGACAAGTTCATTGTTTTGAAGCAACATGAGAGAAACTAACTTGTGATCCAGCAGTGAATTGTATATTTGACTACAATTATACTATCCCTTCTGTAGTTTGCAGTGTGATTTTTGTCTTGCATTGATCAACTGCAGGGGTCAGATTGCTTCCTGACTTAGTGATGTAACATCCTATCCGGCAAGAAGCCACTTGAGATGTCATTACGTGGCATGTAAGTGTAGTGTGATTTGAAGTTGTGTTTCAAAAGTGCCCAGTTTGTACAAGGCACTTTGTAATCTGAATTAGATTTGTGTCGTTCTAATGTCACGATGAAGTGGGCACAGTCCCGCATTTCATGACATTTTAAAAATCATAAGTGAATGAAGCTCTGCACTAATCTGTTTACTGATGAGCAGTGCAATTGACACAGCACAAAGTAATGCTTGCTTGTAAACAACCAATATTGCAACAGTATGGCTACAGGCTTGCACATCTGAAGTGTGCACTGTATTGCATAGGTAGCAGTTGGAAAGCCTATGCTTTTTTTCTTTCTTGCTGGTTATGTGCAATGTCAATTGGCTCATGCTTTGTTTCATTGTGATCTCAGGCCAGTGTTGCACAGATGTGGAGTGCACATGAGCTAGTTGGTTCAGTCAAGACCGTCTTTAACTCCTGATTTTATTTTTATTTAACCCATTCCGAAGAAGGAGTGAAATTACAACCTTGTGCTAGGCAACAAAATAAGCAGCGGGGTGGGGTGGGGGGGGGGGGGTGCGCGTGAAGCTACGGAAGCAGTCTTATAACAAACCTGGAACAAGTCTACTGAAGTGTCTTGTATTACTACTTGAGTCATTCTAAATAAAAATGAAGGTGAGTATTCCATTAATACAACAATTGTTCTTTCTCTCCAAACATATATGCACGTGAATGGTAGTCAGAAATCTTCAGTATTTATTTGTTGGTTGTGTATGGTTCCTGGATGAGAACCCAACTATTTGCAATTTATAAAACTGAGATGAAAGGTGAATGCACCACAGGAGTGATTACACTGACCAAAAGGTTTCTTATGTTAAAACAAACTTTATTTTTCCTCCCATTTAGAGTATCCAATTATTTATTTTTCCAATGAAGGGGCAATTTAGCACGGCCAATCCACCTACCCAACAGATTTTTTGGGTTGTGAGGGTGGGGGAATGTGCAAAGTCCACACGGAGAGTGACCCAGGGCCAGGATCGAACCTGTGACCTCGGCACCGTGAGAAAACAAACTTTAAACACAGAATTAACCACACTAACAACAAATAAATAGCTTTACAGTCAACAGTTCTTAAATCAAAGAGGGAGCTCTGACAAACTTTGTAAATCTGCCACTAAATATTTTAATTAAGCAAATCTATATAGTTCAAATACCACTTCTAAATAAAGTTGACAATCAGGTTTTGCTTGCTTTTCTCTGCAGATTCCTGGCGAAAACCTTTCAGGAACAAACTGAGGACACTTCATGTCAGGCAAAAATCCTGTCCTGCAGACAGACCTGACTCCTCTCCTTAATTACATCTGTACCCAAAGCATTACGACATTCTTCTGTCTCCACCCACAAGATGTCCCAAGACCTGTTTAACCAGGACCGAACACGGTATCCCTCAAATTATCTACACCCCAGAGACCTCCAAACCAAAACAGAATTTCATTGGCCAGCTTTCTGTAAACAAGTAAATACTTCTCCAATCTATTGGCAGAACCCTGCAAAATCCCTGCTTACCACACTTTCACAGCACCTTAATCACAGCTTTAGTAGACCTACTGTCCGTATGTACCATATTGCCCGTGTGGGGTAATCTAGAACAAGAAGTCACAGGTATAGGTTAGGTTGGGAGGCGGTAGATTTAAAACTGGGATGAGGAGGCACTACTTATCAAAGAGGATGGTGAATTTGCAGAACTCGCTGCCCATAGTGCGGTGGAGTCCGAATAATTAAATGGTTTCAAGGGGGAGATAAATATATTTCTGATTTTTTTTAAAAGGGTTAAAGGCTTATAGGGAACAAGTAGGGAGGTGGCTTTCAGACCATGAAGAGATCAGCCATAATCTGATTGAATGGCTGAGCAGGCTCGAAGGGCTGAATTGCCTACTTCTCCTAATTTCTATGTTCCTATACCCAGGGTTTTTTAAATAGCATTACTGTGACAAATAAAAAATATAACACTGTCTTGTATTGATCACACCACCTTTTTTAAAAAAAAGAACCAGCAATATGAAAAGATGGCTTCATTTTCCAAAGTCATTTTCAACTTTAAATACTTAAATACTAACTACTATTACACTATAAGATATATCGACATGTTCATGCATGCAAACGTAAACGTCAGTATAGTCCATTTCAGCCTTTCTTTTCCCAACTTTAAACATTTCACTTACATCTCAAAATCGCAATAAAGCATCTGCAATCATGTTTTCTCTTCCTGCTACATGTATAATTTTCAAGTTGAATGATTGCAGCAATAAAATCCATCTAAACAGTCTTTCATTACGACCTTTGAACTTCTCCAGAAACCTCAGTGGATTATGGTCTGTATAAACCGGTTGCTAACAATCCATCAGAAGCAATTAAGTGTCAAAATGTTGCTCGTCACAGTGAACTAAAAATTCATTTAGTTTGAACTTTCAGAATAAATGTT
The DNA here is from genome assembly GCF_047496885.1 of Scyliorhinus torazame. Taxonomy (NCBI): domain Eukaryota; kingdom Metazoa; phylum Chordata; class Chondrichthyes; order Carcharhiniformes; family Scyliorhinidae; genus Scyliorhinus; species Scyliorhinus torazame. The sequence continues at coordinate 286,370,719 of NC_092712.1, read as the reverse complement.
GGAACTGAATGACTTAATAAGCTAAACGCGCTAAGAGTTTGCTAAGACTTAATACCAAGACACCCTTTCTCTTCTACCTCAACAGATATATGCCGAGTATGTCGGTCAGAGGGGACACCAGACAAACCACTTTACCATCCTTGTGTGTGCACTGGCAGTATCAAATTTATCCATCAAGAGTGGTAGGTTGGATCAGATTAATATAATGTGCAGTAAACTTTTTACATTTATGCAAAATACTATTTTATAAAGTAGAAGAAGCAACATTACAATGAGAGGCGATTTTCTGTCACCATTAGCTTTCTTTAAAATAGTCACGCACAACATCTCAATTCTGTTGTGCTGAATAACTTTTAAAATATGATTAAAACTAATGAATTTTGTTTGCAATTGAGATGAGAAATGAAACTCCATATAAATTCTAAAGCGACCTGTATGAATTTTTAAAGTTCATCTAATGAGTGAAGCATTTGAGTAATTGGAGCAACATTAGATAGAAAAACGGAAATTGGAAATATAAAATAAAAAAGATGAAACTGGGCATGTAAAACTATCAGCATCTGAAAGACACATTTAGATTATTTACCGCTGAATATTTGAGCTCTCGCTCCCCTGAAATCCTCCCCCCCCCCCCCCCCCCCCCCCCCCCCCCAGAAGAACGAAACAGCACAGAAAATGAATTCAACCCATCATCCCTGTGCCACTGTGATGTCACTTTAATAGAGATAACCAATAAGTTAGACACTCCCACAGAATCAGGTATCTGCAAGAGAAGTCCACTGTTATCCGGCAATTAATATCTACTTGAAGATCTCCAACAATGTGGCACTACCTCAGTACTACTTTGAAGCATTAACCTAGATCATGTACTCAATTTGGTAGAGAGGCATGAACCTAAAACTTTCTAGCCTGAGCAGATGTCCTACTAACTGAGGACAAGCTCAGAACTAAGCTAATTGATACCTAGTCACCAAATTAGTATAAAAGAAATCATCAATGCCTTGATGGATGAGAGCACGTGAATCTGGCCAGGTTTATCAATAAATGCAGCAGTTAATAATGCAAGGTATGACTGCTGCAATCAATCAATTGTTTGCGGTTGCGTGTTTGCTTACACATAGTGAGTGAAGATAGTGTGCAATGTGAAGATGCATTGATGAACAAAAATGATGACAAACCTCATTAAACTGCAATGTGGAAATAATGCTTCCAGTGAACCTTTATGGTATGAGCAAAATTATTTTGTCGCAAATATTTTAAGTCCTTTTGTTTAAAAAAAAAAAGAATACTTTTCTATGTTTGACAGTGCTAAAATTTTTACCTTTTCTCCTAGTTTAGTTCAGTGGCTCAAACACAGCAGAAAGGAATACTGTGAACTATGCAAACACAGATTTGCTTTCACACCAAGTAAGTAACTAATGTCTGTGTCAATGTTATGTACTTGTCAGTCAATTCATTTGTTTTGGTGTCCTTCCACATAATGACATGATTGCGATTGAGAACTTGGCAAAATAGGCAATTGAAGCTGTGATGCACTGCTCTGTGCTGGTTGTTCAGGAGGCTGTTTGAAATGGCATACAGCATTCCAAGTTCAATTTTGCAGATGGAACAATGTGCTTATGTATTAAACCGTTCGAGGAAATCAACTTGCCGTGGATTTACAACATTCACATTTCAGGTCGATTTGGTCAACCTTTGGTTGATGAAGGACTGAGTGCACTTCTTGAAATCAAAACATAAAATGCTGGATAAACTTATCAAGTCTGGCAGCATCTGTGGAGAGAGAAACAGTTAATGTTTTGAGTCCATATGATTCACCTTATTGATGATGTCCCTAGTTCCAGCAATGGAAACTTAACTACGGTGACTGTCTCAGTTTAAATGGTATAAACAGGAGGTATATAGACACAGATTACTAATAGTATATCAACATGGAAAAAATAATATTTTTTATAATTTGAGCATTTTCACCTGCATTTCTGATAAGTGTATTTTTGTTGCGTAGAATGTAGGAAATTGTTATGTATTATATTTTGTTGAAATAATGTTATTAATATCCCTGGTTTAAGATGCACGCAGTATGTCTTCTAAAGCTGTGATTAAGGAGTTGTAAAAGTGGGTTAAGCATTTTTTTTTTTAATAAACATTTTATTGAGGTATTTTTTGGTATAACAACAACACAATAAGCAATGTACATGAAACTAGAAACAAAGTGCAAAAGCCGTCTCCCTCCCTTACAGGTCCCACCTTTATTAACCCCCTACTCTAAGCTAAACTAACCCCTCCCCCCTTCTGCTGACAATTAATTTTCCGTTAAGAAGTCAGTGAACGGCTGACACCTCCGGGTGAACCCTAACAGTGACCCTCTCAGGGCGAACTTGATTTTCTCCAAACAGAGAAAGCTAGCCATGTCCGATAGCCAGGACCCCGACTTGGGGGCTTTGAGTCCCTCCAAGCTAATAGTATCCATCTCCAGGCTACCAGGGAAGCAAAGGCCAGAACGTCTGCCTCTTTCTCCTCCTGGTTTCCCGGGTCTTCCGACACCCTGAAAATTGCCACCTCTGGACTCAGCGCCACCCTTGTTTTTAACACCGTGGACATGACATGTGCAAACCCCTGCCAAAATCCCCTAAGCTTCGGACATGCCCAGAACATGTGGACATGGTTCGCTGGTCCTCCCGCACATTTTGCACACCTGTCTTCCACCCCAAAGAATCTGCTCATCCGGGCCATTGTCATGTGAGCCCGGTGAACGACCTTGACTTGTATCAGGCTGAGCCTGGCACATGTTGCGAGCGTGTTAACTCTACTCAACGCATCCGCCCATAGACCATCCTCTATATATCTCCTCCCAGCTCCTCACACTGGAGCTTCAGCTCCTCGATCTGCGTCTCCTCTGATCCCATAAGTTCCTTGTAAATGTCCGAGACGCTCCTTTCTCCTACCTACCCTCTGGAAACTACCCTGTCCTGAATCCCCCTTAGCGGTAGGAGCGGGAAGGTTGACACCTGTTTACGTAGGAAGTCCCGCACCTGCAGATACCTGAATTTGTTTCCCCTCACCAACCCAAACTTCTCCTCCAGTGCCCTCATACTCGGAAAGCTCCCCTCTATAAACATATCCCCCATCCTCTCAATCCCTGCTCTCCGCCATATCCGGAACCCCCCCACCCATACTTCCCGGGGCAAACCGGTGATTATTTCAGATTGGGGACCAGACCGATGCTCCCTCTGCTCCCACATGTCGTCTCCATTGCCCCCAGACTCTCAGGGCCGCCACCACTACGGGGCTGGTGGAGTGCCATGCTGGCGGGAACTGCAAAGGCGCAGTTACCAATACCCCCAAACTGGTGCCCTTACATGAAGCCGCCTCCATATGCTCCCATGCCAACCCCTCCCCCATCACCCACTTCCTGATCATGGCTATATTCGCCGGCCAGTAATAGTAACTAAAATTTGGCAGCGCCAGCCCATCCTCTCCCCGATTCCGCTCAAGCATTACCTTCCTTATCACGGGTCTTGCCCGCTCAAACAAAGCCAGAGATCACTTTGTTGACCCGTTTAAAAAAGGACCGTGGAATAAAGATGGGGAGACATTGAAACACGAACAGGAATCTCGGGAGGACTGTAATCTTCACCGTCTGCACCCTCCCAGCTAATGACAGCGAGAGCATGTCCCATCTCTGAAAATCGTCCTTCATTTGTTCTGCTAGCCGGGCCAGATTCAATTTATGCAGCCAGTCCCATTCCCGTGCCACTTGAATGCCTAGGTACCTAAAGCTTCCCCCTACTAATTTAAACGGCAGCTCCCCCAATCGCCTCTCCTGTCCCCTCGCCTGGATCGCAAACATCTCACTTTTCCCCATATTTAGCTTGTACCCTGAAAATTGGCCAAATTCCCCTAGAATCCTCACTATTTCTTCCATCCCCTCTAATGGATCCGATATATAACAGGAGCACGTCGTCTGCATGGAGCGAGACTCTGTGCCCCCCCACCCCCCCCGGACCAGCCCCTTCCAGCCCCTTGAGGCTCTCCGAGCAATTGCCAACGGCTCTATAGCTAGTGCAGACAACAGTGGGAAGAGATGGCTTCCCTGTCTTGTCCCCCGGTGCAGTCTAAAATAGTCCGATGTTGTCCTATTCGTCCGTACACTTGCCACAGGAGCCTGATACAGCAACCTGACCCAGTCAATAAAGCCCTGCCCAAATCCGAACCGTCCCAGTACCTCCCACAGATAATCCCATTCTACCCGACTAAAACCCTTTTCTGCATCCATTGCGATCACTACCTCCACCTCCCTACCTTCCGTGGGCATCATGATCACATTTAACAACCTTCTTACATTGGCCACCATCTGCCTACCCTTAACAAACCCCGTCTGGTCCTCCCCAATAACGTCCGGAACACAATCCTCAATCCTGGAGGACAAAATTTTGGCCAGCCGTTTGGCGTCCACATTCAACAGGGATATCCGCCTGTAGGACCCACACAGCTCCAGGTTCTTTTCCCGCTTCAGAATTAGCGTGTGACATCATTGGGGGCAGCACCCCACTTCCCCTTGCCTCATTGAACATCCTCATCAATACTGGTCCCAATATCCCAGAGAATTGTTTGTAAAACTCCACTGGGTACCCGTCTGGCCCCGGAGCTTTACCCGCCTGCATGGCCTTCAGACCCTCCACTATCTCTTCCAACCCGATCAGAGCCCCCAGCCCTTCTACCAGCTCCCGGTCCACCTTTGGGAAATTCAGCCCCCCCAAGAAGTGCATCATCCCCTCCGGCCCCGTAGGGGGTTCCGACCTATACAGCCTACTGTAGAAATCCCTAAACGCCTTATTCACCCCTGCTGAGTCTCCAACCAGGTTCCCACCTCCATCATTTACTTTCCCTATCTCCCTGGCTGCCTCCCTCTTTGTATGCTGCTGTGCAAGCATTCCACTGGCCTTCTCTCCATACTCATAGATCGCCCCCCTCGTCTTTCTCAGATGCTCCACCACCCTCCCTGTGGTTAACAAGCCAAACTTCACCTGTAGCCTCCGCCGTTCCCTTAAAAGCCCTGCCTCTGGGTTCTCCGCATACCTCCTATCGATCTGTAGTACCTCCTTTACCAGGTGGTCCGTCTCTGCCCTGTCCACCGTCTCCCTATGGGCCATGACCAATCTGTGCGAGTCCAGGTCTGGTATCTTCCCCAGCATCCTCTTTATAAACTCCACATCATCCCAATTTGGCGTATACACATTTACTAATACCACCTGCACCCCCTCCAGTTTCCCACTGACCATAATGTACCGACCTCCCACATCCGAAACTATTCTACCCACCTCAAACACCACCCGCTTATTGATCAGGATCGCAACTCCTCTAGTCTTTGAATCCAGTCCCGAGTGAAAGACCTGACTGACCCAGCCTTTCCTCAACCTAATCTGGTCAGTTACTCTAAGGTGCGTGTCCTGCAACATGACCGCGTCCGCCTTCAGTCCCCTAAGATGCACGAACACGTGTGCCCTCTTGACCGGCCCATTTAACCCTCTAACATTCCAGGTGATCAGCCTAATTGGGGGGCTCATTGACCCCCCCCCCCCCTCGCCGATCAGCCATCCCCTTTTTTGGCCCACCACCAGCCCATGCTCCGTGCCTCCACCGGCCTGCCCCCACGGTACGAAGTCTTACAACACCAGGTTAAAGTCCAACAGGTTTGTTTCGATGTCACTAGCTTTCGGAGCGCTGCTCCTTCCTCATTCACCCGAGGAAGGAGCAGCGCTCCGAAAGCTAGTGACATCGAAACAAACCTGTTGGACTTTAACCTGGTGTTGTAAGACTTCGTACTGTGCTCACCCCAGTCCAACGCTGGCATCTCCACATCATGGCCTGCCCCCAGGCCGCCTCCGCCCCCAACCTCCTCCCTGTCCCTTTGCCCAAGTCCGTCCCTCGCCAGCAGAACAATTCCCCCCCCCCCCCCCACCCCCCCACCCACCCACCAGTAACAACCCCTTTGATAAACCGGACATATGCACACACCCCACTGCGCTTCCGTGAACTAGCCCGCCCAGCTAACTTGGTGCCCTCCATCCTTGGCATGAATCATTGGTTTTAACCAGTTACTTGTTTACTGAGAGATGGCTAATGTAACATTGTTTTGATATTGGAGGATCCCTGGGATGTAGATAATTTGAGGGATTGTGCTTAGTCCTGGATAAACAGGTCATGGGACATCTTAGTGGGAAGAAACTGAAGAATACCGTATGATGTAATTAATGGGTGGGGCGAGGTCTGACTATAGTTTTGCAGTTTGCCATTGGACTTTCAGCTTGCTCCTGGAAGCTTCTCTCCAAGGTCTTTGCACAAAGAGAAGCAAGTAAACCTGATTGTTAACTTTATTTGTAAGTGGTGTTTTTTTTAATTGAAATGTATATAGTTGCAGGCGTAGGGAGCAAGTTAAAGTTTTTCCTTTTCTTTGAGAACTTTTTGAACTATTAACTATAAAGCTGTTACTTTGTTGCTAATGGAATTGATTCTGTTTTTAAATTTAAGTTTGTTTTAACACAAACTACACACTATTGGTCAGTGTTATCAATACACCTATTGGTCAGTATTATCAATCCTGGGGTGAAGTATCCTTTCCTTACAGTTTTACAAACTGAAAATTGTTGGGGATCTCGTCTGGGATCCGAACATTGTTTTATATTGGCATCTTGAAATTGTGTAATGTATATTTTTCCTTTTAAAACTAAGATTGATCAGAGGTTACTATAATTGCCCAGTGCAGACTTAGACGCTTATGACTGTTCTTGATTCTCTGTTGATGAATATAGTACAGGGAGTGATTCTTAATAAACAAGTCTACACATCTAATGCAGAAATTAATTAAAGTACCCAACATGATTTAAGTTTCGAATCATTCTATTTTTTCAATTTAAAGTACCCAATTTCTTTTCAATTAAGGGACAATTTTTAGAAAGCCAATCCACCTACCCTGCACATCTTTGGGTTCTGGAGGGGTGAGACTCACGCAGAGAATGTGCAAACTCCACACAGACAGTGACCCGGGGCCAGGATTGAACCCGGGTCCTCAGCGCCGGGAGGCAGCAGTGATGACCACTGTGCCGCCCTACATCAGTTTTGAATCTTAGCAACCATAACATTTTGAGTGTGTGCACATTTTCAAGTATTTCAGACTGTATTCCTTATTTGCTCCTTCAACGTTAATTTTATTTCTAAATGTCTATTTTTAATGTAGTGCTGGATTTCATGATTATTTTGTTTGAACAAGTGATTTAATGATTGTAATTGGCAGATTTTAAAATTTGGCACCATTTGTAATTGCAGTTTAAAATATACGATCTGGAATAGAATGCAACAGTGCAACAATAGACTGCAAAAAGTAAACCGTTTAGGAATGGAAAAGCATCAGACTTTGAATTTAAAGAATGGAATTATCAAGATGCGTTATATATTGGTGCATCAACATGCTCGTACCACAGAGGATTAGACCTGGTTTCCTCTTGGAGCTTGCTTCCAGATGTGATGAATCTTTGCGTTTTTCTATGATGTTAGGGCAGCATGTGGTAGAATTTGGGCAGCTGCGTACAGGTAGTTGAGGGGCAAATTGTTTGTAACCACCCTGGATTGCATCTCCTTGTGACTATCAAAAATTATTGACAGAACCGTGGGAGCAGGTTAGTCTTCTGCTCCCTTGGCAGATGTTCAGGCGAAACCCAAAATCTGCAAAAGGGAATTTTCTGATCTGAATGGAGAAATGTTTTTATGTCGGTGGTAAACTGACTTTCTGACTGTCTCAATAGATTGAGGAACTTGCATATGGCCATTAACTTTTGGCCCACTGAGACTTGCTGTGTGTTGGATCAGCTTGGACTTATATTTTGGCTGACCTTTGTGGCTGAAGCACTGACGGGCAGTCACAGAGGGTCTTGTAGGCAATGGAGTGGAATGTTCTGTTCATCCTCATGGGACTCGTTGCTCTAATTAATAATTCAAATCTCAGACAAGGCTAAATGAAATAATGCAACAGAACAGCCCAGCTGGTGTGCACCATTAGATAGTCAGGATTAGCATGTTGTATATTTTGAATGCCTCTCCACTCCACCCCCCCCCCCCCCACCCCCCCCCCCCCCACAATCCTCTTCTATTTCCTGTAGTTGAATTGATATGTTTGCTCGTGGATATGCAAGAATAGCCTACCAGGAAGTTACCTGCACTAAGAGTGGTGTTGACTCTTTGAAGAAGCAGGAAGCAAGAATATTTGAGAATAAATGGTTGATGTGGTCATAAATGCACTTGGGCATTTGTTTGTTATATTTGTTACACTCTATTGCCATGGAAGTAAGCATTTTTTTGAATGACTAACCTGGATAGGGAATGACTTTTGCCACTAGCTTAGCATTTTACTGCCGACAGTGCTACACTGCCTACAGAGGGAGACATTGCGTGAAGGGAGGGCCACGTCGGAGTGGGATTTTTACTGGGGGAGGAACCAGAACATGGTACAGTAAGGCCTGAGTGTGGGGGCTGACTGCAAGTTTCAAGGAGTGAGGGGGTTGGATTGACTCTGGGAGTTGCTCTTTGGAGTCAGGCGTGGGGGGGTCCTTCCCTCCAGCACTCGGGAAATATGGGGGTCTACTCTCTCGGCGCAGCAGCTCCACCTGGGCCCATGCTGAGGCCTCTTGTGGCTGAGGCAATCCTTGACCTCCAACCCTCTTGGACTGGGTGCCCCTTCCCATTGCCCACCCCTCCCCAACCTCTTCACCACTTATCCTGCATACTTCTCTTCTAACTTGTCAGAGAGGCTTTGGGGCATTTATACTTGTATGTGGCAGCTAATACTGTAAAAAGGGGCCTTGGCTGGGTTTCCTCCAATTGTTCTACATCAGAAGGGAAGGACTTCAGGATCAAGTACATCAGGCCCTAGACCTCCTATGAGCATGGAACCTGGAGAATCAGTGTAAGGTAAGGAAGTGGGAGCGGAGTGGCAATCCAATGGTGATTGTTACTCCTCAGGATTTGGTCCATTATGTCCTGATCAGAGAATTCCGCTGTACTAATGATGCTCTGCTAGTCACCCACAGAAACCTGGGTATAAAGGCTCATGGACTGTTTTGCCCATTCCTGTAATTTTTTGCCCTGACTATATAATTATCAAGAAAACTGTGGTCATAGAACAAGGAGTTGCATCTCTGCACCTGATTACACTAAATAATGTGTAGTGGTTAACAAATTCTGCTACTTCAGATCCAAGGTAACAGACAATCTGTCCCTCGATTCAGAACTTGATTCACACATGGCGAAAGCAGCTATCAGCTTTGACCAACTCATGAAATAACATCAAGCTGACCTTGGGACCAAACCAGTGATTCATAAGGCCTGTGCTCTCAGCAACAAAAACAGGAAATACTGGTTAATCTCAGCAGGCCTGACAGCATCTTTGGAGAGGGAAGGGAGCTAACATTTCATGTCAAAATGACTCTTTGTCTCAGCACGTTGTATGGCTATGAGATCTGGATGACTTACAGCTAGCAAGAAAATAAACCCAAGAATTTTCAAAATGACTGTCTGCAGCATATATCCTGGCAGGACAAATCACAATTGTAGCAATCCTCTCAAAGGCAAAGCTCCCCAGTTTGTTTGCATTCATCAGAAACAGTCTTTATTGGATTGACCACCCACCGGATGGAAGACAGTCATGTACCAAAGAATGTTGTGTATGGTGATGTAGCTGGAGCTGACAGCCAGTAGGATGTCCAAAGCTCCACTCACGTGTGTGCCTGCAAGCATGGCATGAAGTCCCTAGGCATCGCTTAGTGCACCTCAGAGTCACTGGCTGACGATAGGAAAATGGCATGCCTCTTATGAGCTGCTTTGCGCCACTATGATAACCAGTGGCTTGGCAACAGACTGCCATGTCAAAAACAAGAAGCTGGTAGCTTCATGTGCTGCACTTATGGCAGAACCTTCCTTTCAAGGATTGGTCCCTTCAGCCATCAGCAAAGGTGCACCATTTGAAAACACCCCATCTGAAATGGTTTATTTGCTGCATGTTGTTATGATCCAGAAGATGTTAATTGCTGCGCAAACTGAATCCCAAAGCAAAACTTGTCTCGCGTATCACAACCTTTTTTTTTGGTTTACTGACGAGGAGGGAAAAAGAAAATGAATTTAGAAGCCACAAATTCCAGTAACATCTTTGGGACTTTAAACATTAAATGAATAATTTATTAAGAAAAGAAAACTGAAACACAAAAGATTACAGTTGCACAGTTAAAATCTGCTTCACAGAACATCCTCAAAAGAACCTCACTTGGTTAGACAAAGCGGTAAATACCCTCAAGGCAATATGTCCTTATAGATGTTTAACTACAAAATTCCAGTGATATTACCATAAGGCAAACCCACTGTTAGTGTAGGAAAGATGTAGCACAGGACTTCTCACTTCTTCTATTCTACTGTGGAAATTCAACAAACTGCAAAACAAAACCCTGCTCTCAGGAAAACACACTTTCTGGCTTGGCCAGAATGGCTAGTTCAAACAGCTGTTTTCCCAACACACTGTACCCCAGGAGGTCTTGCATAACCACTGCCACCACAGCTTAATCTCTCCTTAAATATCCTTTTTCATTAGGATCCCATTTTCTTTAGCCGCCTGTGAAAGTTAACTTTCCCAAAATATAACACACTTTCATCTTCTCCCTACTGCAAATTTCTACCCACTTGTTCAAAAGTCACCACCTTCAAATGCATGTCTTTAACAAATACACTCCTTTTGTGCCTCAACCCCAAGAGACAGTCAGTCTCCAGCTTAATTAAATTATTTATTTTCACACATAGACCCATAAGTTTGCTTCACAATAGCTCCACATAATGTCAAAAATAATAACATCCCATGTCAGTGGCAATTTTCCGTAGATGGAAGGATGCTGGTGACAACAGTGCTGCAAGAAAATTTGATCATTTATTTTTTTTAAAAATATTTTTTATTCTCCTTTTTCACATTTTCTCCCACATTTACACCCACCAACAATAAACAATAATCAGTAACAAATATGTCAATCCCCATATCAATAACAGCAATCCCATCCTCTCACCAAATCCCAAACATTAGCCCGCATGTTCACACAAATGACAAAAAGAGATTAGGGATCACCCATAGTCGCCATTAGCACATGCAGTCCCCCTCCCACCCACCCGCCCCAATGTTCGATGTTATCCAGTTCTTGAAAGTGCATAATGAATAATGCCCATGAATTGTAGAACCCCTCCATCCTTCCTCTCAGTTCAAACTTAACCTTCTCAAGAGTCAAGAATTCCAACAGGTCCCCCCGCCACGACAGAGCACAGGGTGGAGAGGTTGCTCTCAAACATATCAGGATCCATCTTTGGGCGATCAACGAGGCGAAGGCTACAACATCTGCCTCAGCACCCGTTTCCAACCTCGGGTGGTCCGACGCCCTGAATAGGGCCTCCCGGGGGCCCAGGTCCAGAAAATTTGATCATTTAAGTAAGCACTGTGATGAACAATAGGAATCGATGTGCTATATGTATATTAACTGTCTAGGTGGAAAATGTATTAATGAGAACTTAACTTAAGAAATGGAGCAGGAGTAGGCCATCAAGCACTTTGAGCCTCACCTCCCCCTCCCGTGGCCCGCCCGTCTCCCCCCTCTAGGCCCGCCCGGCTGTCTCCCTCCCTCACTGCCTGCCCTAGTATCAGTATATTACATTCTAGGAATGCACCCTGCAAACATTTTGAATGTTGATGTAAAGAAGGGTTCATAAGTTGACTTTACCATGAAGGCTGTTTTTATACTGATGAGCCGCAAATTTGAACTTTCTAATACCCATGGCAATTTCAACAAAATCAATGGTAGTACCAAAACATTCTGCTTCTTTACCAACTCGTTGCAGATCATGTTGAGATTTCGCCAATTGGGGTTAAGTGCGAGGAACAAGAAATGCTTTGTGTTTTGGTCCCCGAGCATTTGTGTCACCAGGTATAGCAGAATTGGATGCAAATTAGAGCTATTTAAAACATATATATATATTCTGGGGTAGCAAGCGATACTGGCAAAGCCACATTAGTAGTTGACTTCAGAGTATGCAGTGGTGCATCATCTTGATAGCTGAGTTCTTGGTCCTCCCACATTGGTGTTCAGTTTATGAATTCCTGGATATGGTACAGCTTCATTTCATGAAAAATAGTGGTTAGATGGATAGGTTGCTGTTTAAAGGTGACATGTAGGTTGAAATAGATAACTGGTGTGTTTCCAAATGCTGAAAAGAATGGGTGATGTGTTATAATCAGATTATTTAATTCAAAACTGCGATCACAGGACTATAGGATGGAGTTGCAGAATTAGCTAGCATAGCTTGAGTGCAGCTAGGAACAAATGTCTTCATAAGCATTGTAGGTAAGTATGTAATCATGTATCAAATAAGGTTGTTTTCCCAAGGATCTGGGAAGAACAGAGAATCCAAGTCAAGGACAGAAAATGATAAGTGATAAGAATGTACAGAAGGTTGGTCAATCTCTGAAATTGAAAGTTAGTTCAACAATTTGGGTGCGGTGAATTATCAGTTCTGTAGTTAACCTGTACTTGTCTTCCAAATTCTAATGAAACTCGCTGTGTATTTCTCGTATATTGAATCCCTGTTTCAAGTAAGGAACTGAATAGTGCTTAGAAGATAGGTACTGATACTGACTTTTTAAAAAAAAACTGTAGACAATATCTCTCCACATGGAAGTTTCATATTGAGACGGTTTATTATCATTTACTTTATTTCCCATCCAATGACTATTTCAAAAGTATTTGTTTCTTTACTTTAATCAAATTTCTATATCTTAGAGTGGGAGAGGAGATTGTGCGCACAGTCTAAATTTGATACCAGCTCAATTGCCTGAAACCTGGGAGTTCTGGTCTATTTTATCATCCTTGTATATGATTGGGTTGCTGTCCCCGATTTAACCCTCCAAGTTCTTTGTTATTGTAGCATTCATTTACCGCTGCTCTACTGACTGGAGTCATAAATTATGCAAGAAATGAGTAAAGCCTAAGCCCTTTGAATAACCTTCTCCTACAAGTTGAATTCATGTTTCATACTGGTCTGTAGCTTTACTGTGATAACAAGTAAAACTGATCACTTAAATGTAAAGTGTTTTTATTAATTAAGATCTGTTGTGAATTTGCTCAAAGGGCTTAGAAAAGAAATACATATTGAGCACTGTACCCTTTCTACAATATCTTTTCTATATGTTTTAATTCTGGCCAATTTCTAAGCAAGCTTTAAAGACTTGGTTGACAAAACTTTGCTTGTAGCCTTGTTCCCTATTCAAATAGTACATTTTGCTTTGTATATTATTTCTGGGCTTGGGTGAATGGGGATGTGTGGAATCTGGGCATATCTCCATAAGCAACTAGTATTTGATTGGACAACTACAGCTAAATCCCAAGTCGAAGCCATACTTCAAATTCATTGTTGATTGCTTCATTATGGATGCATTCCAAAATCTTACTGTACCACAGTCTCCGATTTGTGTTCATCCATATTCTGAACCCCCTGCAGTCATTTTGTACAGAATCGGAACAATTACATCATAGTCAGGCTGTTCTGCCCCCATGTCGGTGCTGGTTCTCTGTCAGAGCAATTCACCTCGTCCCCACTTTTCCCCATCCCTGTCACTGTGGCCCTGCAAATTTTTTCTCCTCAATTAATTACCTAATTCCCTTGGAAAAGCCACAGTTGACTCTGTCTCCACCACACACTCAGGTAGTACAATTCGAATCCTCTCCATATGCTACGTGGAAACAGAAATTTATCGGGTGGCCCCTGGTTCTCATACCTTTCACCTTAAATCTGGGTCCTCTGGTCCTGGACTCTTTCACCAACAAGGCCAGTTTTCTCCCTACTTGGAAACCGCTCATGAGTTTGAACACCTCTGAAATCTCCTTTCAACCTTCCCTTCTCTAAGAACAGCTCCAGTTTCTCCAAAGTATCCTATAACTGAAGTCCTTTGCCCCAGGAACCATTCATAGAATCCCTACAGTGCACAAGGAGGCCACTAGGCCCATTGAGTCTGCACCAAACCTCCGAAAAAGCATTCCACTTAGACCCACTCTCCCACCCTATCCCCCTAACCCCATCTAACCTGCATATTATTGGAAACTAAGGGGAAATTTAACATGGCCAATCCACCTAACCAGTTTCTCTCTGTGCTAGCCACCGTGCAACCCATTCTTGTGCATCTTTTCTGCACCTTCTCTAATGCTTTCACGTACCTGTTAAAATGTGGTGTCCAGGACTTCCGGGTGCGGCGATGACCAGCTGAGTCGCACGTTTCGGCAGCTCCCTGTGAAACGGACTTTTGGGCTCTTGATAGGAGCCCCAACGGCAATTTTAACGGCTGAAAACACCGTGCGGTAAACCAGAAGGGTGTTCCCCCGGACACTGATGGAAAAAGGAGAGGAAAGTGGCCGGATTGCAGCGGATCCTTTGGAACAACGGCAAGGAAGGCAAGCAGAAACCAAGATGGCGTCGGAAGGTGGCAGTTTCATATGGGGCCCTGAACAACAAGAGTTTTTGAAACGCGTGGAGGAGATAAAAAAGGAAATGAAGAAAGAGTTGTTGGCCCCGATATTACAGGCGATTGAAGGGCTGAAAGAGGAACAAAAGACCCAGGAGCAGGAGCTTCGGGTCGTGAAGGCGAAAGCAGCAGAGAATGAAAACGACATACAGGGCCTGGTGGTGAAGTCGGAGATACAGGAGGCACACCAGAAACGATCTGTGGAGAGGTTGGAGGCACTGGAAAATAACGCAAGGAGGAACAACTTGAGGATTCTTGGCCTTCCTGAAGGTGTGGAGGGGGCGGACGTCGGGGCATATGTGAGCACGATGCTGCACTCGTTAATGGGAGTGGAGGCCCCGACGGGTCCGTTGGAGGTGGAGGGAGCATACCGAGTTATGGTGCGAGGACCGAGAGCAGGAGAAGCTCCCAGAGCCATAGTGGTGAGATTTCTCCGTTTTAAGGATAGAGAAATGGTCCTTAGATGGGCGAAGAAAACTCGGTGTAGTAAATGGGAGAACGCGGTGATCCGCGTCTATCAAGATTGGAGTGCGGAGGTGGCGAGAAGGAGGGCGAGCTTTAATCGGGCCAAAGCGGTACTTCACAAAAAAAAGATAAAGTTTGGAATGCTGCAACCGGCAAGACTGTGGGTCACATATCAAGGGAGGCACCACTACTTTGATACGGCGGATGAAGCGTGGACTTTTATTGTAGAAGAAAAATTGGAATGATTGGACTACGAAAATGAACGTTTGGACAAAGTGGTGGGACGAGTGGGGGGGGGGGGCGAAGAGGGATTGTATGATTAATCCTGCGGTATGGTAACTTTTCTTTCTCCCACAGGTGGTGATGGGGGGAGGTGGGGAGGGAGAGGAGATGGGGCGTTGGCCATGGGAGGCGGGGCCGAGGGAGAGGCGCGGGCTTGGTTCCCGCGCTATGATAATTATGGCGGGAATAGAGAAGCAGGAAGGAGGGGACGCCGCACGGGGCGAGCCGTGATCACGGGGGGAAGCCGAGGTCAGCCAGAGTTTGCTGACTTCTGGGAGCAACATGGGGGGAGTAATTACGCTAGCGGGGGGGGGGGAGGGGGGAATTACTGGGTTGCTGCTGCTGGGGAAAGGGGGGAGTGGGTGCGGGAAAGGATGGGCGGGGGGGCACCGTCTGGGAGAAATACAGCCGCGTGGGAACTGGGCGAGAAGATGGAAAAAGATGATGGCTAACCGGCAAGGGGGGGGGGGGGGGGGGGGGGGGGCGCGGTGGGAAGCCCCCCAACTCGGCTGATCACGTGGAACGTGAGGGGGCTTAACGGGCCGATAAAGAGGGCACGAGTACTCGCACACCTTAAGAAACTTAAAGCAGATGTGGTCATGTTACAGGAAACGCACCTGAAACTGATAGATCAGGTTGGGTTGCGCAAAGGATGGGTAGGGCAGGTGTTCCATTCGGGGCTGGATGCGAAAAACAGGGGGGTGGCTATATTAGTGGGGAAGCGGGTAATGTTCGAGGCAAAGACTATAGTGGCGGATAACGGGGGCAGATACGTGATGGTGAGTGGCAAATTACAGGGAGAGATGGTGGTGTTGGTAAACGTGTATGCCCCGAATTGGGACGATGCCAATTTTATGAGGCGAATGCTAGGACGCATCCCAGACCTAGAGACCGGAAAGCTGATAATGGGGAGAGACTTTAACACGGTGTTGGAACCAAGGCTGGATAGGTCGAAGTCCAGGACTGGTAGGAGGCCGGCAGCAGCCAAGGTGCTTAAGGATTTTATGGAGCAGATGGGAGGGGTGGACCCGTGGAGATTCAGTAGACCTAGGAGTAAGGAGTTCTCGTTTTTCTCCTATGTCCATAAAGTCTATTCACGCATAGACTTTTTTGTGTTGGGTAGGGCATTGATCCCGAGGGTGAGGGGAACGGAATATACGGCTATAGCCATTTCGGATCATGCCCCACACTGGGTAGACTTGGAGATAGGGGAGGAAACAAGAGGGCGTCCACCCTGGAGAATGGATATGGGACTAATGGCGGATGAGGGGGTGTGCTTAAGGGTGAGGGGATGCATTGAAAAGTACTTGGAACTCAATGACAATGGGGAGGTTCAGGTGGGAGTGGTCTGGGAGGCGTTGAAGGCGGTGGTTAGGGGGGAGCTGATATCAATAAGGACACATAAAGGGAAGCAGGAGAGTAAGGAACGGGAGCGGTTGTTGCAAGAACTTTTGAGGGTGGACAGACAGTATGCGGAAGCACCGGAGGAGGGACTGTATAGGGAAAGGCAAAGGCTGCATGTGGAATTTGACTTGCTGACCACAGGCACTGCAGAGGCACAATGGAGGAAGGCGCAGGGTGTACAGTATGAATATGGAGAGAAGGCGAGCAGATTGCTGGCACACCAATTGAGGAAAAGGGGAGCAGCGAGGGAAATAGGGGGGGTGAGAGACGAAGATGGAGAGACGGAGCGGGGAGCGGAGAGAGTGAATGAAGTGTTTAAGACATTTTATAAAAAATTGTATGAAGCTCAACCCCCGGATGGGAGGGAGAGAATGATGGAGTTTTTGGATCGGCTGGAAATTCCCAAGGTGGAAGAGCAGGAAAGGATGGGATTGGGAGCACAGATCACGGTAGAAGAAGTGGTGAAAGGAATTAGGAACATGCAGACGGGAAAGGCCCCGGGACCGGACGGATTCCCAGTTGAATTTTACAGAAAATATTTGGACTTGCTCGCCCCGCTACTGACGAGGACCTTCAACGAGGCAAAGGAAAGGGGACAACTGCCCCCGACTATGTCAGAAGCAACGATATCGCTTCTTTTAAAGAAGGAAAAGGATCCGCTACAATGCGGTCCTACAGACCAATCTCCCTCCTCAATGTAGATGCCAAGGTCTTGGCCAAGGTAATGGCAATGAGAATAGAGGAATGTGTCCCGGGGGTGGTTCATGAGGACCAAACTGGGTTTGTGAAGGGGAGACAGCTGAACACGAACATACGGAGGTTGTTAGGGGTAATGATGATGGCCCCACCAGAGGGTGAAACGGAGATAGTAGTGGCGATGGATGCCGAGAAAGCATTTGATAGAGTGGAGTGGGATTATCTGTGGGAGATGTTGAGGAGATTTGGGTTCGGAGAGGGGTATGTTAGATGGGTGCAGCTGTTGTATAGGGCCCCAGTGGCGAGTGTGGTCACGAATGGACGGGGATCGGCATATTTTCGGCTCCATAGAGGGACAAGGCAGGGATGTCCTCTGTCCCCATTACTGTTTGCACTGGCGATTGAGCCCCTGGCGATAGCGCTGAGAGGTTCCAAGGGATGGAGGGGAATACTTAGGGGAGGAGAAGAACACCGGGTATCTTTATATGCGGATGATCTGCTACTATATGTGGCGGATCCAGCGGAGGGGATGCCAGAAATAATGCGGATACTTGGGGAGTTTGGGGATTTTTCAGGGTATAAATTGAACATGGGGAAGAGTGAGCTGTTTGTGGTGCATCCAGGGGAGCAGAGTAGAGAAATAGAAGACCTACCGTTGAGGAAGGTAACAAGAGACTTTCGTTACCTGGGGATCCAGATAGCTAAGAATTGGGGCACATTGCACAGGCTAAATTTGACGCGGTTGGTGGAACAAATGGAGGAAGATTTCAAGAGATGGGATATGGTAGCATTGTCAATGGCAGGGAGGGTGCAGGCGGTTAAGATGGTGGTCCTCCCGAGATTCCTCTTTGTGTTTCAGTGCCTCCCGGTGGTGATCACGAAGGCTTTTTTCAAAAGGATAGAAAAGAGTATCATGGGTTTTGTTTGGGCCGGGAAGACTCCGAGAGTGAGGAAGGGATTCTTACAGCGTAGTAGGGATAGGGGGGGGCTGGCACTACCGAGCCTAAGTGAGTATTATTGGGCCGCTAATATTTCAATGGTGAGCAAGTGGATGGGAGAGGAGGAAGGAGCGGCGTGGAAGAGATTAGAGAGGGCGTCCTGTAGGGGGACCAGCCTGCAGGCTATGGTGACAGCCCCATTGCCGTTCTCACCAAGGAACTATACCACGAGTCCGGTGGTGGTAGCTACACTGAAGATTTGGGGACAGTGGAGACGACATAGGGGAAAGACCGGAGCACTGGGGGGGTCCCCGATAAGAAACAACCATAGGTTTGCCCCGGGGGGAATGGATGGGGGATATGGAATGTGGCAAAGAGCAGGTATAACGCAATTGAAAGATCTATTTGTGGATGGGAAGTTTGCGAGTCTGGGAGCGCTGACCGAGAAATATGGGTTGCCCCAAGGGAATGCATTCAGGTACATGCAATTGAGGGCTTTTGCGAGGCAGCAGGTGAGGGAATTCTCGCAGCTCCCGACACAAGAGGTGCAGGACAGAGTCATCTCAAAGAAATGGGTGGGGGACGGTAAGGTGTCGGATATATATAGGGAAATGAGAGACGAAGGGGAGACTATGATGGACGAACTAAAAGGGAAATGGGAAGAAGAGCTAGGGGAGGAGATTGAGGAGGGGATGTGGGCAGGTGCCCTAAACAGGGTAAACTCCTCGTCCTCGTGCGCCAGGCTAAGCCTGATTCAGTTTAAGGTATTACACAGGGCACATATGACTGGAACACGGCTCAGTAAATTTTTTGGGGTGGAGGATAGGTGTGCGAGGTGCTCGAGAAGCCCAGCGAATCATACCCATATGTTTTGGTCATGCCCGGCACTACAGGGGTTTTGGATGGGGGTGACAAAGGTGCTTTCGAAAGTAGTAGGAGTCCGGGTCGAACCAAGCTGGGGGTTGGCTATATTTGGGGTTGCACAAGAGCCGGGAGTGCAGGAGGCGAAAGAGGCCGATGTTTTGGCCTTTGCGTCCCTAGTAGCCCGGCGCAGAATATTGCTAATGTGGAAAGAAGCCAAGCCCCCGGGGGTGGAGACCTGGATAAATGATATGGCGGGGTTCATAAAGTTAGAGCGGATTAAGTTCGTCCTAAGGGGGTCGGCTCAAGGGTTTACTAGGCGGTGGCAACCGTTCGTCGAATATCTTGCGGAAAGATAGATAGGGGAGAACAAAGAAGGCAGCAGCAGCGGCCCAGGACTTGGGGGGGGGGGGAGGGATGGGGGGGGGATGGGGGGGGGGGTGTGGCCTGAGACAAGGCAGTTGCCAATTAGGGCTAGTTTTTATTTTTTGTTATTTAATATTTATTTATTTGTTGTTGTTTTTGTTTAAATTTAAAAAAGGTCATTATTATCTGTATTGTTACAATGTTGTGTAAAGGATGCACAATGTACTGTGTTGGTTGACCAAAAATTTTCAATAAAATATTATTTATAAAAAAAAAAAAAAAAATGTGGTGTCCAGAATTAACACGCTACTCCAGTTGAGGCCACACCATAACTTTCTTGCTTTGGTACTGTATACTTCCATTTATGAAGCCCAGGATCCCATATGCTTTATTAACCACTTTTTCAACCTGCCCTTATTGCACAGCAAGTGTGCGTGTTTTCGAATGATTGACAAAAAAACTTAAATGATTTTTCTATTAAAATTATGTTGGGAAAACCAAATCTTCGTGAATTGTATTTTTCTTTTAAAATTTGGAAAGACATGGGGCGGGATTCTCCGCAATCGGCGTGATGTCCGCCGACCAGCGCCAAAAACGGCGCAAATCAGTCCGGCATCGCGCCGCCCCAAAGGTGCGGAATTCTCCGCATCTTGGGGGGCCGAGCCCTCACCTTGAGGGGCTAGGCCCGCGCCGGACTGATTTCCGCCCGCCAGCTGGCGGGAAAGGCCTTTGGTGCCCCGCCAACTGGTGCGGAAATGACTTTGCCGTGCGACGCGGGAGCGTCAGCGGCCGCTCACGGCATCCCCGCGCATGCGCAGTGGAGGGGGTCTCTTCCACCTCCGCCATAATGGAGACCATGGCGAAGGCGGAAGGAAAAGAGTGCCCCCACGGCACAGGCCCGCCCGCGGATCGGTGGGCCCTGATCGGGGGCCAGGCCACCGTGGGGGCACCCCCCGGGGCCAGATCGCCCCGCCACCTTGTCCCGCCGTTCGAAAGGTGGTTCAATCCACGCCGGCTGCCGTGGGTTGACAGCGGTGGGACTTCGGCCCATCGTGGTCTGGAGAATCGCCGGGGGATTTCCGCCGACCGGCGCGGTGCGATTCCCGCCCCCTGCTGAATCTCCGGTGGTGGAGAATTCGGGACACTGCGGGGGCGGGATTCACGCCGACTCCCGGCGATTCTCCGACCCGGTGGGGGGTCGGAGAATCGCGCCCATTGTATTATTTGGACCCTTGGATATTTTTTACAACTGGTCATAAGTTCACCTTTGGACTGGGAGTAAGAGTACCATTTCCAAGAAATCACCTGATCAGCATGGTACTTGAGGGAGAAGAGCGGTTTGGCCTGCACTGTAATCACCAATTTTTAAAAAAAATTACTTTATCAGAGTTACAAAGCCAGAGCTCGGAGTATGGACAGGGGCAAACCCCTAATCCAGCTCCTTGCCTGCTCCAAAAACCAATTCAAATTGAGTCCAATTCATGGTTCCCACAAGAGAGACATACCAGATCCAGGCATTACACCTGACCTCACGCTCATCTTAGCGAAAAGGCTGAGAAGCGCAATTGATTGGGGTGGTCCGAGGAGACACAAGAGCTCTTATGTGACTGCTTAGAGACAGTGGACTGGTCCATATTTAAGAACTCAGCGACCAACTTAAATGAGTATGCCACCACCGTCACAGACTTCATCAGCAAATGTGTGGACGACTGCGTGCCAAAGAAAGCAGTACGTACGTTCCCCAACCGGAAACCATGGCTCAATCGCGAGATTGACTCCCTACTGAAGGACAGATCTGAGGCGTTCAAGATAGACGATCCTGACCTATACAAGAAATCCAGGTACGACCTCCGCAAAGCCATCCGAGATGCCAAGAGAGAATATCAAACCAAGCTAGAGTCGCAGACAGACTCTCGGCGGTTCTGGCAAGGACTAAACAACATAACGGACTACAAAGCGAAGTCGAACAGTATCTCTGGCAGCAGCGCACCCCTCCCCGATGAACTCCATGCATTCTGTGCTCTGTTTGAGCAGGTAACCAACAATCCGCTGGCAAGTGCCCCAGCAGCCCATAATTCACCCATACCCACCATCACAGCTTCCGAAGTCAGATCGGCCTTCCTGAAAGTGAACCCTCGGAAAGCGACGGGCCCGGACGGGATCCTGGTCGTACACTCAGAGCCTGCACGGACCAGCTGGCAGAGGTATTCGTGGACATCTATAACCTGTCCCTACTCCACTCCGAGGTCCCCTCCTGCTTCAAGAAGACCACCATCATACCGGTACCAAAGAAGAACCAGGCAACGTGCCTCAATGACTACCGTCCAGTGGCCCTGACTTCAGTCGTAATGAAGTGCTTCGAGAGGTTGATCATGAAGTGCATCACCTCCATACTCCCAGAACACCTTGATCCACTGCAATTCGCATACCGCTGCAACCGGTCCACATCAGACGCCATTTCCCTGACTGCATTCATCCCTAGAGCATCTCGAAAACAAGGACTCCTACATCAGACTCCTATTTGTTGACTACAGCTCCTCCTTCAACACCATAATCCCAGCCAAGCTCATATCAAAGCTCCAAAACCTAGGACTTGGCTCCCCACTCTGCAACTGGATCCTCGATTTTCTGACCAACAAACCACAATCAGGAAGAATGACCAACAACACCACCTCCACAATAGTCCTCAACACCGGGGCCCCGCAATGCTGCGTACTTAGCCCCCTACCCTACTCCCTGTACACTCACGACTACGTGGCAAAACTTGGTCCCAACTCCCATCTACAAGTTTGCTGATGATACGACCATAGTGGGCCGGATCTCGAATAACGACGAGTCAGAATACAGACGGGAGATAGAGAACCTAGTGGAGTGGTGTAGCGACAACAATCTCTCCCTTAATGCCAGCAAAACTAAAGAGCTGGTCATTGACTTCAGGAAGCAAAGTACTGTACACACCCCTGTCAGCATCAACGGGGCCGAGGTGGAGATGGTTAGCAGTTTCAAATTCCATGGGGTGCACATCTCCAAAAATCTGTCCTGGTCAACCCACGTTGACGCTACCACCAAGAAAGCACAACAGCGCCTATACTTCCTCAGGAAACTAAGGAAATTCGGCATGTCCACATTAACCCTTACCAACTTTTCCAGATTCACCATAGAAATCATCCTATTGGGCTGCATCACAGCCTGGTATGGCAGCTGCTCGGCCCAGGACCGCAAGAAACTTCAGAGAGTCGTGAACACCGCCCAGTCCATCACACGAACCTGCCTCCCATCCATTGACTCCATCTACACCTCCCGCTGCCTGGGGAAAGCGGGCAGCATAATCAAAGATCCCTCCCACCCGGCTGACTCACTCTTCCAACTTCTTCCATTGGGCAGGAGATACAGAAGTCTGAGAACACGCACGAACAGACTCAAAAACAGCTTCTTCCCCACTGTCACCAGACTCCTAAATGACCCCCTTATGGACTGACCTCATTAACACTACACCCTGTATGCTTCATCCGATGCCAGTGCGTATGTAGTTACATTGTATATGTTGTGTTGCCCTATTATGTATTTTCTTTTCTTCCCTTTTCTTCCCGTGTACTTAATGATCTGTTGAGCTGCTCGCAGATAAATACTTTTCACTGTACCTCGGTACCCGTGACAATAAACAAATCAAATCAAAAAGCTAAGGCAGTGATTTACTAGAAATCACATGACAGCCATTAAGTTTTAGTTCTGTTGTGTTGAACAGTGTTTTGGGGAATACTGAGAATGAAGGCTGTCCTGACTCTCACTCCCTGCCTTGCCTGAAAATCCATGTGTGGTTTATCAACCTGCAGCCAGAGAATTCTCACCTGAGCATAACTTGTCTGCATTTGAAAAGCTGAGACAAGAAGAATTGATCCAGCTTTATATTCTCCTCCATGCTGAAGCTCAGTTGGCGAGAACCTCCTGACCCCCACTGTGACCAGAACACGAGAGGGCCAGATTAACAGTGCCAATGTGAACTTGATCCTTTATTTTATAACGCCTATCCTCCAAAGCCCATCTGGTTGTCCTTTGTTTTTATGCATCCGTCGCACGAAGGGGTATTTTTAAAAGGGATAGATAATTATACTTCCAGAGTACAATTATGTTAACTAGTTCTTGCAACATGTTTTAAAGTTTTGTCTTGTAATTAATCAATTATTCGGAGTTAATTGAAAGAAGCCTGTTTAAAGTCTCTTTTATTCTGTGTCTAATAGTTATACTGGTAAATGATTGACCATTTTGGTGGGTAAGTGGATCTTTGAAACTAATGGTACGTAATGCAGAGTAGAGCTAGATAAACTGTGCGTCCCTTCCTCCCTGGTCGTAGCGATTGTAATATATGGTTCCATTTTCATAGCTATACATCATGTCACTCTGCTGAGTGAACTTGATGTGCATGTTCGGATAGGATTCAATCAGCATTTAAAGCCGCATTGTGCCTCAATTTAAAATACGCATCGCCTGTCAAAACCTCCATCATTTAAGTTCCACAACATTCAGAATGAAGTGAGCTTGTTTTTCCCTGAAACATCTCAGAGGCTATTAAATTTGAAGTAATTAATGTTGATGCAGTTAGTCGCCTGCCTGTTTATCTGACAATGTCAGTTCCAGGGTGCTAATCTAGTGGTGGAATAGGTTGTTAGTTTGTGATCTTTGTCAGGACCTTGCCAGTATATTTGACAGTAATTTATTCAGAATTCCTGATAGTAAAACTTGCATGTTTTAAAAATTATCATGTGTATATTTGCCACTTACAAAACGAGGATTTTATTTGCTCATGGAATCATTTTTTAAAAAATTATAAATTTAGAGTACCAAATTATTTTTTCCAATTAAGGGCAATTTAATGTGGCCAATCCACCTACCCTGCGCATCTTTGGGTTGTGGGGGTGAAACCCGTGCAGACATGGGGAGAATATGCAAACTCCACATGGACAGTGACCCGGGGCCGGGATTGAACTTGGTTCCTCAGCACACGTATGTAGCAGTGCTAACCACTATGCCACCGTGCCGCACCGGTGGTCATGGAAGAAAATTATGTGATTACATTGTCCAACAAAATCAATCTAGGCTTCAGATTATTTACACTTTCAAGGTTGTCCACTATATTAAAACCTGTTCAATTTAATGGGAAACTCCATACATTTCATGCAATAAAGGTATTCATGCCAGCAGATCCTTTTTATTTAAAATGTGTTAAATTTGATTTACTTTAGATGGATTTCAGGGCTTAACTAATTTAGTGAGTTACCATCTTTACAAAGCTTTAGATGTTATATTTATAGGCTGTTTATGCACTCAACCCTGTTATTGGTTAAAGAGGGTTATTTTGAGATTAATTTTCTGATACAACTTGCCTGAATGGGTACCTGGGAAAACTTAAATCAGTTTTTTTTAAACTTGAATTAAATAGTGATCAGAGATTAGTCTTGGTGCTACACTTCCAGCGGTTATAAGCTTGCCATGTCCAAGGCCATGGAAACTGTTAATGTGGCAGTTGTGCTGCATTGGGCTGGCTGTAACAGGGTGGTGCTTGAAGTTGTACGAGCATTGTTGAAATTGCAGTATGGAGGGAGGAGTAATTAATTCTTAGGTTAATGTAGAAACCAAGCAAATGCAACAAATATAGGTTGTGAATATAAATATATTCTCGAGCATGGGCTGAAGGATAGGCTCGGTGTGATAGATGTGTCACATAAATCTGTTAAAAGATGTACTAGGATCCGAAGGAGAGGTCATTTATTTTTGAACTTGACCCTGAAACTTGTTAGCAAATTTCAGGCTTTATGTTGATTGCTGCTGTGAAGATCTCGGCAGTTTACAAACTGTTGTAATTCCCTGCAATGTCCATAGAGGGATGAGCTGAATTAGCAACTAAACATTATAACTGCTCCAGCTACAGATTATCAGGGAACAATGTTATGGGATATCTGCCAGGCTTGTTTTATATAAGTGTGAACTTTGCCCTGTTGTGTCAAAAAAATGAAATGGATATTGTTGCAAAGCAGCTTGAGCTATCAGTTTGTAAATGGGGCTTATTGTGCTGTGTTCTCACCACTTTTTAATAAAGCATAATAGGAATGTGAAATGTTTGTGCAACAGGATTGTGTATAATTTTGCCACCAGGGTTTTGTTAAATGCTGATACTTTGTTCATGTGAGCAGTAGAAATATATAACTATAGTTAGATGAAAGAATTCTTTTTCTTCAAAATTTGAATCTGTCGGGAAGAACATTTCCAATTTTAAAATGTGCGGTGCTGAATTAATTTTTTGTCATGTCCAGTGCAGGCATGTATTCTCTGTCAGTGCTTTTTAAAAATTGGATGCAAACAACCTGCATCCTGTAATTTCTGGCATTTAGACGACAGGTAGTATAAAACTTCCAATGAATGAACAAGAGCAAAGACATAACAAAGAAAAGTACAGGAACAGGCCAAGCCTGCGCCGACCGTGCTGCCCGTCTATACTAAAATCTTCTACACTTCCGGGGTCCGTATCCCTCTATTCCCATCCTATTCATGTATTTGTTAAGATGCCCCTTAAACGTCACTACAGTTCTTGCTTCCACCACCTCCTCTGGCAGCGAGTTCCAGGCACCCACTACCCTCTGTGTAAAAAAAACTTGCCTCGTACATCTCCTCTAAACCTTGCCCCTCAGACCTTAAACCTATGCCCCCTAGTAATTGAACCCTCTACCCTGGGAAAAAGTCTCTGACTATCCACTCTGTCTATGCCCCTCATAATGTTGTAGACCTGTATCAGGTCGCCCCTCAACCTCCTTCGTTCCAGTGAGAACAAACCAAGTTTATTCAACCTCTCCTCATAGCTAATGCCCTCCATACCAGGCAACATCCTGGTAAATCTATTCTGCACCCTTTCTAAAGCCTCCACAACCTTCTGGTGGTGTGGTGACCAGAATTGAAGACTATACTCCAAGTGTGGCCTAACTAAGGTTCTTTACAGCTGCAACATGATTTGCCAATTTTTATACTCAAATGCCCCGGCCAGTGAAGGCAAGCATGCTGTACGCCTTCTTGACTACCTTCTCCACCTGTGTTGCCCCTTTCAGTGACCTGTGGACCTGTACACCTAGATCTCTCTGACTGTCAATACTCTTGAGGGTTCTACCATTCATTGTATATTCCCTACCTGTATTAGACCTTCCAAAATGCATTAACTCACATTTGTGAGGCTTAAACTTCATCTGCCATCTCTCCGCCCAATTTTCCAAACGATCAAAATCCTGCTGTATCCTCTGACAGTCCTCATTGCTATCTGCAATTCCACCAACCTTTGTATCGTCCGCAAACTTACTAATCAGACCAGTTACATTTTCCTCAATCATTTATATATACTACGAACAGCAAAGGTCCCAGCACTCAACCCTGCAGAACACCGCTAGTCACAGCCTTCCAATCAGAAAAGCACCCTTCCATTGCTACTCTCTGCCTTCTATGACCTAGCCAGTTCTGCATCCATCTTGCCAGCTCACCTCTGATCCCGTGTGACTTCACCTTTTGTACGAGTCTGCCATGAGGGACCTTGTCACAGGTCTTACTGAAGTCCATATAGACAACACCCACTGCCCTACCTGCATCAATCATCTTTGTGACCTCCTCGATAAACTCTTATCAAGTTAGTGAGACACGATCTCCGCTTCACAAAACCGTGCCACCTCTTGCTAATACAGCAGGCCAATGCCAAATTAAATATGGACGTAGGTGAGGGTACCTCTCTCATTTGCGGAATTCACGCATCGTTGTTTCAGGTTGGGCATACTCCTAAAGACTATGGAGTTTCCAGGCCGCCTGTCTCCATGTTTCGTATGGAACGAAAGGGAAAATCAAAACTCAATGGCTACTATCAACCTCCCATTGCCATCATAATGACCTCCTCCATTCAAACTAGACCTAAGTATGTTGACCCAGTGGTCATGCGATCGAAGATGGTCACAGGGACTGTGCCCTTATTACCCCAGGACTTAGCAGATTCATCACAACTGCCAGTCTAAGAACCAGACTCTGAAACTAGCTGCAAGTCATCAAGCAGCCAAAACACTTGACCTGTTCCAGTTTCAACATTCAGATGAGAATCAACCTCCTAGATAGTTGACTACACGACAGAAATCTGCTGTGAACCTTCACTTTTCAAGACCCTCACTTCAGCTTCAAATCATGAAAACTATTCAAGCAACCACAGGCCTGACACTTGGGAGAATGGGAAATCGTAAATCAAAGACTGAAATTGTGATCGGTAAAAGTGCACTTTCTTTATGCAATCTGTGTGTTCCCAGACGTGAGACCGGGTGTATGACTTTGCTTTAATTCAGGGTAAGTGTGAGGATAAATAATCCTCTTAATTTTTGAACACTCAAAAAACTTGCCTCTGAATTATTTATCTGGAATAAATATACACATCAAAGATAAGAAAAGACACCTCTCTTTCCATGCAAAATGCTGATCATAGGCAGTAAGAGATCAGGTTAATTTCTGTCTGACACTTGTCAGTGATTAGTCCTAAAGTGGCAATGTTGGGGAAAAGGAAAATTCACATTTACATAAGGCAGCTACCGGGCAGTTCAAAGCACTTTACAGCAGTGAGCTATTTTTCAAGTGTGGTCACTTTTGAAATGCAAGAAATGTGGCAGCCAATTTGCATTCTCCCCATGAAAGCAATCTGATATTGACAAGTTGATCTGTTTTGCGACGCTGATTGAGGAATAAATGTTGGTCAGGACACCCAAGTTTAACATCCATGCTCCTTAGGGTCTTTTACATTCACTCAAACAGGTAAGTGGGGCTTTTTGTTTTAACAAATTAAGCTAATAAATTAATGGATATTTATAAACATTATTATACCTTCAGGCATTTTGATTTAAATAATCTAATATTAACTTGCCTAAAATAACATTTCACACTACTGTGTGGTATGGTAATTCTGAAGTAATTTTTAACTGTAGAAATTACTTAAATATTGTTCACTTCCTCCATCTAGAGGCAGGTTAAGATAATGTGCCTTTGAGTGGTTTTCTGTTAACTCGTCTGACTGAACTGGTTCCTGAGGCTTGGGTGATCGACCAAACTGTTGATTTTTGGATTCATTATTGTCACAGTTAACTAAGTAGATCGATTTTAATTCTAACTGATTTGAAACATCAGTGATGTTCAGGTAGCAATTCCCGCTTTATATCATTTAAGCTGAAAAATCAAGACTTCAATTTCGACCTCATGACAACGTTTGAGTGGAAACAAGTTGTACCAGATATCTTTGACTTATTTTACCAAGCCCAGTGTCCTTATTTTGTCCCTTTGTGGGTTTGACTATGATGAGAAAAGAGCCAGCGATAGTTTTTCTGTCAGTAGTTAGGATAGTAAAAATAAATACTGCATTCATTAGACATTAGGGGCACGATTTTTAACCATTTGGAATTGGTAAGCTTTTTTTATTTAGAAAGGTGGCAGTCAGATTCATTTTTGAATGTCTGTCGGCTGAGAAATTATGCATTTTATCATTGCTAATAGTGCACATTATAACTTTTGAAGCCAGAAAAAGAATTGGTTTTTTTATGTGGACAAGTTGTGAAGTAAAATTTGTATACCACAAACTGACCCATTTAACACTGGTTACTTTTTATATTGTACTGTTGTTGATTATTTAATAATTTGCGAAATGCTTTATAGAATAAGCATATCAATCAAAGAATAGATCAGATAGAGAGATTATCATCTTTTGAAAGTAGAGAGGAGGCCTGTCGTCTCATTGCCAGTGAGCGATCTCAAGATATCAGAGATCTTCATAATTCTTCATAATTCTAGTTTAATTCTAAAACGTTGATGATGTATGTTTAAACATAGTCATCGTGATTTGTCAGAACGATTTGTACAATGGTGATTTTGTTTCAATAAACTGGGTTACATTTGTCAATGTAAGTTTCTGAAAACTTCCAAAATACTTTAACTTAAATTTGGATCAACACTGGATTTATACCTCCCTGGTAATCTAACAGTGGCACTTTTATTTTGGCTTATTTTTATTTCACCTAAATTTCATGTGTAAATTGTATTACCGTGGATGACTATGACATATTGTTTTGCATATAACTATTTTTGTTTTGTAAAAATTAACCTTGACTAGTAATAGAAATTTGAACAAAACTTGCATCAGTTCTAAATTCCAATTTGATTTTTATGCTTTGTGGAGAACAGTTTGACAAAGACCATGATTTTGTGGTTGTAATGATGGCAACTTGTCATTATTCGCTGTCATTACTCTGTGAAGCAGCAACCGCAGATGTGTGCACATGCTGAGTTAAATGCAGGAATTCTAAAGTTGCTGCAAGTGATTTCCTTCCTGCTCTATTTGTACGCTGTTGAAGTCCCTGCATGCAGCCAGTGTACTTTAGAAATTATTGAACTGGTGAACATGTCCCCTTTCATGTTGTAATATACCTATTAAAATTCTCCAAAAGTGTGCACCTTGTTAATGAGGTGCAACATTTTTAATAATGTACTAATGCATAGCTATTGCTGAATAACTCTGGCCCCAAGAGTTAATTTCATTTTTGTGTAATATCAATTATGAGGAATTCAGGGGTGATCTTTAGGTATGTTTCATATTTCTGCTTCTGATGTGTATCTCCCAGACATTATTTCGCTCACTGGACAATTTGTAAAAAGAGAAGGATGATCCGTATATTTTACCTTTTCGTTTGCTGACTGAAAGTCCTTTAATGTGATTAGCTGCACACAGCGCATTACTAATTCATCTCACTGCAAAATTAACTGAGATCATAAAGTCAGAGAAATTACGGCACAGCAGACCGTTTGTCCCATTGTGCAAGGGCTAACTGTTCAATTGAATAGATATCATAAATCAAGGATTACAATAGTGTTTTATATATGTCCATTGGATGCATAGAGAAGTCCAGTGTACAATTTATGCACAAAAATGTCTCGCTGAAATATTAAAAATGTTTTGTGTCAATACATGTTCATGCTTTTAAGTTAAACTTGTTTCTTTTTCCAGTTTATTCTCCAGATATGCCATCTAGACTTCCAATTCAGGATATTTTTGCAGGATTGGTTACAAGTATTGGTACAGCAATAAGATACTGGTTCCATTACACTTTGGTGGCCTTTGCATGGCTGGGAGTTGTACCGCTCACAGCATGTAAGCATTAAACTACATTTTTTAATAAGTTAATCTAGTTATTGAGATCTGTTAGTGGAGATCTGATGGAATTTTGTTTGTTTTATTTTTGAATAGTTTTGGACCAAGATTGTAATTATGTCATAACCTGGGACTTCTAACCTGAATGTTTCTCTCTCGGTTAAATTAGACAATTTACAATATGTACAGAGGCACATTAAACATAGAACAACACAGAAGATGGCATTTTGACTGCTTCCGGTGGCGTGGGCGAGCAGGGTGGCCGCAATAACAAGAGCTCCCGCCGGTGGCCGCGATTCGCGGTGATTTTGGGGAAATCCCCGAGTCCTCACGCACTCCCCGACTATCGTCGGCCTTTGGGGCCGCCACGAGCAGCCAGTGGGGCCGGTTTAATAACCGGCGAAGAACCCCGCGCGGGCGGCAGGGGCTGAGGCGCCGGGCCCGGCAGTTCAGAGCAGCGGGGGCGGAGCTACGAGGAGGCCGAGGCGGCAGGCCCGAGGCCAGGGCGCCATGTAGGGAGGGTGCTCCACGTCGGATGGCTCCCACCTAGGAAGAAGAAAGAAGGTTGAAGCCTGGTCCCAGATGAATGTAGAGGAGAAAGAAAGAAGATTTAAGGAAGTTTGGTGAAAGTTTTTTTTTCAAAAAGAAGAATGTCAGATTGATGAAGGGCAGGAGGGTGAAGGGGGAGAGAGGAGAAGGGAAAGAAGATAAAAAAACAATAAGCCGCTAAAGGATGCGAAAAGCAGCGTCAAAGAAAGGAGGAAAGGCGGGTCTGCCGCCGCAGGAGAAGACGAGCAAAAGTGTTGACAGGATGGCGGAAGCTGAACTGCAAGGCGGGGCCGCACTACTTACAGTGGAGAAGATGACCGAGGTGATGGTGGTGGAGCTGGAAAAACGTTTGGTGAGGCACATGGAGGTCCCGAGAAAAGAGATGGCGGTCGTGTTGAGGTCATTGTTGGAGGAGGCAATCGGCCTGATGAGGGTGGAGGTGGCAAAGGCATTGGCCGAGGTGAGAGAGCAGGGCGAGAAGATGAAGGATGTGGAGGAGGCCGTGACACGACACATCGACCAGGTCACCTTTATGGGGGATGAACTGCGGAGGGTGGTGGAGGTTAACAGAGGACTCCGAGCAAAGCTGGAAGACTTGGAAAACCGCTCAGCGCGGCACAATTTGAGAATTGTGGGCTTGCCCGAAGGGACCGAGGGCCCAAGGCCAACGCAATACTTCGCTAAGACGTTGGCGGAGCTGATGGGGGAGGGTGAGAGCCCCACCCTGTATGAGCTAGACCAAGCTCATCGGTCATTAAGGCCGAAGCCCAAAGTGAACGAGCCGCCAAGGGCAGTAATTGTCTGCTTCCATAAGTTTTGCATGAAGGACAAAGTATTAAGCTGGGCGAAGCAGGAGCGTGAGGTGCTGTGGGATGGTACTGCGGTTCGGATCTACCAGGAGGACGGTGAAGTTGGCAAAAAGACGAGCGGCGTTTGGGCGAGTGAAGGCGGCTTTGTACAAGAAGGGGGTGCGATTTGGTGTGGTGTTCCCGGCGAAGTTGAGAGTAACATATAACGCCAAAGACTTTTACTTTGAGACAGCGGCTGAGGCCTTCGTGAGGGCAGAAGGCTTGGGACAGCCGTGAAGAGCGGAACTGGAAGAGAGACTGTGGGCTGTGTTTGAGCGGCTGGAAAATGTACAAATGTTACTACTTTCTTTTTACTGATTTTGTATTGAAATTTACTTCTCTTTGCATTGTTACAGAGTTCAAGTTAATGGCGTTCTGTGTTGCGACGGTTAAATGTTATGTTAGTGAATTGTAGGGGTTGGATTGTTGGATTTGTTTTGGTGTTTCTTTCTCTGGGACTGGGCGGAAGGGGGCAAGAGGTCTTGGTGGGGGGGGAGCCACCCGCGCTAGCTAACTAAAGTCAGTTAGTGAACGGGGGTGAGGTGAGAGGATGACTGCGGATGTTGGAGCCTGGATAGCAGGCTTCAATGGGCCTACGAGGCGAGCAAGAGGGTGTGGCGGGATGGATGTTGGGGGATGTTTTTGTAGGGGTGGTTCTTGGGAGGGGGGGAAGGGGTTCGATGTTAACAATGGACAGGGGCGGGGCAGGCTTATGGGGCAGGGCCCGGTGGTATGGTGATGGTGGATCAGAAAGGTGGGGGGGGGGGGGGGGGGAGGAGAGACCCCCAGTAAGGATAATCACGTGGAATGTGAAAGGCTAGGAGGTCCGGTCAAGGGTGCTTGCACATCTTAAAAGTTTGAAAGCCGATGTAGCAATGCTGCAGGAGACTCACTTGAGGGTGAAGGACCAGGTGAGACTTAAAAAGGGCTGGGTTAGCCAAGTGTTTCACTCCGGATTTGATGGAAGGGCTCGAGGGGTAGCGGTGCTGGTCAGCAAAAGGGTACGCTTCCAGATGGAGAAGGTGGTGGCAGATCAGGGGGGTAGATATGTGATTGTGACAGGGGCACTGGAGGGGAGATTAGTGGTGCTGTTAAGTGTATACGGTCCCAATTGGGACGATGTGGGATTCGCGAGGAAGGTGTTTGGGGCTATTCCCAACTTGGACACGCATGAGCTGATTGTGGGGGAGGGGGACTGGAACTTGGTGCAGGAGCCAAGGTTGGACAGATCACAGCCGCGCTCGCTGGTCCCATCAGGGGGGGTGAAGGCGCTGGCTGGGCTAATGGTGGAAATGGGAGGGGTGGACCCTGGAGGTTCCTGCACCCAAGGGAACGGGAGTATTCGTTTTTCTCAGCGGTCCATAAGGTATACTCACGGATCGACTTTTTTGTGGTGGGGAAGGGCTTTGCTGGCTGGAGTCAAGGGGTCGGAATACTCTGCAATTGCAGTGTCAGATCACGCTCCACATTGGGTGGATATGGTGCTAGAGAAGGGGCAGCGCAGAGACCGGGGTGGAAACTGGATGTGGGGCTTTTGGGGAACCAAGTATTCTGTGAGAAAATTGAAAAGGTAATTAAGGAATATGTAGGTTTCAATTGTACGGGTGAGGTGTCAAAGGCAGTCGTCTGGGAGGCTCTAAAGGCGGTGGTGAGAGGCGAGGTAGTTTCATTTAAGGCCAGGGTGGTTAAAGAGGAGAGATTGGAGCGGCAGAGGGTAATAGATGAGATGTTGGAGATAGATGGGAGGTATGCAGAGGATGGGGACCCGGCGAAGCTGGAAAAGAGGAAGGAACTAGAGGCGAGCTTCGACCGACTGTCCACCAGGAAAGCGGTGCGCCAATCGAGACGAGCAAGGGGTGCAGTTTATGAACATGGAGATAAGGCTCCGGTCAGCTCCGGAGGGAGGCAGCGGCAAGGGAAATTCTTCAGGTGAAGGATAGGGCAGGGAAGTTGGTGGTGGCCCCAGTGCTGATTAACAAGGTTTTTGAGGAGTTTTATGAGAGGTTGTACAAGTCCGAGCCACTCGGGGGAGACCGTGAGATGCAGGAATTTCTAGATGGGTGGGAGTACCCGAGGCTAAGGGAGGGGGATAGGGCTACATTAGAAGGAGCAGGAGATAAAGGATGCGATTGGGAGGATGCAGTCGGGGAAGGTGGCAGGGCCGGATGGGTTTCCGGTAGAATATTATAAAAAATTTAAGGATAGGTTGGCACCCCTGATGGTGGGACTGTTTGAGGAGGCGATAGGGAAGGGGGTGTTGCCGCAAACCTTGGGGCAGGCATCAATTTCCCTGTTACTAAAAAAAGATAAGGATCCGACGGAGTGTGGGTCGTATCGGCCCATTTCACTTCTGAATGTGGACGTAAAAGTGTTGGCAAAGGTACTGGCGGGTAGGCTGGAGGAGTGCCTTCCGAAGGTGATAGGGGAGGATCAGACTGAGTTTGTGAAAGGGAGGCAGCTGTTTTCGAACATTAGGAGGGTTTTTGAACGTTGTTATGGCACCGGCGGAAAGAAAGGAAACGGACGTAGTTGTGGCATTGGACGCCGAGAAGGCGTTTGATCGTGTAGAATGGGGGTACCTGATGGCAGTGCTGGAGCGGTTTGGGATTGGACCAAGGTTTGTGAACTGGGTAAAGCTATTATATAAGGAACCGAAGGCGAGTGTCCGCACAAATAATATCAGTTTGCGATACTTTTCTCTCCACCGTGGGACGAGACAGGGATGTCCTATGTCCCCCCTGCTGTTTGCACTTGCGATTGAGCGGTTGGCCATCGCATTGAGAAGTTCGGGAGGATGGAAAGGAATAGAGCATAGGGTGTCCTTATATGCCGATGACTTGCTGCTGTATGTTTCGGAGCCGTGTGCGTCAATAGGAGGAATATTGGAGCTACTGCGGGTATTTGGGTCTTTCTCGGGGTACAAGTTGAACCTGGACAAGAGTGAGTACTTTGTGGTGTCTCGGCCGGGGGTGGGGGGGGCTGCCATTCCGTAGAGCAGGGACTCATTTTAGGTATCTGGGGTTGCAGATTGCCCGGGAGTGGGGGAGGCGTCGCAGGTACAACATCACTAGTTTGGTGGGGAGAGTGAAAGCCGATCTGGCAAGGTGGGATGGCCTTCCTCTGTCACTGGCGGGTTGGGTACAGGCGGTTAAAATGAATGTGTTGCTGCGATTCCTGTTTATTTTTCAATGCCTACCGATTTTCCTGCCAAAGTCTTTTTTCAGGGAGATTGTGGGAAGGATTACCTCATTCATATGGGGAGGGAAGGTGGCCAGAGTGAGAAAGGTGCTACTACAGCGGGGAAGGCAGGCAGGGGTTTTGGGTCTCCCGAACCTGTTGTACTACTACTGGACGGCGGATGTGGAGAAAGTGCGGAGCTGAGTCAGAGGGGTTGATTCTCTGGAGGAGAGTTTGGGCAGGGGGTCGGGGCTGAAGGCACTTACAACAGCGCCGCTCCCGATAGCTCCGGGGAAATATTCAGGGAGTCCGGTAATAATAGCTTCATTGAAAATCTGGAGGCAGTTTCGCCAACACTTTGGGTTGGGTTTAGGGTCAAGGGAAATGCCGATTGGGGGGAACCACAGATTTGAGCCAGGGAGTGGGATGGAAATTTTCTGAAATGGGAAGAGAAGGGGATTAAGACGCTAAAAGATTTGTTTGTTCGGGGTCGGTTTGCAGGATTGAGGGAGCTGGAAGCGAAGTATGGGCTAGAGCAGGGAGAAGTGTTTAGGTACATGCAGGTTCGGGATTTTGCCAGGAAGGAGATACAGAGCTTCCCAGAGGAACCGGCCTCCACATTGCTGGAGGAGGTGTTGACGACAGGGGGACTGGAGAAGGGGGCAGTGTCAGCGGTGTACGGAGCTATTTTGGACGAGGATAAGGCACCACTGGAAGGGATCAAAGCAAAGTGGGAGGAAGAGCTGGGAGAGGTTATAGAGGAGGGGGTCTGGTGTGAGGTGCTCCGGAGAGTGAATGCCTCCACCTATTGTGCG